>NC_073746.1:88644960-88979996 GCF_029784135.1 Toxorhynchites rutilus septentrionalis
TTAGGCATGATGTTGATAATCATTTGCAGCGCTATCGTCGAATGCTCCAACATTGCGTAGTCGTTGTACGTGCCTGCCAACATCGAGACTGAGCTTGAGCTTGTGTAGACTGTACAATTCGTAGTTGCTCTCCGTGATTGACCTGAACCAACCAAATTGCACAAAGAACACACAGAATGACGCTTGGGACTAGCAAATCATTCTCGTTGTGCAATTTTCGGTGATCTGAACTTTAAATGGTCAATAACGACGAAGGATGTTAGTATGATATTCGCCACCCGAAGGCCAGAAGGGTCGCCTCTATAGCGTGGTTCCCTAGCGTTTACCATGGAAGGGATATTTGTTAGTGGGATAGGTTTAAAATCGGGATTCACTGCGGTAAGTGATGTGATTATGTGAACGCGAACTATCGACCACTCGACGAAACGAAAACCCTAAAATCTCGTGTTACGAGACGCGGCAGAAATTATCTTTTGGTATCCTAAGAAGGAAAACCTATAAAATGTAAAAATTTTCGACCAGCTATTTATTCTATCGTTTAACGCATGTACTTTTCATCGAAATATCTCCGCGATGTCTTTGGGAATCTGACAAGGTAACCAAGAGAAATCTACATATTCTATTATTTATCACTCGTACTTTGTATTTATATTACTAAAGAATTATATAATAAAAGTTAAACGAGCTAAACAATTAATGAATGTATAATTTTTATACGCATTTTTCTACAAATTTGCATCAAAATGACACCCGGCATTGCTTAACTGGATCCTAGGAGTGAATCAACTATAAATCAACTATACACTATACACATGTGAATATTTACACACAAATATTTAACTAGAAACTTTCTATGTCAAATTTTCAAGGCACAAAGAGAGGAGAATTAGAGTTGATAAAACTTAGCCTTTCGCCTGCATATCGGACACTTACAAAAAACAGATACACTTTTCTATACAAAAAAGCATAACCCTTTTGATCCACTCTCAGTATCCGAAATCTGAGTCAAAATCAGAAATATAGTTAAGAATTTACAGTTTCTCTCGGGAGTCTTCAATCTGAATACTTCATCAGAAATATGAATTAGTGAATTGTAAACCAAAATTAAGATACACAATTTTATAATAAACAATTCACAGGATATATTTGAAGTTACATCAATTATATACACTCTAATAATTGGATAGATAAGCGATGTCAGGAACCCCCAACCAGAATATAGAAATGCATTATATATTAAAGTCGAGAACGGTAGTCTCAAATCAACTCCCCAAGTTGCCAAATTTGCTGCCCAAATTTTACCTGAAATATTAGTTTTTGACGACTTCAGCATTGTATGGCAAGGCTACCCCACTATGCCCTCCACCAATTGGCTCGATTCATAGGTGTGTAAAAATCGAATCGATAAATCAATCGATTTAATACTACCGGTCACCCTAGGACCACCATCCTATATATATTACACAGCTGTTCCAAACACAAACAAGCACGATACGCTTCTACATCTCGAAAATAAAGCTAAACATCAGGTATTACTACGGGGGGTCTCCGTAGCCACATTGGTTGCGCGTTCGTTTAGTAAGCGATCGATCGTGAGTTCAAAACTCAGGGCCCTCATTTGATGACCATCTTTGTGTTGTTACAGAATAACTACGTCCACGCAACAATCATCAGCGATGGAGATCGATCCGCGGTCGAAATAAGATCGGTTCATCCATACAACTGCTCTGCTTTGCAAGAAACATCGGGCTGCTGTTCTATAAATAACTCAACAATGATCAATCAACTGTCTCCGCTGTCCGGTCTAACTGGATAATGGAAGAACAGATAGAAAACTCTTACGCCTAAATGGCTACTGTGTGAATGTGCTAATTATAGATATGATAAATATGTGACATGTACACGATTAAAATTCTGTTACAGCCAAAATAGTAATGAGCCTAAAATAAACAAAAGGGATAAAAAAAATCAGATATAACTAGGTGTCACCACTACTAAGGATACGTACATACACAAATATTAAACATAATAAAATAGTGAAACATAAGAAGAAAAAGAAATCGCTCATAGTTGGTTTTGTTGGCGGAACTGCGATGTCCAAATAGTGGTGATAATATCACTGCACATTCTACATATTGATGCAACTGCGCTCCTTTCTGGTATCCGCTTTTGCGCTGGCTCGATGTAGCGAGGTGGTTTACTAACACACATGCACTTTTCCGTCATATGGGAACATGAACGAACGTGAAATGCCCGAACACACACAATGCTAATCCGATGTGCCACACTCGACGACAACATGCAATCAAAAATGGCTTCGCCGGGAGATTATTCTAATTAAACTCCATTATTTCCGTAATGCTTTCATTGCATTTGAACGGATTTCATGAAAATAAATTTCACCGAGACACAAAGTGCATATTTTCGCGGAACTTGAGCACTTTTCAACTATTAAACGACCAACAAAAACAGACGCGCAAGGAGTGAGCAACACACACGTCTGATCGGCACGGTTGCTCGACTCGAACTCCTACGTGCATGCCAAAATCGAGACTGAGCGCATTAACTACTGTAGTTTCAATCAAGAAAAACTCACCTATTGTACCAGCCCTTGGTTTATGCTTCTCAAGCTACAAAGGTATAAAAACATTTGCAGAATATATTACTGATATGACATTATTAAATATAAAATTATCAATAACGATACATTCTCATTTGAGATAAACACACCTCATAATTCAACAATCTCCGAGAACAATGATATCATTTCGTCACATATAAACACCCACCCACCCACAAGTTATGTGTAACAGAGAACCGTGTACTTAGCAGCAGTATCCTTTCGTCTCAAACCTCTCTTGAGTTGTGACTGAGTTGAACACGATGTACGGATTCGTTCGCATAATACAGTGAGTTTCACGTTTTGCGAAAACCTCATAAAGCCCGACTGAGGGTTGAGCCAACAAAAGTCAACCTTAAACAGCATCGAACGTGGTATGGATATATTCTTTTTTTTTTCAAAACTAGAAACATACACATACCAGCTTTGGAACGACCGGGGCGCAGTGGTGAACAATACAGAATGCGACCAGTACCGCTGAAAATGAAATATACTTTTGCATCGTTCCGAGAAAAAATAAAAACGAAAACTTTTGTGCAAAGTCCTGCTATGCTTATTCTCCTAAACCGTCGCATCGTTGTGGGGGGTTATGGGTAGCACAAGCAAGCTCCACATATATACAAACAGAAAAAAAAAATAAACACGACGATCCTCTGGCCGAGGGGTTGAAGGTGGAGATTTGTTTTAACCGTAGAATAATACTGGCAGACGGAGCGAAGTCCTGCCACTACTATCATGGAACGACGGAACAGACAATATGTTGCCTCTTCTATTTGAACATCTGTTGCAAATATTGTGTGATCCAGTTTCGTTTTTATTTGGGTGCTTGACCGAGGGGGGGGGAGTTTATCGCCCCGCTATGATTCCGTCACGCTTCGCTTCGCAAGACGGAATTGGTCTTTGTTTGTTTTGAGTGGCGAGAATTAATGCAAATGGAATTGACGCACCGACAACGCCCACATCTTAACGAACTCGCCTGAGATGTCCTAATGATTTATCCGATTTATTCTTCTACAACAATCCAGCGGCAGTAACATCAATTAGACGCAATGTAAACCGCTGAGTGGTGGAAAACTCTCAATGGAATTTTTAATTTCGAAGAACTTGATGAATATTCACATTTCCCACTCACTGTGGAATGGAATGCCGGACGAACATTTCCCAGGACTAGATTTACGAGATAAGCAGTGCCTTATCCTCTTAGTTCACTAATGATTTTTTTTTGCTCACGCTGCCTCAAAACCGCCTCGAAGCATTTGCATGATTCATTTTTTTTTGTTCTCTTCCGTCGTTCCTCTCAGCATCTTGAAACTTTGCACTTTCTTCCATCGTTGTCTCATTTTCGCTAGTGTCGGAAAAAAACAAATTAAATTTTTATACTCGATAATGATATGCCCCTCGAGGGGGTCTCTTTGTTTTATGATGATTCTGTAGTGTAGCGATTTCACTGACTCAAACGCAAATGAACTTTCAAAACGACGCATTATGGCGCACTATAAATCACGTCCAGAATAATACATTTTGCATTCGATCAATTTCGATTGCAACTGAGGGGGCTAGCAATTTATGGCGAATAAGTTCGCTGTCACACCGAAAAGCAGCGGCCAGCAAACATAATAATCAATTAGTCATAGTCCCGGTAAGCTCACTGCGTGGCACAGCATGGGGATGCAAATTAGATTACACACGCACCCAAAAGGCCTTCGAAATGATTGCCACTGCAAACTTATCCGAAAAATTATCAAATATTGTCCCAAGAGGCCATCGGAGAACAATGTTGCGCGCACCTCTCTCGATGCCCTGTGTGTATGGAACATGCAAAATGTAGAACCCATGGTTCGAGATGGTTCTCGAAACGGTTCCCCATCGGGAGCACCGGTACGCATGCAGTATTCATAAGCGCGGAGAGTGTTCGGTAAATCCGTTTTCTGCACCGGTATTTGGCTCCCGGCGGTAGCGATGTGTACTTTATCCCACCCCACCGAGGTGGAGGTGAGCGTGAACCTTATCCCATTGTCCCCTGCACCTCGTCGATCCTCGATACGATTCCATTTTTGCGTCAATGGGCACACGTCCGTACCGATAGGGTCGCTTCATTAATGCACCATCGCACAAATGTCCCACCGACACTTGACGCATTGTGTGCGTATGGCTGTGTGTGTCTGTAAGTGTCCGCCAGGTCATCCAGCAAGTGGAGCGGGAGTAATGCCATTTGGCGAAAGCCATCAACATCCGGATACATCGCAGTATTGCAGGTCCCGCTGTTGGCCTCGCTCGGTTCGGCTACATTCGCTCGGTGCGAATTAAACGTTATTAATGGCGATGCGTGATACCGTCAAATTGAGTGTCGATCATAGTTATTACGGTAAAAACGGATTTTGTCGTGGGGCTTGTGCGTGTCATTTGCACGGATTTTGGGACCGGCAATCGCTATTTTGCACCAGCTTATTGCCGTTGTACGTGTGTCCGAAGAAGGCGGGACCGCCATGGGTTTGGGATGGGTTTGATTCAATATATGACCTCTTATGTGTGTGTGGTGTCTGCTAGAACATTTGGCAACAGTATTATTGATCTTGTCGTGATTGAATTAGCTATCCGCGGCTGCAGGCCCCAGAATTTGATTAATTTCTGAATGATCACTTTGTCTCGACAGAGAAAACGACACATTGTTATCTAAACACCTTAATTTGATTTTCACTCAACATTCAGTATCATTGTAGTTCGGAGAATATAGCCTTGTATTCTGTCAACTTGGATATCATTTATATTAAAATATTGTTTCTATAAGAAGTAGTAATTTTGTCACATTGTTGACCACGTTGTGAGCTTTTGGTGGTGTCAATTGACCGCCGAGATCATGCGATTGAAGCATCATTAGCCATCTGGTTAGTGTGGTCGTGTAAAACAGCTTTGCATTCCAGCCGACCTTGGTTCGATCCCCATTGACGTCGTATGGACTTTTTCTTATAATGTTGTATCGAACAACTATTCTCTCAGTGATGGAATATGGCAGTTTCTGTTTTCAATCAGCTGTCAAAACACACCTCATTAAACTCGAGCGAATCCAGTATCTTTGTCTCCGTATTGCGTTGGGATGTATGCCCTCAACACATACCATGAGTCTCGAGGTTTTGGCAGGCGTACTCCCACTAAAAGATCGCTTCAATTTATTATCTCTTCGGTTCCTCATCCGGTGTAAGGTTATGAACCCATTGGTGATCAGAAATTTTGAGCAGCTTATCGAGCTAAATTTTCATTCTGGATTTATGTGCTCATATCATGAATTCATCTCCATGCAGGTTGATCTTTCTTCGTATACTCCCAACCGTGTTTGTTTTCCTGACTACATCAATTCCTCTGTACATTCTGATATGTTCATGAAGGAGAAAATCCGTGGAATTCTAGATTATCATCGATCGGGGATCGTTCCTACGATCTTCAATGCAAAGTATGGGCGTATCAATTGTGATAATATGTACTTTACTGATAGGTCCTCTATGAATGAGTCCACAGGATTTGGAGTGTTCAACGAAATTGTTAGCACCTCCCACAGTTTTCAGAATCCTTGCTCAGTGTATATTGCTGAATTGGCAGCAATACCTTGGGGGCTGGACAGCGTCGCCTCACGACCTGTTGAACACTATTACATTGTAACGGATAGTCTCAGCTCTGTCGAAGCTATCCGTTCAGTGAGGCCGGAAAAGCACTCGCCGTACTTCCTTGAGAGAATACAAGAAATGTTGAGTGCTTTATCCAGACGCTGTTATATCATTACCTTTGTCTGGGTCCCTTCACATTGCTCAATTCCGGGTAATGAGAGGGCTGACTCATTGGCAAAGGTAGGTGCAATTGAAGGCGATATTTATCAGCGTCAAATCGCCTTCAATTAATTTTATTCTTTATTCCGTAAAAATACCATCGCTAAATGGCAACGTAATTGGAACGAAGATGAATTGGGCCGGTGGCTTCACTCGATTATCCCTAAGGTTAGCCTCTAACCATGGTTCAAAAGTCTGGACTTGAGTCGGGACTTTATTCGCACCTTCTCTCGACTCATGTCCAATCACTGTTCGTTAGACGCGCTACTCTTTCGTTTTAATCTTGCCGATGGCAATATCTGTGCTTGTGGCCAAGGTTACCACGACATCGAACACGTTGTTTGGTCGTGCGAGGAGTATCTTTTTGCCAGATCTTGTGCCAGATCGAATATAGAAAACTCTCTTCGGGCTAGAGGAAGGCAGCCCAACGTGCCGATGAGAGATGTGTTGTCTCGGTTAGACCTTGATTACATTTCCCAAATATATGTCTTCCTAAAAGCTATCGATCTTATATTCTCCTTATCATTTTCCTTCGCGAGAAATCAAATCCCTTCTTACTAACAATAGAACAAGGTGAAATGTAAATACATATTAGATATAAGATAGGCTTAAGAATTGAGTATGATGAATGTGAGTGTGAACATTGTCAACATATCCTTATATCCCTTCCTTTTCCTGAAAAAAATGTCACCCTTCTAAACTCGAGCAAACCGCGAGTTATCGGTTCTCTACTTCATCAACATTCGAATCAATGAAAAATGTTCATGTAACTTGTAACTATACAGATAGGAGTTTGGCTCTTTTAAACTTATGTAACTGAGCCTGTAAAAATGAACGATTTAATAAAAAAAAAATCATGCGGTCAATTATGAAGAAAACGTTTTTTTTTCTTCATGAGGTAAAACAATCTCTTACAAAAAACGTATGTATCGTATGCATCGTATGTATAAAACAAATTTGCATTGTATCATCCAACGGATGGGTATATCCCAGTAAACGTATTTTCTCTATTACTGTTGATGTTAACCGACGTACCGTTCTGAATCATATTTCGGACGCTTAAGGCATATGATGCAAAGAACAGATCTCAACTCTAGGCACAGGTATTATTTGGTTGATATTTTTAATAAATTAGTTCAATATGCTTTTAAGCTTTCTACTTTGGTACCTATTTGATTGAAAACGTTGAAAAATCATCGAATAAAATGCTTTTCGAATCAAGCGAATAAAAATCAAACTTCGGACACTCTTTATAAAAAAAATCAAATTTTGAACAGATTGAATTCAAATTTTGGACACTTTATTTTGTAATTTTTTGAACGAAAATTACATTACACTTGATTATATTTTATAGACAACTGCGAAACACTTACCAAGCAATCACAGTTATCTGATAACGATGATGAGAACAGAACTGATGAAACACGAGAGAATTTTCAATATTGGTGAAGGGGTAAATTCTACGTTAAGCGCTAATTCACGCTAATTCACGCTAAGCAAATGTCAAACACAAACGATAATGAGTGGATTTTGGATGGATTTTTTCCCTACTATGTAATACCGTTCTGAATCGAACGAATTTCGAACACTTTGTAATAATATCTTGAAATGCTTAATGCTAATTACTTTAGATTATCTCCTTGGTTTCACTATCATTTAATATTAGATTTACTTTTAAATTATAACATAGTAGGCAAAAATCTAACAGCACTACTCATTATTGTTTGTTTTTGACGTTTGCTTAACGTGAGTAGGTAGAATATAACCGTTTATTAATAGTTCAATTTCTCTCGTGTTTCATCCCTGATCATCATCGTTATCAGTCAACTGTTATTGCTTGGTAAGTGTTTCACAGTTGATTTTAAAACATAGTATACTTCAACTGTAATTGTAATTTTTCTTCAAAAAATTATAAAATAAAATGTCCGAAATTTGATTCGAATTTATTTTCTACGATTCATATTTCGGACAATTGAAATTGGTGATACTACAATGTGTGTTTTCAAGTTTATTATGGAAGCGAAGCGTAAATACAACAAGGAAAAAGTTGAAGACGCTTTGGATACCATTCTAGCAGGATCACCTATCCGTACTGCTGCAACCCAAAATCCAAAATCCTCAGGAAATCCTCAGAATCAGTGTTGGCCAACATGCAAAGCGGATGTGGGCGGATGGAAGCGGATGGATGAGAGCGCATTTGAGATATATAAATATAAACTAATAATACTGTAACTAATATCAATAAACATCATGTTAATTAATAGTAATACAATATATTTGTTGAGGGACGAACGAGACAGATGAAAATCAAAACAGGCTCTATTGCGCTTAAGAGGGGCCCCGGTCAGGAAGGTCGAAAAATCGATTTTTTTTGCATTTTTGGGAAGCTTATGCCCTCCCAAATTTAGTCCTGAAACAATTTTTCGATATTCGATTTCGTTGGAATGTTACAGTCAAAAGTATGAGATCACCTTAAGGGATATAGTATTGTTGTACGAATTTTTGAACTCGTTGTTCTCGAAACCATGTTTTTTCAGCTGGCGGTATCGATATCTCAGGAATTAATCGACCTATTTAGCCATTTTGTTTTTTTTTCGAATTTTTCAAAACCCCTATGTAACGCTTTAGGTGCTGTCCTGAAGATTCAAAATATTCTCAGGAATTCGTTCTGCGACAAGCCATTGCTTCAAAACCGATACCATCATCAAGGTACCGATTATTCGTTCACTCAAAAAACATCTTCAATCTTCAATGAAAGATTTCAAATGCTTATAACTCGAACATTTCTTACTGAATCGGAAAGATGTTTGCATCAATTGATACGGAATATTTCTACGCTTATATCGCAATTAATAAAAGGTTATTTTTCATTAGATAAACAATTGAATAACTGTGAAATGTCAAGCGTTATTTAAACGCTCTAACTAAAGCCCGATTTACGGTTTCCCGAGCACAGACTTAAAATCAATGTTCCTGCGGGAATCCGCTTAACAAATATACATGCAAGTAGGGGGTATTTTTGTTCCAATTGAGCTGTGTTTCCCTAATATGGAATTCTAATCAATGTACCTGGAGAAATCCGCTTTGCAAATACATCATTCTTTGTGTGGACACCGACTGGACAACATCGTTGCTGGACGAGCTGGACGGCGAGGGATCGAGTGCCTTTCTCAAGGCAATGAGGGTGGAGGTGTAGTGCAGGAGTAGAGTAAAGTTTTCCTAAGGCCTTTCTCAAGGCTAGAGACAAATGAACTGAAAAAGTTTAAAGTCTCTATAATACAAAACCTTCCTTCCTTGCAAATACATGAAAGTCGGGGATAATGTTGTTCCGACTGAAATTTGTTTCCCTAACACAGACTTTAAATCCAAGGAGCGTGGGGAAATTGGCATTGCAAATTCATGCAAGTCGGGGGCATTTTGGTTCCGACTGAAATTTGTTTCCCTAACACAGACTTCAGAATCAAGTTGTCTGGGGAAATTGGCATTGCAAATTCATGCAGGTCGGGTGTATTTTTCTTCCGACTGGAATGTAATTTCCTAACACAGACTTTTAATCCAAAGAGCGTGGGGAAATTGGCATTGCAAATTCATGCATGTCGGGGGCATTTTTGTTCCGACTGAAATTTGTTTCCCTAACACAGACTTCAAATCCAAGGATCGTGGTGAAATTGGCATTGCAAATACATGTTAGTCGGGAGCATTTTTGTTCATACTGAAATGTGTTTCCCTAACACATACTTTATATCCATGGAGCGTGGAAGAACTGGCATTGCAAGTACATGCAAGTCGGGGGCATTTTTGTTCCGGCTGGAATGTGTTTACCTATCACAGACTTCTAAACGAAGGTGTCTGGGGAACTCGAAATTGCTAGTACATGCAAATCGGGGGCATTTTTGTTCCGATTGAAATGTTTTTGTCTAACACAGACTTCAAAACCAAGATGTCATCATACCAAACGTAAAAGGACTGTCATTAAATTTACTTGCAACGAAGTACATAATCTACATAATCTACAATGCATGAATTGACCTACCATGGCATTATACAATCTTTTTACTCACAAAGCAAATATATTGAATTTAATTGGATTCGGAAATTGTTTCATTCAATCAAAATAATAATTAATACAAACAAATGATTGCTAAGCTAAGGTAGTCCCATGTCAACCTTGCGGTTATATCATAGATATAACCTACCCATTTTTTTCTACAACTGTACACAAAAAAAATATTTTTTTCGAGAACAAATCTTGAGAAAGTTTTTGTTAGAAATACTTTTTTGTCTAAAATATGCACAAATGTCGATGTATGGAAGAGTCGTAGGGCACATGTTTTTCTGCCATTTCATCAAAATCTGAGATGACCGTTTTGAGAAAATCGACTTTCAGTTTTTGAAACCGATTTTTTTCAGTGTAGCATTTCAAAAAATATTTTTGCAGTTTTTTTTTCTGAAAATTCAATTATTTTCCTAAAATTCTTTCATAGATCACTTTTTCGTAGGACTTACATGATAAAAATGATAAAAAAATGACATGATGATAAATGATAAAAAAGTTATTAAAAAAAGACGGGTGGGTAATGTCGGGGACATAACCGGAGTGACGTAGGACTATACAAAGGGGACAGCTCTTGTTAACTATATATATTTTAAATATATTGTTTTATTTTCTTCTCCTACGTGAATACCTACCCATCTACCTGAAAAATGGATTAGTGTACTGTTTACTCTTTATGAACATATTGGTGGTTCTGAAAAGAACCTTTGGCGTTGTGTTTTTGCGTTTTTTGGTTTCCCTTTCGACAGTCCCCTCTGGGCTGGTTTTATTGTGGCTCTCCACTAGGCTAGAGGCGAGTGAACTTCAAAGTTGAAAGCCTCTTAAAAACAAAGAAAGAAAGAAAGAAAAATACATTCATTACGATTTGTTCGCTCGTTGGATTCACATGCAGGCTAAAAAGGGTCCTTTTCAGGATCACAAAATTATCTTCAATCTAAAGAGTTTATTGTTTTGTTATCATTCGATATCCCCATCTTGTTCGGCTAAACCTTTCTGTTTAGCGATTGCGTTTGCCACTCGCCACAGTTTTCACAGTTGGGAAATTTCTTCCCATCCAGCTTGTGACATATTGTACAGTAAATTACATTCAATGGCACGTCGCATTACCACCACTCAGTGCCGGATTGGAGGTAATTTTAACCTGTAATTGAACATTTGCGATGACAGTGGTATAGTGTCGACTTTCAATGTGGGGTCATAATTTGGACCCCGAACTCTATGTTTACAAAAATGTCCAACTAAATATGTCGCATTACAGGTCCGTCGAATTAGCTGAATGTCGAGATAAGTGTAAATTACTGTACTTTCAATCTAGAAGCAATTTAAGAATTGGTGATAAATTTAATAAAAAAAATTAATCAATAAGCTCAGAACAACTGCCAAATTCACATACTCATCATATCCTGGCAAACAAATTATGAAAAAATCAATTTGTGTTTTATTATTATTTTGGATATTGTTTTAGAAAGCATTGAACTGTATTTCCTAAACTCATTTTTGGAAAGTTTAATGGCCCTGAAAAGCGCCTTGTTTTATGGAATGGTTCCAATTTAGAAAACTTAGTACTCGTGGTTTTGAAAAAAACCATTTCGAACGCCCTCGATGCTGCCTTGTTCTGGATTTGCCACCAAAGCAGATTGTATAAAGAACAAACTTTTTTCTTCTGCTAACTGATGCCGTTTTGCGATTGCGTTTGCCACTCGCTGCAACTGCCTGTTGTTGTCTTGATGTGTTCTATTCTGAATGCGGGTTTTGTTATCGTCGCGAGCAGCTTTACCAGCCAACTCGATCACTTCGGCGGCCGAAACTATATAACGCCGGCTAGGTGGACTGGTGCACTGGTACTAACGCGCTCGGCCTAGCTACCCTTGCGGGGAACTCCAGATCAACACGGTTCGAGCGGGATTTTGCCTTTCCCTTCACTTTTCCTCCTTTACCATGTCCAGACATGGCTGCTTGGGTTAGTTTGTTGATGTGTTGTGATGCGAACCGATGTGGTGTACGGTTTGAATGAAAATGATCGTTACGGAAGGAAGGAAGGTATTGTATTATAGAGACTTTAAACTTTTGCAATTCATTCGTCTCTAGCCTTGAGAAAGGCCCTTTGAAAACTCTGCTCTACTCTACTCCAGCGCTACCACCTCCGCCCTCTTGCCTTGAGAAAGGCACTCGATCCCTCGCCGTCCAGCTCGTCCAGCAACGATGTTGTCCAGTCGGTGTCCACACAAAGAATGATCGTTACGGCAGCGGAGCGGAGATTTTTAAGCTGATTGGCTGGCTCGAGAATTACGCATGTGTGAGACTGCGACCAATGTTTCGTTCTTTTTTTTTTCTTTTTCCTTTCCAATCGTGCTTCATTCTATTTCGCTGCTGCTCTGGTTGCCCGTTTTGGTCGGTACGATTTGAGGAGCACAAAATGGACCAATAAAAAATGGGCACATAGTGTATTTGGACAATGCTTGATATTTCACAATTATTCAATTATTTATCTCAAGAAAAATGAAATGTTATTCGTTATGATAGATGCGTAGATATATTTCCTATCAATTGATGCAAAAACCTTTGCGATCTATTGAGAGATACTCGAGTTATAAGCGTTCCAAATCTTGCATTTTTTCCTACTTGTTCAGTGCCTAGATTTCTATTTCACCCCCTATATCTTCCGGTTAGACGTAGCCCTACGTCAATATTTGGCCCTTTCAATATGTTAGTTTAGATAAATTTTCGGAAAACGAAGTGTACCAAGTTGCTTAATTAGGTAGAGTACTCACGCCCAGAAAGTTTCACGAGGTTCTGAGAGGATCATGCCAACATCTGGTCGAGTTGGCGCGAAATCCGTCTATTTCGGTACGACTCATAGTTTTTGAGGTATAAATTATCAAAGATTTCTCTTACTAAAATCGATACGCCCTTTTCAAAAGTTACGCTTGAATAAAAAAAAATCCCATTTGCTGTGGAAAACTCATATTTCCTCCAACCCAAACGGAATTCAAACTTTCATTCGAAACAAATATACATGTTTTTAAAATCTGCGTTTTTAGGACGATTTCATTTGGAATTACTCATATTGAGGATGCTGCGATGAATAATTGGTCGAAATCGAAACTCAGTTCAAAATGTTTACATATTTTTAAAGCAGCATCGGTAATCCATCCACAACAAGAGCATTCGAAATTGGACTAATAAAAAAAAACTTTTCGTCAGCATGAGCCCATTTTTTTTTACTTTACATTAACTATGTTTTCGTAAGAGAAAGACTAACAGTTTAATTTAATTACTAGCTGACTAGGCGAACTTTGTCCCGCCCACAATGTATTGGTTTAAATGATTTCGAACACTCACTTTTTTTTTATTTTTATGAAAGTGCATTTGGTGTATTTCATCCCAACTCGGCTTAGGAGTTAGACAGCATCATCTCAGATAGCGGTGAAACGTTCTGGGTGCAAACCACATGGGTCTGTTAGCCAACTTTGCATACTTAAAATATTCAAAAAAAAATATATAAGAAAGAAGACTACTTTTTGAAAAGCGCTAATAAAAATTTCTTGATTTTTTACAAAAAAAAACTTTAAAACTCTGATACCTCCAAAATTTTAGAGAAGGGATGAAATGTATAAAGCTTTTTGAAAAAGTTTTTTTCAAAAAACTTTTCCCCTTTTAAAGTACCCATCTTCCGATGTACGGATAACTTCTTGGAAACTGTAAGGGTAATTTATAACTAATTTTCCAGAATTTTAAAAACCAATGTTTTCGGGAAAAATGAATTTGAATCTTCAAAATATATTAGTTTCAAATATTTTGTTTTAATTTGTTTGATATTTTTTAATGAAAATATAAATAATTTCCAATATTTTATTCTTTAATCAACATTTTGTAGATCTTAAAAAGAACTCAAAATTTCAAAAAATTTCTCACACAAAATTTATCAGACCTACAAAATTTTTGTTCAATGAATGAAATGTAGGAAATTATTTAAGTTTTCATGAAACAATATCAAACAAATATTTGAAAAAAAACATGATTTTTAAAATTCTTTAAAAAAAGTAGATAATAATAGCCCATACAATTGCCAACAAGTCAGATGGGCACTTTTACATGTAAAAAGTTTTTCGAATAACAACTTTTTCATGTTTTTCTTTGAAATGCGTTTCATTCCAGAAACTATAAAAAAGTAGACGTCTTCGACGAAAGTTCATATTTCAATAATATCTAAAACTTTGTCGAACACACTATATCGTTATCTTGGCTTTAAACAAAATTAGAATTAGTTGTAATTTTTTGAAAGAAAACAAGAAAAAGTTGTCGTTAAAAAAAAATTTTTCCTTGTAAAGGTACCCGTCTTCCTATGTATGAACGACTTGTTGAAAATTATTTAATTAATTAATTATTCATAGAATTTTTTTTGAGAATTTGAAAAAAAATATTTTTGAGAAAAATGAATTTAAATTTTTAAAATATTTGTTTTTTTCAGTGGAATTCGGAAAAAAATTATATATTTTTCTGAAAATTTGAACAATGTCCCAAATTTCGTCCTTTGACCAAAATATTAGAGGTATTACAGTTTTTGAGTTTTAAATTGTTGTAAAAAATCGAGAAAATTTTTTTGGCCATTTTCAAAGAAGAAGTATTTATTTTTAATATTTCAAGTGTACAAAGTTGCTTTACGTGTTAACAACGTCTCACCGCTACTGAGATGGTGCTGCGAACGACCAGTCGAGTTGGCATTAAATTCGTCATTTACGACTTTGAATACATATTACCACTCTAATTCCAACTATTCATTGAACAGAAAACACTAATCGAATGCAATTGAATTTGAGTTTTCATAACGTTTCTTTCAAAATAGTCAATCCATTCGAACTCGAATTCGTTGATCCGTTCTCAACTTAAATCATGACGTACGGACCTCAAACCATTTTTATTTACATAGAATAAAGTAGTAACTGTTCATATACGACGCATCTTTGCATATTTTCGCTTAAATCGGATCAAAGAAAGCCAAAAGTAATGCGGCAACTGAATGTCAAAAAGAGACTCACAAAGGACGAATTTCATGCCAACTCTTAGGGGTTGGTGGCAACATTTCTAATTGCAGTGAAACTATGTGGTCATTCAAACAACTTTGCATACATGAGATCTAAAAAAATTGACCACTTTTTGAAGAGGAAAAGGCAGGAAATTGTTTAGGGTTTCATTTAAAAAAATCAAATAATTAAAAAAAACTGAACTCATTTTTTTAATAAAATTTTTTTTCCTCAAAAATACTCTTTTGTTAATTGTGAAAAAATATATGAATAGCTAATGAACGATTCCATTTGAGGGGCTTAGAATGCAAGGGGTGTAAGTGACTTGATCGATTTCTCATGGTCAACTTTTTCTTTGATAATTAACTCAACCGCAAAAACATTCCTATTTGAGTTTGCTACAGAATCCGATAGATGAGGTTCTGACCTACCAGCTTGGCTACATTTGGCTCAAATTTTGTCTACGAATTTTTTATGACCAAAAAGGATAAGTTGCATCATCGGTTTTCCATTTTGACTTTAGCCTTGTTTTTGAACAAAAATTGCTTTAATTTTTATTAAAAAAAATATAACTAAGATATGGTTGGTCCGATTGATTTGGTGTCTTCCGCAATGTTATTATTGGGGCTATATGGAGAAAGAATTCACTGTTAATAAAATGTTTCATTTTTATTTTATTTTGAAAATACAGGTAAACTTCGATATAACGTACATTTCACTTTCAAAATTGTACGTTGTATCGAATTGTACGTTATATCGAAGCATAATAAAGTACTCACAAACGTAGTCTATAATACATTATTGTGTTGCTGTTTTAGTCAAGTTAATGAATAATTTCAATCAGAAGACGAAGCCAGCCTTTCTTATGATGTTTCCCTTCGTACTGTTGATTAAAGCTTGATTCATTTAGAATCTGGAATCACAAAACCAGCTGTATTTCGAGATTGATTGAAGGTACAAAACTTGTTTTAGCATCACAATACAGATAATTCATTGTTCTATCAGAAAAAAAATATTGAAAAAAAATTTCCTTTACACATTGAAAAGGTGTACGTTATATCGAGGTAAAATGTACGTTATATCGAGGGTACGTTATAACGAGGGTACGTTATATCGAAGTTTCCCTGTAACACTTAAAACTCATTTTTACGAAAAAGTGTTTTAGTTTTGAATTTAGGTTCAGGATTGACATGTTCTGCAAACCTTCTTCTTATTGAGATACATGTCAAGAATATATCAATACCGAGAATTAACATACACAAGTGTTACGAGTAAAACATTAGTTTTCCATGAATCTCCTTTCAAAATGCCATAAATGCCATAGAGATAGAATGTTGTTAAAGTATGCAAAGTTGCATAAATGATAAATATCTGTACACCTACAACCAGGGTATCCAACCAACTATAAATTTCGAAATCAGGAAGAATGAAAATAAAAATCTGGAATGCACATGTTGGCATCATTTTTCAGACAAACATATATATTCATTCTATTTTATTGTATATTTTTGTTCAGCAATCTTTCTTCGTCTTTCATCTTAAAAATTTCATCATACAAGTTTGCTTTCTCGTCGAGAACTTTTCAAGATATGTTCTATGCATTCCATCGTCGAAGCTCTTGCCCTTCGGACCTGAACCTGTGATAATCTGTAGGTGCCTTATCCGGTTAATTTTGCTGGTGGCATAGGTGACACCCTAAAATAATTTGATGTTTTTTTGGAAGAGACAAGATGGAACAGGCAGCTAAACGAATTGAAGGCAGCGATCCGGGACAAATTTTCAAAATTAGTCAATGTGATAGGTGTCGTTATCACATCGACTAATTCTGGAAGTTTGCATCTTTACTTGTGGGAACTTATCGAAAATTTGGACAGGTCATTTTTTCGGGCCAATAAACAAAATGAACATGGTCGGTTCTTTAAATTCGATAATTATTTTTTCTCTCTTCATTGCATCTCAGGCTAAGCCCAAAAGATTGATTTTTGGCCAAAAATTTTTTTTCGAGATGACACCAGATCTTGACGTTTTATGCATTTTTAAGTCATTTGGAATCGAGAAAAAAATTTCGACTTTCCAAATTTCCTTTATTCCCCCCTTGGAAGATTTTCAAGGATCAAAAAATCAAAACTTTGAGCGCTTTGAGGCACCCCTAAATCATGTCCGATTGAGCTGAAACTTTGCACAGATCATTTTTTGGGCCAATAAACAAAATGTACATGGTCGGTTTTTGAAATTTGACATGACCATTTTCGCTGCCACCCTAACGGACACATATAAAAGAAAATTAGAATAGTACTGGATATCAAAGTAAAAAAAAACCGGAATCTTTAACGCATTAAGAATTTATATTTTTTGTAACGCGTAATGAATAAATTTTTTGAAAAAAATACGCATTCAATAAACCACGTACGGACTGAATAGTATTGGCCCTTGAATAAAAAAACTCCTAATTTCGAAACACAAAAATTAAAATGAATCTTCGTGCTTTAGGTAATTTTTGTTGTAGAACTACGTTTTTCAGGAAGGGTGCCAAATCAGAAAACAGGTCACGTTTTTATGGAATAAACTTAACTTTAACAACTATTTTCACTGTGAACGAATTCTCATGATCTGCATACCAATCGAATCGGAAGTTTCATCACCGGGAATAAGAGATAGTCGCTAGGGGCGAGGTCAGGGGAGTAAGGAGGATGCTCGAACACAGTTCATTTGAATTTTTTCAATTGCACTTGAGTTACGCGAGCAGAAGGGGGCCGCGCATTGTCGTGGATGAGGAACACTCCTTTCGTCAATGAACCTGGTCTTTTGTTCTTAATCGCGGTCCATAATCGGTCCAAAACTTCACAATAGTACGGTGAAGTAACAGGCGTTCGGCGGTCAACGATTCGATAACACTGAAGAAATTCGTGACGCAGTTACACCGAACTTCAAAAAGTTGGACACTACGCACTTAGCGTTCGGAATAGAAAAACTCGTGCCACGTTATGAAGAATGCCTCGAACATTACGGCCATTATGTAGAAAAATTGAAAATAAAACGTAGATTACGAAAATCCCCTTGTTTTTTGTCCTAACTTTATTTTTTGAGGTACTGACACTTATTTTTTGAACGACTCGTATTATAAAAATTTCAATGCATTCTAAAATAATATTTGAAGTAGTAAACAAGTGGACTGCACAATATAATTGCGTAGCTCTACGTCGAAAATATGCGGTCGTGTTCTAGATACAACCCCTTACAATTTTATAATACTTTTATTCCAGAGCAATTGAGAATGGTGGGAAAAAACGGAAAATCAGGTTTTTATCACAGCTCGTAGAGGATACGAATTCAAAAAATGACTTATCTCTTTATTTGGGACCATATACAATGTTTTCAATAGTGCTGGTGAACTTTTTCTGTGTTTAACAGGATAAGTGTAAATAATAGAATAACAAAGTATCTTCATAGTGTAAATATTAGTCTTTTGATAAAAAAAAATATTTATTGTATACCCTTTTCAACAAAGACTTATTAGTGTTTCTGGGATACATTTTTCTTTATAAAAAAGTGCAAAATTTTTTAATCCAAACATATCTTTACTGGTGTGAAATAGTATGTCTCCTGAGCAGTGTTTGCCGATTGAACGTTTCACTGAATAACTCACGTTCGCTCGTTCAAATATGATCTTGCAGAAGTCATTTCTCCCGGTAGAATTCGTTACATGCTACGAACATGTCACAAACGAGAACGAGAGAACTCTGCTTTGGCCATGTGAACCAAAATGTCATGACCGCTTTCGGTGCAACTGTGTCAGTGAGTGTAACCTAGGTGAACGGTAGTCAGGTAGTCAGATTATATTATCAGATTATGCGTTTTCCTACTCTACTTACTTTTTGGTACGTCTCCCCTTCCCAATACTGTTCAAAGTATGTCTGTTAGTTTGATGATCACATGCTGTGTTTTAATGCTGGAAAGAGATCAGTACAGAATTCGCGCAACGCAATGCCAATATTAGTAAAGTTATGGCTCGTTATCATCTGTCAGTGGCATAAAAAGGCCTCAAAATCATAGCTAACGAGCAAAGTTTTGCCGAACTTCAATCTGATCAGCTAATTACTGCAATTTTCTCAGAATGGCTCATTTCCCACTGACGTAGAAGCAATATAACCATTCCAGTGTTTTCGCTAACGACTTGAATGTGGTTAGATGGCACCACTCTCAAAATAAAGAAACCAAAAATCAGGTCATTTATCTAGACTGTACAAATATCCCGAAATAACTTTAACAATATTGATTCTCGTCGTCCGTTCGAACGAAACCGAAAACGCAAGCATTGCTTGCTCGTTCGCTTGCTTGCTTGCTTGCCTTCGAACAACAAACCGACACTCCCACTCACCTCGTGGCGAACAGACAAAGGCCAACGGTACAGGGGCGGGAAAGATGCTACCACCGCGGCGACCAGGCCGGAATTTCAGTCTTGTGGCCAAACACAGCACTTGGTAGTGCAGATATTCCACTCAGTTCAACTGTGGGAGTACTCGGCGAACGAAAACTAACTTCTTTTGAGGTTTTTGAGGCCAAAATAAATACCAATCGCAACAGCTGGCCACGGCGGGGGAAACTGGCGGTGGAAGTGAGAAGAAAGTTATTCTTCTCTTGTTCATGATTAGAGGGGTTGGATCTCCTTTCTTTTTTATATTTGAGATGTCTGCATCACAAGGGATAAGCGAAGAATCATCTGTTGAGCATTGGGTTGTCCGTGTTTTCCCTTTTTTTTTGTAGTATAAAAAGAATGCATTTTTTTCAGCAGATAGCATTTTTTTGATCAGAGGAGCAAAAACCATTGTAAGATCCTCATTTTGTTGCCATTGAGATGCTAATGACTTAGTTTTTTTCCCCTTCTTATTCTTACTCCTCGGTGTGATCATTGGCAGCTGACGGACACTTCGTTGAAGGGGAATATTTAAATTTTCGGTATGAACTGCTGTTGTGCTATTTTCCGCTGCGCTGTTTATGTTTTACTTTGCAAGTTTATGCCCTCGAGCTTTTGAAATATTTTGACCTTCTCTGAAGTAGCTACAGAGCTCACGGGGGAAACCAGCCGATATGAAAAAGATAATTCTATCAGAGAAGAAAACAAGGGTTGGACATCTGCCCAGAATCGAAGGAAACGATTAACTTGAGTGAACATTTCTGAAGGATGGATGAATTCTGATGCTCTTTTCGAAAAAATGGGGGAGTCGCTTAATTTCACGTCTGTATCCTTAACCAGTTCTAGGACGAAGAAAGTAATTGTATTTCCATAAATTTGACTCATACACTCACATTTCAATCAAGCTAGAATCTTTAAACTTGACATTGTATGCATCCATACCTGAAACGAAAGAAGAGAGAAGCACTTTGTGAGTATGTTTTCATATTCTGGTCTTGAATTGATGATAGAACAATGAACATATCCCTCCAGAATAGAGCCAAATCGCTATGCCTCCCTCTCGATTCATATCCCTTCAACCGTTGGAACACTTCTCACTACTAACGGCTTCAATCACCGACCGGAAATAAACGACAACGACATGTTTTTATCAGAGACTCCTAATAACCGTCTAATAGAATTATAAGCCCTCAACTTTCGCCTCTCGTTCGCCGATATATTTTAATATTCTACAGACTTTCCTTACTCGCTCCGTTCGCCGTTCGTGTTGCGATGAGGGCGGCTCGTCCGTAGCTCCCTTCGCAGAAATCCTCTAACAAACAAGTAGGGATTTATCCAATTATCATCACCAGGCGGCAGCGGGAAAAACTTCTTCCCCAAAGCCGGTGGTGCCGAAACTGGGCGCGACGTTACATCGAAACGCAATCGACCGAAAAGTAAGATACCTTTTGTTGCTGCCGGGGTCTCGGGCGAGGGGGTGCGTCTGGCGGAGAGGAAGAACCCGAGGATCCGACCCGTTTTCGTCCGGAGGGTGGATCCCTCCCGTTCAGAAAGCTGGAGGTTGGCACGATGGACGGAACGGTGTTTGATCAACATGCGGCTTACTTCGGAACGGCAGCCTAAAGGGTAGGAAATTAGATAATTGTATCAAAAGCGACACCACGGTTTCGGGGAAAAACATAACTTTTCAATTTTGCCAATGTAATTAAAGGTCGATTGTTTGTAGGATCCGCAGAAGTTTGTTGCAGTTGGCGGGAAGGGGAAAGAACGAGGCGTCGTATTCGTCGTATAACGAGGATGATCCTCAACGCGCAATGAATTCAGATAGCAAATATTGATGGAACCGATAGAATTTTGGTTTTGCAGGGTCTGAAAAGGTGAAAGATTTGCTTGTTGATTGTGATACATATTGAATCCAACACACAGCTCAGTACGAAAATATTTATTAAAATTTCAAGCACGTCGTTTAGTTGATTCTCAACTAAAGAGAGAAAATTTGTGAAATTGGTTCTCGAACATCGTAGTTCTTTCGGAATCACTGTCAATTCTTAGAATCAATTCTGATTGATTGCTTTGAAAGTGTTTACAGAGCCTTGCAGTTATCCCTTCGACTTCCTTGACATATCAGTACCTTATGACGAGAAAAAAATCGGTTGCAAGAAATTGGTTAAATCTCTGGATAGTTTCAACGTAATAAATCCAGGAAAAACAACCGATTTTTTTTCCGATTTCGTGTTAATGAAATCGCAAACTTGAACAGTCCACCTGGCTGTGATAACCGTCGTGACATATAAACATAATAATTGCTTCTGTGAACGTACTGGAATAGTTAACTACTACACACGGAAAATGAAAATGGAAGTTACATTTACCTTTACCGTTACCTAAGTTGCATTAGGGTGACCTTTCCTCCAAGGAAAAACGATTTTTTTAATTCTTTTTTATTCTTATGTTTCAAATTCTATATGCAAACTGTCTTCGGACGACTTTTAGAGCTTATCAAAACCAATAGTGTGCGAAGCAGAACTTGTCAATAAATTAATCCTACTCAAAGTTATTGATCGGTTTTCAACCAAAAACTCACGATTTCAATTTTATTAACCAAATACAAAAAATCCCGCCGATATTTTTTTATGTTTGCCCCAGATAGAACGACAAACAAATGAAGAGGGTGTATTTTTGGGGAATAAAAATTCAACTGTGAGTAGAGTTTACATATTGACAAATTTTGCAAATATTTGTCTTAGTGAGCTCTAAAAGTCTTTTGAAGACAGTTATATACCTTTAGAATTTGAAACTTAAGAGTAAAAACCGTTTTTCCTTGGTGGCTCTAACGCAACTTGGGAAAAAGCGCTATATCGGTTATTTTAAGAGATTGAAAAAAACATTGATCTACAAAGTTGCTCACAATATCACATTATCGAACTATGTTTACCGCTTTATATAAAGATAAGAAAAATATTTTTTATTTCATTGCAAATTTTGGTCACCCTTTGAATATTGCTTGATCATGTGAAAGTTGTCTATAAACTAAGTTTGATTTTCATTTATTATGCTAGGCTCCGCAAGAAATTCAGAAAAGTCGGTTTGGGCGACGGGTTAACCCGTTATTCGGACTCTCTCGTCGCTAACAGTTGTAACGTACTCATTCCATTCTTCATCGTCAAATGGACTTTACGGCAAATTGAAGTGACTCCCCCAGAATGAAATTTCTCTCTCTCTCTCTCTCTCTCTCTCTCTCTCATGTATCATGTATGCATGTATCAACGTAACAAGAATACCAGATATATTACATCGATTGTGTGATACACACACCCTCCAATACAAAGAGGCTAATTTTAAATACATTGTACAACTCTTATGTTGAAATTATTTTCTGCGTTGAAACACATGAAAAATGCGTTGAAACCTTTTTTTGTGAGAATTTTTCTCTGTGCGATTTTTGTTCTTGTGCGTTTTTTTGTTTGTGCAGTATATGGAAATTTTTTGGATGTATTATATGTATTTCAGTGTGAAAAAATGAGTGGGTTATATCTATGATATAACCGCAAGGTTGACGTGGAACTACCTTAGCTTAGCAATCATTCGTTTGTATTGATTAAATTCTTGATTGAATGAAACAGTTTCCAAATTCAATTGAGTTCAATATATTAAAAAATGAACAAATGCCATGTAAAGTCAATTCATTTATTGTGATTGATTGTTCTTCGTTACAAGTAAATTTAATGACGGACCTTTTACGTTTGGTATGATGACTAGAACAAAATATATGTACGGAAGAATTATCAAACGTTTGATGAACCAGCCTAAGGCTGAAAATCTTTCCAATAAAGACAAAAAAAAATTATCAAACGATTATTTTATTTTACATTTCCCTCTGAAGTTTACATCCCAAAAGTGTACATACTTCTCGAATCTCGAATTTGCTTGAAACTGTGAAGTTCATTCGCTTCTAGTGTCTGCACGATTTTCCCAGGTTCCTAAGTTTAGAAGATCATGTTAGGACAGACATATTCCACTCTGCACAAAGGCAAGCGAGGACGAAAGTACTCGCAGTTTGCATTTATTTGCAGAGCCGATTTCCCCAGAAACCTCGGTTTTGAAGTCTGTGTTAGGGAAACACATTTCAATCGGAACAAAAACAGGAAGTGGGTTATATCTATGGTATAACCGCAAGGGTGACGTAGGACTATCGTTGATTTAGAGATCATTTGTTTGAAGTTGAATCTAAATCCATTCTGAATGAATGAATAAATGAATATTTGGGAGACTTCGAAAACGAGAGCGTTACGTTGGAGGCACAAGGTTTTATGCATCCAATATAGGATACGAAAAACCTTGTTCTGAAGAATAATCTTCTTCATTCAGCTCGCGCAGTCCGAAGACATCGGTCGCAAATTTGTTCGCGTCTATTATAAAGTGGAGATTATACCGTTATCAGTTCGTGGCTGGTGAAGTTATTTCGCCCTAACGGGGTTCTCTTTATTGCGCGAGTGAGGAGAGCAGCAATCACTACCAGCGTGAGGAAGAAGTCCTCCACGGCGGACGCGGTGCGTGTGCCGTATCATAGCTGTGTGTGCTTTAGCATCGTCATCGATTCCATCATCGTGTTGTGGTGCGATATACCGTTGCATCTGTGCCGAGCGATTGCCACGTGGTTCGATTGAGACACCGCTTCATTTCATTCGCATTGGTGTGCGATTTAGGTATAATATATATTAGGTTTAGAAATACAAAAAAAATAAGAATTATATTATTTTATATCTGCCGTAATGGCAGAAGGTCATGTTGACATGGAGATTGAAACTACTGTTTCCTCCTCACTAGCTACAACAGGGGCTGGGAAGTCGCTTAAACGCGTTCCCCCCTCAGAAGATGTCTCTTCAGAGAAAGAGGTAATCTACCTTAACAAGCCCCCCTCAAGAAAATTGGCAAATTTTTCCTCTTCGCCCCCTCAATCTCCCGCTCCCGCTTCCGCTCTACTACCGAACTTGCCTCCCAGCCCTACTGATACCGCTCCCGTTCAACAATCGACCTCGTCCTCCCCCTCAGTTGTTTCCTCTCCTCGTGTCAAGGTCTATCCAGACGATGCACTTGGAGCTGGTCCATGGGTTGTTTTTTTCCGGCCTAAACCAAAAGGAAAGGCAATTAATGTCATTCAGGTTTCGAAAGATCTGGCAAGATTATATTCCTCCGTGGTCGAAATCTCTAAGGTTAGACCGAACAAACTGCGTGTTGTCGTGAGTGATCGGAAACACGCGAATGCAATTGTGATCGACGAGAGATTCTCCCTAGAGTATCGCGTCTACGTGCCCTCCCATGACGTAGAAATCTCGGGGGTGGTAACTGAAACTGGTCTGACGTGCGAAATGATAAAAGAAGGAGTTGGTAAATTTAAAAGACTCCCGTTGGTGGGTGTTAAAATTTTGGACAGCCGCCAACTAGGAAAAGTATCCCAAGAAGAGGGAAAAACTAAATTCACGCCGTCAGACTCGTTTCGAGTAACTTTTGCTGGTTCCGCTCTACCTGACTACGTCATGGTGGGCAAATTGAGATTGCCTGTGCGACTCTTCGTGCCAAAGCCCATGACTTGCCAAAAATGCAAGTCAGTTGGTCACACTTCAGATTATTGTGCCAACAAGGAGCGCTGTGCCACTTGCGGAGAGCAACATGAGGGGAAATCCTGCAGTGCGACTGAGCATAAATGTCCATATTGCGGGGGATCCCCACACGAGCTCTCAGTTTGTGAAACTTACAAGAGTCGCTGGGAGAAACAGAAGCGCTCTTTGAAGGAACGCTCGAAACGCACTTTTGCGGATATTTTAAAGGGCGCTTCTCCATTGGCCCAACAACAACAACCAATCATCACACAAAATGTCTTCGCCACGTTGCCCGTTGACGAAATGGAAGCGGACACAGCTAACGGGGGCACACCGTTCATTTTCCAAGGGAATCCCCGGCGCAAAAATGTGACCACTCCCAAAGTTCAAGGACAAGCCCCTCCGGTTATACCCCCTGTTAGCATGCCTAAAAAATCGAGTGCAGCGGACAAGCAAAATCAGGTTCCTCCTGGTTTCCGTGGGAATAATTCACCTTCGAATGGCCCAGCACTCGAGGGGACATCAAAAACCCCAACTGTCCCTGTTTTTCCGTCCAGTTCAACTTCCCAATCGGGATTTATAAAGTTGTCTGACCTTTTGGACCAAATCTTCAAGTGTTTTAATGTTTCCGACTCCATCAGAACCATTGTCATTTCAATGCTTCCAGTATTAAAGACAATTTTGCAACAATTGATGCAAACATGGCCCCTCCTTGCAATGATTATCTCTCTTGATGTCTAATTTAAATAGAGAGGTCGGAGATATCACTGTTTTACAGTGGAATTGTCGTAGTCTTATCCCTAAATTGGATACATTCAAATTTTTAATTCATAAGTTCAATTGTGATGTTTTTGCTCTGTCCGAAACTTGGCTTTCTTCGCGAGATGATCTCTCTTTCCACAATTTTAATATCATACGCTTGGACCGTGATGACAGATACGGAGGGGTGCTATTGGGTATCAATAAGTGCCACTCATTTTTTCGAATTGACCTTCCACCTATTGGAGGGATCGAAGCTGTTGCTTGTCATGCAAACATCAGAGGCAAAGACCTCTGTATAGTCAGCTTGTATTGGCCTCCGAGAGCTGCGGTTAGCCGCAAGCAACTTGTTGACATGTGCTCACTCCTTCCTGAGCCACGATTGATCTTGGGAGACTTCAACTCTCACGGAACTGCCTGGGGGGAACAGTACGACGACAATCGTTCATTGTTGATATATGACCTTTGTAACAGCTTCAATATGACCGTTTTGAACACTGGGGAAACAACACGTGTACCTAAACCTCCTGCTAACCCAAGTGCTCTTGACCTCTCGCTTTGCTCGAATTCACTATCGTTAGATTGCAAGTGGAATGTAATCCAGGACCCCAACGGCAGTGACCACTTGCCAATCAAAATTTCCATCACCATTGGTTCGAATTCTTCTGAATCTATAAACATGGCATATGACCTCACAAGACACATTGACTGGAAAAAATATGCGGACGCAATTGCTCTAGCCATCAATTCCAGAGATGGTTTGCCTCCATTGGAGGAGTATAACTTCCTTTCTCGTTTGATATATGACAGCGCGGTTCGCGCTCAAACGAAACCCATCCCAGGCTCCACTTTTCGTCAAAGGCCTCCCAATCCATGGTGGGATAGCCAATGTTCCAAGCTTTATCAGGATAAATCGAACGCATTTAAAGCTTTTCGGAAACGTGGAACCATTGAGAATTTTCAAACGTATTTGCACCTTGAAAATCAGTTCAAAAATTTGATCAAAGGGAAAAAACGTGCTTATTGGCGAAATTTCGTGGGAGGTTTGTCACGAGAAACGTCAATGAAAAAATTATGGAAAGTGGCTCGAAACATGAGAAATCGCTCTTCATCGAATGAAAGCGAGGAACATTCACATCGATGGATTTTTAATTTTGCGCGAAAGGTTTGTCCCGATTTCGCTCCCGTGCAAAGAATTGTTCGAGATATACCACAAGATAGGTGCGATCTTGATTCCGAGTTTTCGATGGTAGAATTCTCTCTTGCTCTCCTTTCAAGTAACAATTCGGCTCCAGGATCGGATAGAATTAAGTTCAACTTGTTGAAAAACCTCCCCGATGTGGCCAAACATCGCTTGTTGAATTTATTCAATAAGTTTCTGGAGCATAATGTTGTTCCGGATGATTGGAGACAAGTACGAGTTATAGCTATTCAAAAACCCGGAAAACCCGCGTCCGACTTCAATTCGTACCGCCCAATAGCAATGCTGTCTTGTATACGGAAATTGTTGGAGAAAATGATCTTGTTTCGCCTTGATCATTGGGTTGAAACGAATGGCTTACTCTCAGATACACAATATGGGTTCCGCAGGGGCAAGGGGACGAATGATTGTCTTGCGTTGCTTTCTTCAGAAATTCAAATGGCTTACGCCGAAAAAAAACAAATGGCTTCAGTATTCTTGGACATAAAGGGGGCCTTTGATTCTGTTTCAATAGAGGTTTTGTCAGACAAATTACACTCTCGGGGTCTGCCGCCTCTGTTGAATAATATGTTATATAACTTGCTTTGTGAGAAACAGTTGAATTTTTCTCACGGGGATTCGACAGTAAATCGGGTCTCCTACATGGGCCTCCCCCAGGGCTCATGTTTAAGCCCCCTTTTGTACAACTTCTATGTAAGCGACATCGACAATTGTCTTACACAAAATTGCAGCCTAAGACAACTTGCAGATGACGGAGTGGTGTCTGTCGTAGGATCAAACGAATCCGACCTGCAAGGACCCTTACAAGATACTTTGAACAATTTTTCAACCTGGGCCATTGGGCTAGGGATCGAATTCTCCACGGAGAAAACAGAGATGGTGGTTTTTTCTAGGAAGCATAGACCAGCAAAACCAAAGCTTCAACTTTTGGGTAAACCGATCACTCATGCTATGTCATTCAAGTATCTTGGGGTCTGGTTCGACTCCAAATGTACTTGGGGGGCCCATATTAGGTATCTGAGTAAAAAATGCCAACAAAGAATAAACTTTCTCCGTACAATTACCTGCACATGGTGGGGAGCCCATCCCGAAGATCTTATAATGTTGTATCGAACAACTATTCTCTCAGTGATGGAGTATGGCAGTTTCTGTTTTCAATCAGCTGCCAAAACACATCTCATTAAACTCGAGCGAATTCAGTATCTTTGTCTCCGTATTGCGTTGGGATGTATGCCCTCAACGCATACCATGAGTCTCGAGGTTTTGGCAGGCGTACTCCCACTAAAAGATCGCTTCAATTTATTATCTCTTCGGTTCCTCATCCGGTGTAAGGTTATGAACCCATTGGTGATCGGAAATTTTGAGCAGCTTATCGAGCTAAATTTTCATTCAGGATTCATGAGCTCATATCATGAATTCATCTCCATGCAGGTTGATCCTTCTTCGTATACTCCCAACCGTGTTTGTTTTCCTGACTACATCAATTCCTCTGTACATTTTGATCTGTTCATGAAGGAGAAAATCCATGGAATTCCAGATTATCATCGATCGGGGATCATTCCTACGATCTACAATGCAAAGTATGGGCGTGTCAATTGTGATAATATGTACTTTACTGATGGGTCCTCTATGAATGAGTCCACAGGATTTGGAGTGTTCAACGAAATTTTTAGCACCTCCCACAGTCTTCAGAATCCTTGCTCTGTGTATATTGCTGAATTGGCAGCAATACATTGGGCGCTGGACAGCGTCGCCTCACGACCTGTTGAACACTATTACATTGTAACGGATAGTCTTAGCTCTGTCGAAGCTATCCGTTCAGTGAGGCCGGAAAAGCACTCGCCGTACTTCCTTGAGAGAATACGAGAAATTTTGAGTGCTTTATCCAGACGCTGTTATGTCATTACCTTTGTCTGGGTCCCTTCACATTGCTCAATTCCGGGTAACGAGAGGGCTGACTCATTGGCAAAGGTAGGTGCAATTGAAGGCGATATTTATCAGCGTCAAATCGCCTTCAATGAATTTTTTTCTTTAGTCCGTAAAAATACCATCGCTAACTGGCAACGTAAATGGAACGAAGATGAATTGGGCCGGTGGTTTCACTCGATTATCCCTAAGGTTAGCCTCAAACCATGGTTCAAAAGTCTGGACTTAAGTCGGGACTTTATTCGCACCTTCTCTCGACTCATGTCCAATCACTGTTCGTTAGACGCGCTACTCTTTCGTTTTAATCTTGCCGATGGCAATATCTGTGCTTGTGGCCAAGGTTACCACGACATCGAACACGTTGTTTGGTCGTGCGAGGAGTATCTTGTTGCCAGATCAAATTTAGAAAACTCTCTTCGGGCTAGAGGAAGGCAGCCCAATGTGCCGGTGAGAGATGTGTTAGCTGGTTTAGACCTTGATTACATGTCCCAAATATATGTCTTCCTAAAAGCTATCAATCTTCGTGTGTGATTGTCCTTATATCCTTATATTCTCCTTTTCCTTTCCCTTCGCGAGAAATCAAATCCCTTCTTACTAACAATAGAATAAGGTGAAATGTAAATACATGTTAGATATAAGATAGGCTTAAGAATTGAGTATGATGAATGTGAGTGCGAATGTGAGTGTGAACATTGTCAACATATCCTTATATCCCATCCTTTTCCTGAAACAAAATGTCACCCTTCTAAACTCGAGCAAGCCGCGAGTAATCGGTTCTCTACTTCATTAACATTAGAATTAATAAAAAATGTTTATATATACTTGTAACTATACAAATAGGAGTTTGGCTCCTTTAAACTTATGTAACTGAGCCTGTAAAAATAAACGATTTAATAAAAAAAAAAAAGAATAATCTTCAGAAGCTAACCTGCTAACTGTACTTGATTGACAAATCACAAACCCAAATGCATTATATGGATATTTTATGGATAGAAAACATTAAAATAAACTCTTTCACATGAATGTAATTTTAAATTCCCAGAGGAACTGGCAGATTATTTTCAGTAACGATTAGATATTTCCACATTTTCCTCGATACTGGAAGCCCACCAGTGGTTAATGCCAACTCGATAACCACCTGTTAATAGTACTTGATTGAAAAATATTTGGTCACAGTGTTACATGAATAGAAAACATTCAAATAAACTCTTTCACATGAATGTATTTTTAAATTCCCAGAGGAACTGGCTTATTATTTCCCAGCAATAATTAGATCTTTCCGGAACTTTCTCGATGCTGAATGGCATCCTAACGGAAAGAGTTCTGCGCGTGTATGTGTCGATCCTTCGCCGTCCACCTCCTCCAGCACGTTAGGCAACGATGTTGTCTTGTCGATGTCCTCACGAAAAATGAATGTGTCTCACCACCAGAATATCGCTTAAGTATGCTTTTTGTGTGTGATTGAATCGAGAGAAGGTGTGGTTTACGATGGCAATTTGGAAGGCAAACTAGAGGGGAATGAACTCTCTGAGCTCGGAACTTTCGGCGACTGAGCAATAACCGATTGCGGGCGCATACAATATTGGATACGGAAATATCCTTCTGATGGGGAAGAATAATCTTCTGAAGCTATCCTGTTAATTGCGATTGATTGAAAAACCACAAAACCAAATGTATTTGGTCACAGTGTTACATGGATGGAAAACATTCAATTAAACTCTTTCACATGAATATATTTTGAAAATTCCCAAAGGAACTGGCAGATTATTTTCAGTAACGATTAGATATTTCCACATTTTCCTCGATACTGGAAGCCCACCAGTGGTTAATGCCAACTCGATAACTACCTGTTAATAGCCGCGCGTGTATGTGTGTGTAGCGATGTCTTCCCAGGGAACCGTTTGTGGCATCACTCTCCTCCTGATAGATTCCCTTCTGGCCTAGGGTGCACAAACAGGCTCTTGGTGAAACCCTTCATCCGCGCTTTCATGATAAATAAAGAGCTTCACCGCAACAGCGACAACATGCTCCAATCGCTGTTCAATTAGAACTGAGTGGATTTCCGAGCGCCGCTCGCTTATATACCGATTGGTGATTTCAATAACCTGTTTTGAAAGCAATTTTAAGACTATTGAAACAAGTTTTTGGATCAAAAAGTAACAAGTATATAACGCGTAGACATTTTATCTTTCGAATGAAGTGTTTATCATACCATTTCGTTCAGTTGTTTAGGAGCTATTAACGCTCAAAATCTCGGTCTCCGGCGTACCGCTTTCGTTTTCGAAACTTTGATTTTACACCCCGGTATAGAAATGAAAGACGTAGTCCTACGTCAAAATACCCCCGATTTGTATGAATTCGCAATGCCGATTTCCCCACGCTCCATGGATTTGAAGTCTGTGTTAGGGAAACACATTCCAGTCGGAACAAAAATACCCCCGACTTGCATGAATTTGAAATACCGATTTCTCCAGGCACCTTGGTTTAGAAATCTCTGTTAGGGAACACATTTCGGTGGGAACAAAAGCTCCCCCTACTTTCGTGTGTTTTTTGTCTTCTTTTAGGCTTTAAGAGGGTTTAAACTTTTCAGTTCAATCGCCTCTAGGCTCTTTCGTGTGTTTGCAATGCCGATTTCGCTGCTTGGTTTTAAAGTCTGTGTTAGGGAACATTTTTCGATGAGAACAAAAGTCCCCCTACTTTCATGGATTTGCAATGCCGATTTCCCCAAGGCTGCTTGGTTTTGATGGCTGTGTTAGGGAAACCGTAAATCGGGCCAATCAAAACGATGCAGTTAGGGCGTTTAGATAACGCCTAATATTTTACAGTTATTCAATTGTTTATCTAATGAAAAACAACATTTTGTTAGTTGCGATAGATGCGTAGAAATATTCCCTATCAAGTATTGCAAACATCTCTCCTGTCCAGTACGAAATGTTCGAGCTATAAGCATTCGAAATCTTTCATTTTTTCCTGCATGTTCTATGTTTAGGTTTTCATTTTACCCTCCATACATTCCGGTTATACGTAGTCCCACGTCAAAAAGCATATTTGCGTCTAAATTATCCACTTCTCAAATCATTCCCATCCATCCATCGAATGCTCTAAGTTGCGCCATGATTTCCAATAGCAACAAGTTTCGGCATGCAACTAAAAGCACAACACAGCCAAGTGCAACAGAAAAGGCAAACAGTCCCATCGCAAAGCAAGGAAACAAAAGGAAACGGTGAACGGCGTGAATTTGAGTTATTTTCTTGGGGAAACTTTTTTTTTTAATTTTTTATCCCTATCTACCGCAAATAAAAAAAATTCAAATTGTGTATAAAATTGTGTTGATTTTATAATGCTACTGGTGAAATTTTGTACGTTTGCTTGATTTGCCTGTATTCTATTTACGTTGTGAATGTGTCGATGTTTTAGTTCGAGGTGGGTAAACGTTCATTAATGGTGTAACTACTTTTTTGCATCAAAAATAAAATTTTCGGTTCACTTTAGATGGACGTTAAAATAAGATTATGTACACTGGCAACGAGATTCATGTCAGGGTGGAGTAGTAGTGGTGCATTGAAGCCAGGTTGAATAAAGATATGTATTCATTCGTCACGTTAATTAGAATAACCATTTCCCGGAGCAGTTCACCAGTCATCCTCACTCTCAACGCTCGTCAATTGATTTCTAGTTAATTCAAGTCATGTTGACGGCGAATGCCGAAGTAGTCCCAGTCGAAGCGAAGTGACTAATAAGAGAATCGACGTTTTTCTCTGAGCGGCACGAAAATGATTAATATTTCAATATAACCGATTTAGTGTTTTTGTTTTAAGGGAGAAGTACACTATGAACATCATAAAAAGTATGTGATTCTCGCGATTTTTTACAACGAGGAAACAAATTACTATGATTATTCTGATACCACAGTTTTATTAGGTATATATTAGTTAACAAACAAAAACAATTGGTGGCAATTGGACGGTCCCCTGAATAGCCGCAACCGGTTTGTTGAACCTTTGCAGCTAAATTTGGTGGGAGTTCTACAAGTTCTTCTAGTGGACCGATTTCAATCAATGACGGTTTTACGTTATCTTGGATATATTTTCTGTCATTGTACGTAGGATTTTACAAAATGTTGATTTTTAACAAAATGGCGCCGTTTATTGTTAAAAAAGGCGTTTTCGCCTCAAAAATCGAGACAAAAAAATTCACCAAAATTTCATTTTTCAAAATATTAAAAATATCCTACGTACGATGACAGGAAATTTAGTGGAGAATCTGGGAAAAACTGTTTCATCAGAATCGGATGAACTATTCCGAAGGTAGAATTCCCACCAGTTTGCAAAACATGGTTTCGAGAAAAACGCGTTTTAAATTTTGGATTCGCGCTCCTAACGCAAACACTTAGGTCCACTGATTAGGTTGTAACTTTGGAACGGAGCATCGTATGTCCGATGGGACAAAAATTACAGTAAAGTAAACATTTTACAGAAAACATTTTAGGCCGGAAATATATTTTTTTAATTTTCTCAAATTAATAGTGTACTACCCCCTTAAGGTACAAACATTTCGCGATGCAGATATCTCAATCCCACTCAAAGTTATTGATATTAATTTCACCCTCTTCATTTGTTTGTCGTTATGTATGGGGTTTATTGGCGGCATTTGAAAGGGCAGAATTGTCTCTAAATAATGTGAAATTTTCAAAACTATGTATAACTGTATGGTATAAATATTTTTCGTCTTTTAATATAACCGATTTGTCGCTTTTCTCTAATTTGCTTTAGAGTATGGAGTTCAAAAATGGTGACTTTGACGTCGATGACATCATCCTTCTGAATTCGATTAAGAACGTCTCAAATCACGTTTCAAGAAGAACGGTCGCCAAACCAGTCGTGAATTTGCGGAAAAAATGAACTGCGACGAATATATAATTGATAAATTTATTGATATGATTATTGTTTTTTGTTTTAATAAAAGCTACGCTACGAACTTATTCCCCAACCCAATATCTTCGGACGACTTTTAAAGCTTATGAAGCAAACATTTTGCAATGCAGACCTTGCCAATATCTTATTCCTTAATTTAATCTCAATTGATATCCTGGATTATACACCCCAAGGGAGAACTAAAGAAAATACGCGTTTCTTTTTTTATTTTGTTTTTTTTTAATATTAATAGTGAAATAAAGGAATGGTTCTTTATCAGCTCTATGTATTCGTAATATTATTTTTATTTTTATTTTTTAGGACTATCATTAACAGATGAGTATAGGGTGTAAATTGAACATTTTGAAATATTTCGAACGCTTATAACAGCTATTATACGAGGGCAGTCCGATAAGTGGCGATTTATTTCTCAACATAGTCTCCTTTTAGCTCGATACACTTGACCCAGTGATGCTCCAACTTCTTTAATCCATCTGAAAAATACGTTTTCTCGAAGTCTGCAAAGTAGGCCTCCGTGGCGGCGATGACTTCCTCATTCGACTCAAATTTCTGCCCGGCGGGTGACTTTTTAAAGTTTGGTAACAAAAAAAAAAAGTCGCATGGAGCCTAATTTTGAAAAAACGGTGGATGGGGCAGCAGTTCGTAGTGCAATTCGACCAATTTGACCGTGGAGACGGCGGAATTTCCATTTATCCATTTCTCTAAAATTTACGAACACGCCCGCTTCCACAAATGGGCGAAAAAAACTACGAGTCCGATTCGGCTGAAATTTTAACAGTAACCGTTTACGAGAATGTACTACACGATAAGTAATCTCTCTTGCGATACTGACACCATCGGACGATGAGGCTAAGTACTTATCGGACCGCCCTCGTATACTATTTCTACGCATCCTTCACATTTAAAACTGTAATTTTGTTGAAACGAACTACTGAATAATTGGAAAATGACACACATTATCTAAAGAAGAATCTCACGTTTCGGTTCTCCCCTCTATGCTATTCAAACTGGACAAAAAAAAAAGAAAGCAATGTAGCATCGAGGCAGAGTCTCAGTATATTAATACCTTTTCGGGAAGAGTCGTAGTTGACCATCGTGCGTCATTCTACTCAATAGATGAGAAATGTGTTTTGGCTTCAGAATGCAATTTCGGAATATTTGAACTGACGCGAAGAATCAGTAAAGAAAAGCAGAATAAAAAAATTGCACCGTCAGCACCGCTTTGACTCCAAAGCATCGGTGGAGAGTGTTTGTGTATTATTAAATTTTTATTGTTTTATGCGTTGTCATATGTAGATAATAATAAAGGTACAACAAATATACATATAGTTGCCTGTCACAGCATTGTACGTCAGCTGCAGAAAAGACCGACGCACTAGTTATCAATTTTGATATTATAAATATCCTGTGCGGTGCGTGTATTGCAAAAACGAACTTTTTTTTAACACCATCCGAAAAAAGTCCATTTTTTCAATGCGAACGTTGGCAGTAGTGTTGAATTATAGAGGCTGTAAACGTTTGTGATTCATTCGCCTCGTACCGTGAAAAACATTAAAAAGAGGATAACTAAGATTAACTCTCGGCCTTGAGAGAAAGGCCATTTGAGCCGTCTAATCGCTAGCCGAGAAACTGCTGAATGGTGAATGAGTTCGATCTCGTCAGACTGCTTCATTTTTTAGTCCGTCTTGCTTTGACAAAGGCCATTTGGTCGGTGTTAAGTCAGAGGGGACCAAGTAGCAAAGTTTCGAGTTATTGATAACATTTGGTTAAGCATTATGTAAACTACATACCACATTTATCAGATTTGGAAAATCTTGCATACAGCAGAAATAACGGATCGAAATTGTTATGATTGATCAACGAAAACCTCTCATAGTATGCAGTCAGAGCGGACCATGTACCATTTACCATGGTGAAATGGCTCTTTAACATGCGCAGACAGAGTGGACCATGTATTAATCATTTGTATATTGAATTTAAACAATTTTCTGGCGCTGAATTCAAACCAACAAAACTTTTTCTTGAAGCTAATAGGTACCTGGTTGAAATGTACTTGAACCCGTTAGTGTAAAATGTGCTCAGTATATTAAAAAATAAACTTGGCCCACTTTGACTGAACGGATCAGTGAAAAATACTGGTCTTCGGTGTGAATGATCGCAAAATGTGCTATTTCAGAGTGCGGTTTAGACTCTAGCGATGACAATGAATTTGAATTTGATGATTTTATTCGGGAATACTGCCTAAGATGATTGAAAATGGGAAGTAAATGCTTTATAGTGCAAGCCGTGCAATCATATTCATGCCTGTAATAGATGGCAGAGACTGTTATGCTGAACGCAACCAAATGTTTACGCAGTCCTTCTCACTCTAATTTTCATAACAGGCACAGGCATAGGCACACTTTGACTCACAACTGTTATTCGATTGAGGAATATTTCGAAATTGTTCAGTCATAGTGAACCAAATCTAAAAAAAATGATTCATTTAATTCAGTCAAAGTGGACTATGTACGTATAGGGAGCCAAATAACTGCATTTTTTGGCGCGATACTAGATGTTTTTTACAATTATCATACGTCAAAGTATTGCCAGAGAGTAGCTAACATTTCTGAGAACAATATTGAACGAAAAAATTAAATGCTTTGAAAATTGCAGAGCACTGAACTTCAAGTTCGTTTTTCTCGAAATCATAAAAATGTCACACGGTCCGGTCTGACTTAACACCGACCATTTGAAAGTCGATCAGAAGCGCCAAATATTTTGTGTCTAATGGGGATGGTACACAAATGATATCACACGCAAGGGACGAAAGGATGTAATGATATTGACATGCAATGTATTAGGTATAGGTCAAGTGGGAAGAAAATTTTACACCAATTTGCGTGATGATTTAGCGCTTTTTCGTTTAGCCTGCTGAATGATTTGTCTTTGCTACCTACAAGTTATGCACAAAACAAACAACACGTATAACTTCAAGATATTTTTTTTTTTTTCCAAAATATATTTTTTATTAAGGCACATGTGGCGTTAGCCTGACGGGGCCGGGAGTCCAATATTTTGACAAATTTTGTCTTACAACTATGTTAGTAATATGTAACCGATTACTCGCGGTTGGCTCGAGGTTAGTATTACAAGTGTTCTCATAATTGGTATGTTGCTGTCTCCAATGCTCTGTACCTGTGCCCGACACGGGATACTTCCTTTTGGGATGCAGCTTACCATTAATCAGCAACGCTCCCTAGTCTGTACCCCATATATAGCGTGGTGCGTCTTTCTCGACTCGAGGAATCCAGGATAGAATGGTCACTAGCCGGCGCAATCATCAGTTCGTGTAGAGTTGTCATAAGCGGTACAACCTTTGGCTCTTGTTGAATGATCAGTGGACTGCACAACCTTTGGCCCGTGTATCTGTAAAGAGTGTGTGTATGTATTGCCGCGACTAAGTAAAAGTTTATAGATCGGATAGGAGGGATATGAAACAGGGACACAACGAAGGAAACATCATTAAACGTTGACATCGGCGTTTCTGAGGAACAGGTATAGATGAAGCAGAAGATCAGGATCACGGCTACCTAAGATATCCCGGACGGGGATATCCGATTGTCTGCCTTTTGCTCTCAGTGCTCTAGAGAGCTGAGAGCGAGCAGCATGGAACCGGATACACGACCAGACAACATGCTCGATGTCGTGGTAGCCATCGCCACAATCACAAAGATTGTTTGCTGCGAGCCCAATGCGATAGAGATGCGCGTTTAGGTTGTAGTGATTGGACATAAGCCGAGATATCACGCGAATGAAATCACGACCTACATTCAATCCTTCAAGATAATATTCCTTCAACTTCAAGATAATATTCCTTATTAATTTACGACCATGTGTCAAGAGCTCCTGATGCACTACGCCACGTTAATCGAAGAAACTAATGCGCAAGTTTCTTCATTGATATCTTCTCGGTTCTCTTGAATGAGCTTGTACCACTTGTTGTACTTAGAGGAGACTCATCGTAATATTTCAAGAGTTTTGGAACCTTTAATTCCTTTTTACACACAACCAACGATGGAATATTCTCGGTCCATCATGAGCAGAAAATCATCGAACACTCCGAAATATGGCTATCGTTTGTGTCTGTCAAAAGCAAGCTTAATATGGTTGAAGCTGTAAACATATAATCATAGGTTCTGATTATGTACACAATAAAATTTCAAAACAAATCGAATTTGCGATGTCCGCGAAATCTGAAAAGTCATCGTATATTTTGAACACACTTTGTATTACGATATATTGGAAACAAGGTTCATTTTAGTCAATAAGTTAGTCGGCGGCGCTCACTGAATGTTCGTTAGATTCTCATGGCTGTTTATCTTCCTTACACAATTGGTGCCTTCTTTGAACGGATACTGTACTGTAAAATTCAACAAAATGTTTCAATCTCCCGAACAAACAACAAAGTTTAACAACGTTGTGTATCTGTTCGGAGTTGCTCTATTCAATTAGATTCATAGCTGCTGATCTACATAAGCATTCCACTAACAGGATCAATCCCACCAGCACCGGAGCTCTCATCCCTTCCAAACAATGAATTAAGTAACAACAGAAACACAAAAGCGAATTGCTGCTCGCAATCCTATCTTTCCAACCGTGCGGAAACAACAGAGAGAAAGAGGAAAAAACAAGAAACTACATAAAGTTCCTTCATATCGCTGAGCTGAGCCGAACCGTTCCTGTGTTCTTGGGCCAGGAACCTGAAGAAAACGGAAAAACTTTGCCGGTTTTATTGATTGCTTCATCGGCATCGGATCGGAGGGTGGATCGGCCCCAATGGGGGTTTCGGGGGGAGGAAGGTATGTCGGAAAAGTTCGCCGTCTGACAGGCATTGGAGATACGACAGGGTCTAAGCCAGTAGTCGCCCCCGTACGCCATCGCCACCGGCTGTGAAATGTATATTACGAAAACAAATGGTGATGATAGTTTAATAAGATTATCCGGTCCCAGGGCACTGGAATGTGACGAAATGACGGCTGCTGGCTGCTTTTTGTCGAAACGGGAAGACTATTGTTGGACGTTCATGAGGCTTGAAGACGGACTCACGGTCATTGGTCAGGGTGAAATTGGGCGAGCAAAACGACAGATGTTCGGTGCCGATACAAATTCAGCAGTCCGATACACCCCATTGGCATGTATTGAGTAAGAGTCACTGGCTTCGTGAAGTGCGTCCATCTCTGTATTGACTTCAGTTTCATGAGATTCTCTCATTGGGAAATCAACAGAAGATTTCTGTCGTGAAGCCATATCATTGCTGCGGCGAACGCTTCTTTATAACTCTTAGCTGCCGCCAACCATCGGACGAGATCCCAGCCGTCAGGTATTAGAGTGCGAAGACTCCGAATAATACAGCCGAAGAAAGGGAAGGAAAATACCGGTGGCAACACTACGGGGAACTATAATACGAGTAAAATAATAATCAAGGAAAACCCCCGCAGGAGAATAAATGAATCCTGCTACTATAAAGCGCACCATTGCCGGTGCCAAAGCTCCGGGAGGATTTGCAGGGGCAAAAAAAATAAGTATAAGCGAAGCTCGCTAAGCCAAGCAAGAAAAAACAGGAAGAGTATCCAGTTGTTCATCAACCGTTCACAGAGAAGAGAAAAATCCACCGGGGAAGGCAGAAAAAATATAAAATAACAGAGGAATAATAATTTATTACGTGCTAAAAATTTCTGAAGCGACGACAGAGAAAAATGGAATGAATGGGAATGCGAGTGGGAAGTGAAAAACGAGCTCTTCATGTACACCTTGATTTGAATGAAAGGGAAAACGCGAGTATGCATCTTTCTGTTGTTGTTTTTTTTTTCTTCTTGTGAGTGAATACCCGGTGGGAAGTTGAGACTCATCAAAACGACAAATAAAAACTTTAAGGAAAATTCATCGCAGCACAATGGCGGAACACTGGAGCGAAATAATGTGATTAGGGTAATGATTCAAGCGCTATCATAAAAAAAACTAATTATATTTCTGTACTTTGTTTCCGAATACGGGATAGAAATTTCTATTATTATTTCCGTAAAATGTATAGTATACATGAGATTGCTTCCTTTCACCATAAAATTTCCCCCACAAATAATTCCGATTATGTTTCTGCTACTTTACAGCCTCCCTCTCGCTTCAAGCTAACGATCCTTACCTCGAAAGCGGTGGGAGAATCTTGAGAATCGCCCTCGAAATTAAACCGCCCATTCGAGCAAAAATCCATCTTACTTTTACAACGAAAATTTACGCTCATTACTTTTTTGGAGGGAAAAACTTGACAAGATTTTCGGCCTATTTCCTGCAGCGATTGGGGATGTTTATTAGTTTTATAACTCAGCACTGGTAATGATTTTTCCGTCCAACCGAAAGCAGGGCTGAAAGGAGCTTATATTTTGGCCTTTTCAAGGAGAAGGGAACTACAATATTCATCAGCAGCATCAGTAATGTTGAGACAAGACACGGCGCATACCGCGGTCGCTGTCAAACAGAAGAGCAAAAAAAGGAAGCAAAATGGCCAACGGGAAGAAAACTCAATCTTGCGAGAGATAAAATTTCAAAATCATTCCCAGCACAGTCGCCAGCTGGAAGCAAATTTATGTGGTGGAATTGATGGAAGTAATGAGATTACTGTGTGCCTCCTGCTTGTCCGTTTTTCCGCTGAAGCTGCTGTCGTTTGCAGATTCAATTGAGTGGGGGCGGTAGCGCCGAACGTGACTGCGATACCACGTGGACCAGTGTGACTCGATTTCAGTTCGCCGTGTTTTTTTTTTTCATTCGTTGTTTGTTTTCTGCCTCAATTACCACTTCGGGTGCACTTCTCGAGCATGAGGCTGGAACTTACTTCATTTACCTACAGGGCCATGAAGCTGAGTTCTGCTTGCCTAGGCAGTAAATTATTTTAGGGAGATTACGAGGACGCATAGCCTGATGGAGGGAGAAATATACGATGGAGCATCGCGAAGTATACCACATTTGATATCATAATTGTGGTTATTTTCTGACTTTTACTTTGGTTAGTGGTTCGTCTTTGACATAACATTCTCTCTCGGTTATCGCAAAACGTAAAAAATTCGAAACTTTTCGTTCTTTCGTTCGTTTAATGCACTAGAATTCAATTGAAAGCCCACAATCCAGCCAACCAGGGTTCGATCTCAGCTAATGTTGGTCGGAAATTAATAAGACGAGAATTCTGTACCGCGCAAGTTGTGTAGTGTGTATATGATTTTGTGGGTCTCCTCGATTCCTCGATTTGTGCCTCGAGAGGCACAAATAAACCGGTTATCAAATATGCAAAGAAAGATAAATTACACAGACACATTCATGTAATTTTCGAAAAATATCAGTAATCACAGCCTCTAATTCAGATTAAAAAAAAAATATCCATTGATTTTAAACAAGTTTGAAAAATTAATTAAGGATCTTTCAGAGTACATTGGTTTAACTCCATCATGAGTTTCTATTACAAAATTATGTAGCATTTCGAATGATATATCTGAATGTGGCATTTGAAGTAAATATCTTCTTGGAGCAACAATGCAACACAATTAAGCAAATAATGCCAAAGAATGTCTCCTAGAATTTCACAGCTGAATTATAACATTGAGACAATGAACGATTTCTATGCATTGATTAAAATGGATGCGTTCTGGACAGATGCGTCTGTTGTTTGACAGGATGTATCGCAAAAATTCATTACTTCGCAAGATCGCGTCAAATTGTATTGTTTTTAAATGACATCATAACAAATTAAGGGGGTCTTCTTAGTAAGCGTGCGTTCGCTTACTAAGCGATCGATCATAAGTTCATAACTCAGGGCCTTCAATTGACCATCTTTGTGTTGATATAGAATAACTACGTCCACGTAATCATCATTAGCAATGGAGATCAATCCACCGTGGAACCACGATCGATTCATCCATACAACTACTCTGCTCTGCAAGGAACATCGGGCTGTTGTGCTATTAATAACCCAACAATGATCAATATCAACTGTCTCCGCTGTCCGGTCTGCTGAGCAATGAATGAACAGGAGGAATACTCTTACGCCGTAATGGCTACTAACTACTGTGTAATTTGCAATTTATAGAAATCTAAACATGTAACATGTACACGATTAAAACCCGGCTTTGTTACAATTTTAGCTAATGAGAGATAAAAAAAAACAAATTAAATGAAACTTTCCTTTCATGAAATGTGAAAAATGTACAGTACACCCATACTTCGCTATACGGCCGCTCTTTAAACGGTATTTCGCTATAACGGCCCTTTTCAATTAAGGCACGTTTTCGATTTACTGCCTAAAATGTTTCGGCGAAAAAAAACAGTTTTTCGATCTCGATATATCTACACTTTGCCAATATTGCGCAAGTGCAATCTTGATGCGCACTCCTTTCTATTTCCTCTCGTTTACGTGACTTATTCAGTGTGTCCTTATAAAGTGGTTGGTTTAGCCTTGTCTGTGAGCGTTTTATGCACATACAGGTCGGACTCGATTATATATAATCGCAATTTGACTTTCAACGTAAATTTTCGAATCCAATACATAATCGAATCACAAAAAAGCTATTCTTCTATCAATGTTTGACATTCATACATTAATGAAAAAATAGTTTTCTTGAGATTCGATTATGTATAGGATTTGAAAATGATTGTTGAAAAAAAATGGTCGACTATATATAATCGAGTCCGACCTGTATTTACTACTGGAACTGAAAAATTAACTGAAATTCAAAAAAAAAATAAATTAACAAGAAAAATGTGGAAAAAACATTTTTGGTACGTATACACATATGAATGTATTTACTAATTAAAAAAAATTTAAATGTAATTTTTTATTATACTTATTTTATAATCTCATCATTACTCTCTAGACAAAATGACACCGGAACGATTATCGACTTCGGAGACTGATAAATAGAGATGCGCTCAGTCACGCTAGGAACTAAATTAGGAGTATTTCGTCGTATAGAAGTTGGAGAGAAAATTGTTAAAATTTGCAAGGCGACTTGGGGGTCTTGCGAATTCTACCATTCAAACTATTCGTAAACTGTAAATCTCGACGTGTCATGCAAAGACTTTTGGCATCAATTTTTTTTTTAAAAACCCCGATTTCCGCTAATTTAACGTTTGCGACACCAGTAAATGCAGTCCGAATGAGCTAATATTTTGCATAGGGTATATTATTGTGCAAATCAACATTTCGTAGTAAGTTCCGAATGAAAAATCGAGATAACTATTTTTATTGGCACCCTAAACCATACTTTTCGTTTCGCATGCCGAAAGTCCCAGAGTACCGATTTTTGACAGAATTTTTTTTCGAGATGACACTAGATCTCGTTTCCTGCCATTTTAAGACATTTGGCATCAACATTTTTTTTCCCCGAAAACCCCGATTTCCTTTACTCCCCCTTGGGTGATTTTTCGATTTTCAAAAAACTCAAACTTTGGCCGCTTTGCGCCACTCTCCCTTAAGTCCAATTGAGCTGAAATTTGGCATAGGGTGTTTTTTCGATGTGGTGAACATTTTTATTGGGTAACTTTTTTAAATTTTAAAGTCGATTTTTTCCCATATATTCATCGGCACCATAATGTATACATACTAATATTTTATGTAACATGAAGTTGTTTCATATTTATTTTTAGATTATGGTTGGTTTTTGGAATCTGTTATTATATTATGTACAAATGTATGAACTTGTTATGTATGTATTTTTTATTTTAATAAAATAAAAAAAATACATGTATTTTGATTGACAAACCATGTTACATATTCAACAAATTTGGAACCGATTTAACTGAATTTGTATGAATTTCTATTAGAATAATTGATTTGCGGCCAAGTTTCGTGGAACGTATCTAGGCCGTAAATCGAGGTATGGGTGTATTTGACAACAAGTCAAGCTAAATAGAAATATGTCCAAAAGCCAGTGGCGTAGCGTGACCGGGTGCGGGTGTCCTTGGATTTACCCCCTCCATTCAAACTTCGTTTTCAAGTATTTTTGGCGTAACCTAGGCTCGTACGAGTCCCAGCCCAACTGTTTGAAAAAATGATTTTTGTTTGCTTATTAATTAACTTAAACATATTTTCAGCGCCAGCGAGATATAATTGATTCCGCTCCGAAAGCGATCATGACGTTCTAGTTCATATGCTTGTGTATCATGAAGTGCTAACCGAAGCAGAGTTCTCTCGTTCCCGTTTGTGTCATGATTCGTAGCATGTAACAAGAAACGAATACCACTGGGAGAAATGACTTCCGCAAGCTCATATTTGAACAAACGAATGTGAGTCATTCAGTGAAACGTTCAATCGACAAACACTGTTCACTGGACTGATGGACTCGCACCAGAACCCTATCCCAACCAACACAAATTTAGCGTGGGAAGAATAGAAAGGGCTCAAACTGTCAATTGAGTCGACCTGTTTCTGAAGTTTGAAGTTTGTCATTCTATAGTCATTTTATATCGTACTAATAAATATATATGTCAAGCATAACCATGATTCGTAAGTCCGATATCGGCTATATTTTCCCGGCGAGAAGGCACACATTAGAATTATATCAAAACTCTTACCTCCGTATAGGCTTATGGCAACAATAAAAATGGTTAATACGCGCTTTGCTCACCAGTCTTCTGATAGGGCAACATTCAAGTTTACATATGTTATTGAGTAAAATATATTAACCTCTGGTAGGGATGTGGCACAGTTGGCAAAATGTACAACAAAATTGAACATTCTACTGATGTTTGCATAACCAAAAGTATTTGGTAGTTTTCTACCGAGGATTTTTCTAAGTGTGTAAGTGATTTCTATGTAATTTACCGTGTTGCTCGAAAATCGAAAGAATCGATTTTCTCGATGATACCTCAAAATCGATTTTCTCGATTTCTTCGAGGCTAAAAGATCGATCCAAAAAATCGGAAATCGGAATGGAAAAGATCGATCTACGAAAAATCGATCAGAGATCGCCCAATCTTAATACAGATCAAAGAACGCACAATTTTGCTGCATCAATATCACAAAAAAAAAGTTTTGGATTGAAAACGTGATCAGCTACTACTGGTCTATTGTAGGTCACGGTAACTCTTTTCCAAACCATCGTTGTTTATGGAGTTGATTACCAAACCGCTATCGCACTACAAGGAAGAGTGGGTAAATTTATTACTGCGATGTCCGGTAGTTAGCCGTCACGTTGTACTTCGGGAGATATGACGCAGATTCTTCGGTGGAAAAACCCAGATCGAACCATAGAGGATTAATCAATACGTAAGTCGTTGAACACCAAATACATTTTGTCAAATGTATACCGGGAATTTTAATTTTGAATCTTCCCGTGGAACATTTTTCAAATTTTAATTTTTTTATACAGGTTGTATTGTCAGTGATCTGAATGTCAATTTTGAACGCGATCTGTCATTTAGTTTGTTTACAGCGTCAGTAAGAACAAGTTATCTTTTTTCTTGCATGATGATTATTTATATGGATAATACTATTGGTTAAAGATATTGTGTGAAATTCTGTGTTGGAATCAACATTTCTTGTGCCTAAACGTTGAAAATGTGTTTATTGATATTTTTGTCATGATAAAAGTCGCAGAACGACTAGTGCCAAAAAAGCTCATTTTTTTCCAAAAACTTGATCGCAATCAAATGGCTAAAAACATGCTCGAACGATCAAATTCAGATCCCATGTGCATCCAACCCATAATTACTGGAGACGAGAAATGGGTGTGATTTTTTCCTATTTCCGAAACTCAAATCACTGCTTCGTGGGACGCGTTTCGACGACATTGAAGACACAAAAATGAATTCGCTGTGTGAACTGAAGGCAATTCTTGAATACAGCTATAAAAAGTATTTCGATGACATTGATTTTTCGCTGGAAGAGGTGTATTTCTTCAGAAGAAGCCTATTTTGAAGCGATGATATAAATTTAGATGATAAATAAATCGTTCAGAGCTACTTCTGAAACGGTTCTTTGAAATACTCTTTGTTGTTTCGCATAGTTCCGGTGGAATTATCATTATAGACGCACCCCTTTTGCATTCCACGATGGAGTGTCGTCGAGAACATCAATTTGAAAGGGATAAGTGGAGGAATTTGACGTTGGATGCAGGAGAGAGCCACTCTGTCTATCGTGGACAGGAGACTTAACGTGAAAATGGTGCGAGATCCGCTGCTGAAAAAAACATCCAGAAGTAGCTATTGGGGTACCAAGGGGAATCCGAGTCGGGCTAGTCGAGCCGATTTACCTCGATATAACTCGAAGCGATTTGGATCTGCCGCTTGAATCTCTGAATACCTGAAAAAAGCGACTAATCTTGGATGATGCCGGAAATGTAAATGCACTCTCACTAAACTCCTAGGTTGCCCAAGGGCCTGACCAGCTAACCAGAAATGGCGGCGCTGGATTCCGTATCCCGCAATGTTAATAAAAGATCAACTGGCCGCAATTTGGAATCAGTCTGGCAGTTACAGAATGAGAACAGAATAAGGGAGTTCGCTGTTTCCCCCACCTTTTATTGTTTTCAGCGAAACATGAATTCATCGTATGGACGGTCGAATTGAATCTGCAATCCATGCTCCAGAAGAAATTAGGTTTTCGACAATACTGCCGAGAAACCATCGAATGACATTGCTGCCTATGGACGAGTTTCATGTAAACCGAAGCCAATGAACGTTTTCAACGTTTCATTATAACCCAAAATGAGAGCAGTCGTGAAGAAGAAAACAGAAAAAATTTACAGTGGTGTAAGATACAGAATGACATTCCAAACGTGCCTCAAGTGGCTCCACTGGGTTAGAATTATTGAAATTATTGCAAACATCAATAGTTGAAACCGAGACAATAGTCGACTGTCGACTGTCAACATATTTGTCGTTTGACTCCGTGGAGCTTTGGGTCCAAATCAAGACAATAGACCGACCAGCGTTTGGTAGACTTTTGCCATTAAAAAGGAATCTACGAACCCAAAGTCGTGCATGATAGAATGCTACAGTAGCAAGACCATAAACTCTATTCACTTTTGCAGCCGTTTGGTTTAGGTTTTTATCGTCATTACCGTTTTTATCGGAATAAAACTGTAAAATATGATATATTTATTTGCTGATGTTGATCGTCGGGATGACCAAAGAACTGTGTTGGGTAATCAAAGAACAGCCGAGAGCTGTGTTGGAAACTAATCTACTAGTTGCGATGTTCGTCGTTTAATTTTTGGGGAACATGGAAACAGTGTCCCTCAAGGGATAGGAAACACACAAAACTCGTCTCCCCCAAAAGCTGTTGATTCATGTTATGCTCATAAACGACCATTAGGGCTAATCAAAAAATGTTTAACCAGGCCTACGTGGGGAGTTCGCTTCCGAATGGAAATGGAATCAAGCTCCCGCTCCCCCTCCCTCCTGGACAGGCAATAACAATAAACAGCAGCATGAGTACAATGTGTGAAGAGAGAACCTGTGTTCATTATTCGGTTGTGCGTGTAGTTTTATGTTTTTCCGTCTTCTTTCGACAGGTCGGAACAGGGGATTAATTTTTCAGCTTGTCCTGGTGCCAAGGTGCCTGGTGGCACGTGGTGAAAACAGTGGACATTGTTTCTACACGCCCCGCTGGTCGATGGCGGGTTATGGGAAGAAAAATATCATTCCGCTTACACTCTCCGGGGAACTCATCAAGGATCGGTTTCGTGACCAAAGGAATGAATAATAAATTTGCATTACCATCGTGCAATTACCGGTTGTTTGACATTGGTGGGAATTTGGGCTGAAAGCAAACAGTGGGTTACGGGTGCGATTGGGTCAAGTTCAAACAGCGTTGCCTACGTTGAACGGTCGTAGATAGTATCGAATTGATTGAGAACATTGATTCCGGAATGCCAACTTAAACCGGCCTGGTAAACACTGATAAACTCTTGTTGCAATAGCGTGTGACACGGAAGCGTAAATATTCTGCGCATTCCTCTTGAAATGGGTCCAATTCAGTATAGCACAATACACCACACGCTACTCGAATACCTTAGGTATGACAGGAAAGGGATCACCGTTACTACAGTGTGAATCCATCGTAAGCCACACGTCGGGACAAAACCATCCAACAACTATTTATACCATTAACTAATGAAGAAATTATTCATCCTCTCACAGTATTAATAGTACCAGGTAGTAGCTAACGTCCCTTCCAACCCTCTTCAAAATAAATAGCTTGACTACGGTGGAAGCGAGCAATGAAGCGAGCGGGAGGACGACGAGGAAAAAAAATATGAGGCGGATGGGTGAATGTTTTTCTTATCAGAATGGTCTGTCTCGACTTGGTGCTGTTGGTTGGGTTTGTCTTATTATTCCGCTGTAGCCGGCGCGCTGCTCAAAACGAATATTTATACTCCAATCTACAAAGAGCATCGAAAACATGCCGTGGTCCCCGTATTCCCCGTGGTTCGGTGCCCATCCGTTCTCCTAGGCGGGGTTGATGGTTAATTATGAAAATGTTTTATTACTCTGAATTATGACGACGACCCTAATGGTCACTCGACCAATTAGTGCGCCGGTTGATCGAGGACGATAGCAATCGTTTGCGGGTAAATTGAACTTTTTTCCTCTCTGTCTCTGTGGTTGCATTGGAGACAATGACCGCAGATGAGATATTAACAGATTTCCGGGGTACAGTTTCGTAGATTACCTTCAAAAATGAAAGATAAGAAAAAGTCAAATGTCATTCATAATTTTTATTTTGAAAATGTTTTTATTCTACTTTAAAATATATTCTCATGTTCCCTTCTCAAATGGAACATACTAAGCTCAATGCTGTCAACGCAAATACACAAGTTGGCCTGTCGTTTTTTTCAATGTATTTCCCATTCTCAACTAGCTATCGACTAGCCAACTCGTAGCATACGATGCAATATTTTTCTTCCCTTGAACGCGATTTGCGGTCGACTAGTTTACACAATAGGACAACAGCACAAGAAATCGATTCAAGATAGGTTTGTGTCCGGAATATCTAAATCAACATCGTCATCAAAATTCCATTTAACCAAGGCAACCTAGTACCTATGGGTATTGTTATCAAATTAACGATATGCGTTGAAAAATCCTGCCCGCTGTCTAGAATAATAACAGTTCGGCTGAAAAGTTTATAAGGTAACACAGTTAAACAATTTTTGACGTGGGACTACGTCTACCCGGAGTATATGGGGGGTAAAATGGAAACCTAAACACAGAACATGCAGGAAAAAATGAAAGATTCCGAATGCTTATAACTCGAACATTTCTTACTGGATCGGAAAGATGATTGCATCAATTGATAGGGAATATTTCTACGCTTCTGTCGCAATTAATAAAATGTTATTTTTCATTAGATAAACAATTGAACAACTGTATAATGTTAAGCGTTATCTAAACGCCCTAACTGCCTCATTTTGATTGGCCTGATCTACGGTTTCCCTAACACAGCCATCAAAACCAAGCAGCCTTTGGGAAATCGGCATTGTAATACATGAAAGTATGGGAACTTTTGTTCTCGCCGAAATGTGTTCCCTAACACAGACTTCAAAACCAAGCAGCGTTGGAGAGATCGGCATTGCATATACATGAAAGTCGGGGGTATTTTTGTTTCGACTGAAATGTGTTTCCCTAACACAGACTTCTAATCCATGGAGCGTGGGGAAATCTGCATTGCAAATACATGAAAGTCGGGGGTATTTTTGTTCCGACTGAAATGTGTTTCCCAACACAGACTTTAGAACCAAGGTGTCTGAGGAAATTGGCATTGCAAATTCGTGTAAGTCGGGGGCATTTTTGTTCCGACTGAAATGTGTTTGCCTCTAACACAGACTTCAAAACCAAGATGTCTGGGGAAATCGACTCAGCAAATAAATGCAAACTGCGAGTACTTTTGTACTCGCTTGCCTTTGTGCAAGTGCCTAAAGTTCATCAAATCAAGCAAATTCGCGGTTCGAGAAAAACGTACACTTGAGAGATGCAAACTTCAGAAGGAAACGTAAAATAAAATAATCGTTTGATAATTATTCCGTTCACATATTTTGTCCTAGGCATCATAAGAAACGTAAAAGGACTGTCATTAAATTTACTTGTAACGAAGAACATAATCTATCACAATGCATGAATTGACCTTATATGGAATTATTGAATTGTTTCATTCTATCAAAAATTTAATCAATACAAACGAATGATTGCTACGCTAAGGCAGTCCCACGTCAACCTTGCGGTTATATCATAGATATAACCCACCTATTTTTTTTTGCAAAATTCAATTTTATTATTCTATACAATTGCCTTCGAGGGCGATACAGCGTTTATAGCGATATTGCAACTTTTCGACACCATTTTTATAGTACTCTTTCGGGTTTTCCTCAAAATAGGCCTCAGTTTCGGTAATCACTTCATCATCGGTCTTAAATTTCTTGAAAGATGGTGCTTTGTGATAGTCAAGTAGATTTTTGCAAGAGGCGCCATCTAGATGTCAACCTTATGAACATTTCAGCCGAACTGTTACTGAACACTGGAATCATGGACCCCGGCTTTTATAGTTTCTACATGGCACTATTTTTTGCCGCTTGCTCTTTTTAGACGGCGAAACTGGGGGAGTGAAAATTGAACCACTCAAAATGTGGGATTTGGCGCATCAGGAAATCAAGCCAAACGCATGTTTCATTGCACAGTCTCGTCTGTGTATTGAATGAACAACAACTGAGAGGGCACGGATTACCAAACGACCAATCAGAACGCGAGATTTTAGTTTAGATAATTCTTGACATTTTTCAATTGTTACATAGTTAGCTACATAAAATATATAATCTACTCCATTGAAATAAATTGTTAGCGAGTGTCTAAATCAATTGATGCAAATATTTCGTAAATCCATTTAATAATGACTGAGAAATAAGCGCCTAAAATTTAATAACATTCGCGATGCGGTCGATTCCCCGTTTTTCAGTTTGTACCCCAAATATGTTCTCGAAAGACGCAATCCTACGTCAAAATTGAGCTAGCATCAAAAAAGGTTTTCGCAAGCATCCCATAATTATTGGAAACGAGTCGAAGTTGAAAAAAAATTCGGATGCACGGTATTGAAAAAATGGGGAAAATTGTGGTACAAAATTTGATGGGTAAAGTGAAGAGAAAATTGCGAACATTTGAAATATTTAGGAGAATTCCACGCATGTAGTCTAGTAGCTTAAAAAAACTCTACATAATGGATAAATCTAAATTTTGTGTATTGACAAAGCTTTGCTTCTCCTCTAGAAAGTAATAATCATATAAATTTTAATGAAAACATAAATAATTCCCTACATCAAATTTTTTGACCAAAATTTTGTATATTTTTGAGAAAAATTAATTTTGAACTTTAAATTTTTTTTCAGAGTATTTTTTTAATTTTGACATTTTTTATGAAAGTTTAAGGAATTTCATCTTTTGGCCAGAATTTTACAGTTATTATATTAGGTGTACCGGTAAGTTTCTTCGGTTTTAGAACAGATGGCGTAACTTTATTATTATTCCAGTGAATCGAATTTCCAGACATTCGTTGGAAAGCCACTGTCATTACGCGTCTTTTTCAGTATATGTCAAAAAGTTGAAGCGTAAACAACATAGTTTTTTGCCACGAATATGTCGAATTTCTTACCAACCATAGTGATTTTGCAGGGAGTGTTACTTCATTACTTCAATATGAAAAAAAGCTGCGGAAAGTCATCGCATTTTGGTGGAAGTTTATGGTGACCATGCTCCATCTGAGCAAACATGTCAGACGTGGTTTGTAAGGTTTAAAGGTGGTAACTTATTGACTTGGAAGAACGTCCGGCCCGCCAAAAAAGTTTGAAGATGAAGAATTGGAGGCATGACTCGATCAAGATCCGTCACAAACGCTACAAGAACTTGCAGATACACTTGGAGTAGTTCAGCAAACCATATCCGATCGTTTAAAAGAAATGGAAATGATCCGAAAGATAGGATATTGGGTGCCGTTTGAATTGAAGCACCGAGACGTCGAACGCCGTTTTTTCACGTGCGAACAACTGCTCCAACGGCATGAAACAAAGGGTTTTTTTGTATCGAATCGTTACTGGCGATGAAAAGGGGGTCCATTACGACAATCCTAAACGTCGGGCAACGTACGGATACCCCGGCAATGCATCAACATCGACGGCCGCGCGGAATATTCACGACCAAAAAGTTATGCTGTCTATTTGGTGGAACCAGCTGGATGTGGTGTACTATGAGCTGCTAAAACCGAATGGAATCATTACGGGGGACCTCAACCGATGACAATTGATGCGTTTGAGCCGTGCACTGAAGGAAAAACGGCCACAATACGAGCAAAGACACGATAAAGTATATTTTTAAAAAAATCGATCGATTCAAACATCTCTGTAATCTATCGAGAAAATGTTCAAATGTTGCTTTCCGTTCAGTTTAGTCGTAGGTTCAACAAATCTTCTAAGAAAACTAATGTAATCGATGAACTTATCTTTACATTGTTATGAAATTTTTACACTTAAAACTGAAGGTTTGTGTTATTATGACAACAGTTAATCTATTTTCAAAACTGGAACAGGGTTGCCATAATAAAATTTGTGTTTTTTTTCCTGAAAAAATCTTTTGTCTTAGTTTTTTTTTTCTTAAAAAAAACTGTATTGCAATCTGTATTACATTTACAAGTCCAATTTTAAACCACAATTTTAGCTTTAGTAACATTGATTGGTATAGATGTTGATGGAATACACCTCAATCTAGCAAGCATAACAATAAAATGCTTCATTCAAGTGTAATAGATGTACGTTCAGTTACAACGCTTGTTCACATTGCGCAAAGTACATAAAAGTTTGCATTTAAATTTCAACGGGTTATTTGAATTATAATCCTTTAACCATGTGATGGCATTAAAAGCTACTGTTTTGTTCTCGCTTAGTTCAGTAGCTACTGTTTTACATCTTTAAAACCGATGTAGTTATCTTCAGATGCATTCCAAAATCTCTAAAGTCAGGGCCTGCTTCATCAGATTTGATGTATTACTTTTGGCATATACTGCTCAAGAGAGTAAAATGAAGTGTTCTGATATCTGAATCAATCTGAGTGAATTCGGATGTTTCAGTTTATTTTCTCCAAAGCAATAGCAAAAAGTAGTTCAAAAACAATAAAAAAGGTTTAGTCATCAAATCGTTCAAGTGATTCAAATTTCGTTTTATTTTTTGGTTTCGGTCGAAATTGAATCTCTTAGTTGAATAGATTCTTAGGGAATGTCCAAATCGATTGGCGTAAAAACATCATGAATCTACCATGCAATGCATGAGCATGAAGTACTCAAAATTGTACAATTTTTGTGAAGCGACTGATATCTTGTTTTTGTTTTTGTATGTTCGATGGCACCCCATAAGACCTGAAAGTGCAAAGGATGTCGCTAACATAGTTGCTGGGTTAGTCTTCACGAGAGCCAGAGTAGTTAACGCGGTGAGATACTTTCTACCTTACAAATCTGCAGGTGCAGATGGAATTTTTCCAGCCCTGATTCAAGATGGAGAATCAAAACTAATTCCACCTCTAATCGAGATTTTTAAGGCAAGCCTGATACTTGAGCACATTCCTTCGATATGGAGACTTGTTAAAGTAGTTTTCATTCCAAAAGCGGGGAATCGTGACAAATCACTCCCAAAGGCATTCAGACCAATTAGTTTATCATCAATAGTGCTGAAAACTATGGAAAAAGTATTGCATAAAGTCTGTATTCATATTCAAATGCCCATTATCTAAATACCAGTTTGCCTACCAATCAGGCAAATCCACAGTAACAGCGCTATAGACGCTTGTAACAAAAATTGAAAAATCTCTTTATCGAAGGTGCCTTTGATAATGCTTCTTATCTATCAATGGCAAATGGATCCAGGGCATGCTCACACATAGACGAATCACCTCGGAGCTGGGCGGGTCGTCAACATATTAGGCTGTCAAAATAGTCCTGCGGTATTTTTTTTGAATTTTCTTTTGTTCATAAAATTAGTTACAATCATCTGTTATAAGTCAAATATGCGCCGTTTTGTTCGATGACTTGTTCCCAACGAGATGCCAACTTCATAATACCCCTGTTATAGAAGCTCGCTTCCTTATTGGCAAAAAACTCGGATAGCCAATTTTCACAGGCCTCTTTGGTGGCTAACTTCTGACTACCTAGATCGTTCGCCATGGACAAAAACAGGTGGTAGTCACTTGGTGCAAGGTCCGGACTATACGGCGGATGCAAAAGAACCTCCCATCCGAGCTCCCGGAGCTTCTGGCGCGTCACCAAAGAAGTGTGTGGCCTGGCGTTGTCCTGATGGAAGACAATGCGGCCTCTGTTTATCAAAGATGGCCTCTTCTTCATGAGTGCTACCTTCAAGCAGTCCAGTTGTTGGCAGTACAGGTCCGAATTGAGCGTTTGGCCATAGGGAAGCAGCTCATAATAGATTATTCCTTGACAATCCCACCAAACACACAGCAGAACCTTCCTGGCCGTTAATGAGGGCTTGGCCACCGTCTAAGCCGCTTCAGCGGACTTCGCTTCATTTGCGCTTCACGTTGTCGTAAATGACCCACTTTTCATCGCCAGTCACCATCCGCTTCAGAAACGGGTCGATTTTGTTGCGATTCAGCAGCGATTCACATGCGTCGATACGGTCATAGATGTTTTTCTTGCGTCAACGTGTGTGGCACCCATACATCGAGCTTCTTTGTGAATCCAAGCTTCTTCAAATGGTTAATAACGGTTTGATGACTTATCCCCAGCTCTTGGCCGATGCTACGGCTGCTACTATGCCGGTCTTTCTCGGCTAATTCAGCGATTTTGTCGCAATTTTCGACGACAGGCCTTCCGGAGCGTGGCGCATCTTCGACGACCTCTACACCAGAACGAAAACGTTGAAACCATCGTTGTGCGGTGGAAATGGAAACTGTATCGGGTCCATAAACTGCACAAATTTTATTGGCAGCTTGAGATACATTTTTGCCTTTGTCATAGTAGTACTGTAAAATATGTCGGATTTTCTCTTTATTTTGCTCCATATTTGCGACACTATAACTCACGAACGACTTAACCAAACAAAACACTGTCAAGGACTATATTATAGCCTTTACCTTTCCAACAAGCTATAGTATGACTCGATACAATGAATACAACTAGAACTACGCGCTTACAACGACACCTATCGGAAATACCGCAGGACTTTTTTGACAGCCTAATATGGTATTGCAACGAAAGGTTGCCCACAAGGAGGGTTTTTATCGCCCCTCCTTTGGTCACTTGTAGTTAACGACCTTCTGATAAGTTTAGAGGTAAAAGGATTCGAAGTTGTGGGCTTTGCCGATGATCTCGTCATAATGGTACGAGGCAAGTTTGACGATGTGTTATCGAGCAGAATGCAGATGGCCTTAAACTTTACACAATCTTGGTGTATCACAGAAGGTCTGAGCATAAGTGAAAAATTTCTCTACTGAAAGAAAAATTTTAACGCTTTCGCGTGAGTTCTGTTACAATACTAAAAAATTTATTCAAAAGTTTCACAATATATACATGGTTCCTTAAACTAAGATTGACGAGGAACATCTCCTCTCTCTCTCTTGAAAACCGATAACATATCGGTTTCGTTTAGATCATCTACCTTCCTTGTCCCTTCTTCTAGCGTATGGTAACGTGCAGTCTGAGACGGCTGCACTACCCTAAGAAAATACCTTAAGTTTATAGCACCTCGTCGGTGCGCCTATCTTATTCTTGGATTTCCCCTTTCCATCCTTCGCTCTAAATAACATCCTTTTATTTTATTACACCCTGCTGGTGTATCTGGCTGAGCGCAGCTAGGGATGGAAAAGGGTAATAAAAATGCATCCTAAATGATGCATGCATTAAATTGTTTACCGGACGCTATTTAAATATTCGTCCATTCTGAATTTATGACCGGCAATAATTTCGAACTACAAGCTTTTTCTAGCCTAACAAAACACTTGAGCTCTTACATCTTTTAATTGCCTTACATTGGTCCTTTCTAAACGTTTCTATACCTCGCTTGGAGGTCTTTTCTAAATATAATCTCAAATATTGCTTATCTTATGGATCTGTAACTCGATCCGCGATAAGCCTCAGCTGTCCGTAACATTCCGGACTCCGTAAATCTACTACATAGATTTACCAAATTCTTCAGTATTATCATTCTTTTCTACATTTTAATTTAAATTTTTGATAGTCGTTCTACATGTTCTAAATCATATACATTTGCTTGAACATATTTCCATCTGTAGCTGTATCGCTTTATTCTGTGTTTTATTGTGTGATTTGATTTCACTCACATTATTATCTTTTCCTTACACTTACACTTACAAGTTTATACTAGAAAACATAACTTATTATTTGTTTTATTAATAATAGTATTTTTTGTTTCATTTTTATTCTGCATACAGTTATGCAAACTAATCGTAAACATTCGTAAATTTCGAATAATTGCTCTCACTAGTAATTTGATATAACCGTTAATTATATAAACTAACTTCAAGTTTCTTTTTGGAAAATTATTCATTGAGGTTCAGTGTTATATAATATTTTCCATTAAAGGAAATGCAAATTACATTTTCTTTTCTCTTATAAGATTTTCTTTCATCAAACACAACGTTCCATTTTAATGCTAAGTTATCTCGTTGCCAAGAAAGGAATCTTGAATCCAACATCCCTTTGCTAGTTGTCTTGTTACATTGCTGATATTGTTTTTCTCAAAACATCCTTTTGAAATAATTAGTCAATGTGCTAATCTTTTGGTAGTACAATTACCGTTCCTTCAGCAAGTATTAACATTAAAGTTTGTCTCTGAATACTAAATCCAATTTTAAAGCCTCAGTTCTCATGTAACTGTTCCGACTAATCATATAATACGACTGATCGTAGCTCACATAAACTTTTTCAAGTCGTTTTCTTTATGCATGCAACTCATGCTCTCATAGTGTGATATACTTTGAAATACATTTAAAAATTTCATTCAATTTTTTTTCCTGTTACTTGTATTCAAATAACTCATAATGTCATCTACATTGTATAGTTAACCATCTCCAATCTTTCCCTCAGTTAAGACTGGAAGCTATGCTTTTAATATTCATTTGAATAATGCATTGATCATATTCTCAGCAACTCACATGCTGAGCTTCGCAAACCACTTGTTTAAAAAATCTTTCTTCAGCATCTCACATGCTGTATTTCATCAACCGACTTACTGGTGATGTTGTTACTCTCAGCAATCCACTTGCTGAGTTTTAAGCAATTCACTTGCTTAAAAAAGAAACTTTTGGTTTTGACCCCTTCAGCAAATCACTTGCTGAAGGTTAAGCAATCCTCTTGCTAACAAATCAGTCTTCCAAATTCTTCATAGCTGTATTTTTAATTTTTTCTACCATCAACTAATTTACAGTTGATATCGCTCCTTTCAGCAATTCACTTACTGAGCTTTGAGCCAATCATTCGTATAGAAACTGGCTTCAGCATATCACTTGCTGCGCCATAATTTTTTCTTTAGTGGTCAATGTATATTTTTCAGCAGAATACTTGCTATACTTTTAACCCATCAGAGTAATGTTTTTAGCATTCCAAATGCTTGACGCTTGACCAGACAGTCTCTTCTTTTTTGCTCTAATTGATATTTTGGACCTTACAAGTTATCATTTTATTGGGTCCATTTTATAACGAAACAATTGTATCTTAAATTGTATTAAAGTCTTTCAGCAGCTCACTTGCTGAACTTCAAGCAAATCATTTGCCTAAAAATATTTTCTAATTAATTCAGTTAACAGTTTTGTTAAATTTCCATTTTAAGATTTTCGTCTTTATATTTTATCAAGCTTAAGATTTTCTATACTTTATATAGATATAAAGAATATCAACATATTACAAACGTTGAAAAACAAACTTTCCAACCTCTATATTAGAGAGTTTATAGTTTTGATCTACGGTAATAATTTCCCTATCTGGGCCATAATTTTGCAAATTGCGGAAACATATAATGAAAGAATCCGAACTTATATCTTGCGCTAACTCAAGATGTATTGCTCTCGTTGTCATACAGGTAAATAGACGCCCCTAATACTTAGGAAACAGTCTTCTAAAGATTTGAAAGTTATTCAGAGCCATAATTTTTCAATTATAAGTAGTCCTATTTTATACGAATCTATGGCTTTTAACTATAACGATCGCATTATTTTATATGTGTTGCCCTATGACTAAATATTGTCAACATGTCACAAATTTTGCAAAATAGAATATTCATCATATTTCGTTAATGATGGTACAATAGTGTAACTCGCGGTTACAGAGTGGAAGTCGTTTTTGATACGACGTCGAGGATACTGGTAATCTGGGGTACAGTATTTATCGAGATTTCCAATACTATAATTATCGACTGAATATGATTTTCTATTGTGGGAATTATTTCTCCTTGGAAGAAATGAAGATTCATTTATAAACAATTCCTTTGGTGTTATTTCTGGCGCTACCTTCCTCGGAGGCTCAATAACACAAATCTCTATATTTGTTGAGTTTTCAAATTGTATGTTAGCATCTTGTGATGAATCATCCATCTTGATGATAACACTTTTGGTTTTACATTGGCTCCCAATTTTTGGGATGAACTTTGCACTTCTAAGGAATTTTTTAAAACCTTCACGCCAGGCTTTCGTCTTCAAATAAAATTTTGCTAATATTTTTGTTCTATTTCTGAGGACTACTTCCTCTACTGCTACAGGTGGTTCTATTTCTTCAAACCGTTTTTCAGTTGGGTATTTTATTTTCTGTTCAACAATCAGTGTTGCAACAGAATTCTTAATTAATCCAGTAGCTGGCCTTTCCCATTCTGGATCTTGAAGGTTGATAGATAGTTTTTCTATCTTAAAATTTTTAGCGTTTCCATTATTGGAATCCGCTATTTCTTTATTTGCAGATATCTCATCCGCCCTGACTTCATGCATCACGCATGGTTTTTTCTTTTCCGCCATAATTCCTCTTTCTGTGGAGGTTTTCGTATTTTCTTCTATCACAGCCCATACATCTGTGATGATACCCGTTTTGCCTATTGCGGGCAAACTATTCTCATAATCAGATTCGCGTTTTGCGACTGATATGGTTTTAAATGGCTCTTTCCTCACTGGGAATGAGCAGCCATCTTCACCGCTCTGAGGACTAACATCTCCTAGTTTTTCATTCATTTCAACTTGTATCACTTCAAGTTTGTCTTCATCATCTGAATCTTCTGACTCAGATGAATTGTCATTTTTCCTCCTCATATACCTAGCCAACTTAGGGTTCCACGGAGGAGGTGCAATTAATCTGGTTACTTTAGATGATTCAAATACTTTGTCATCTGAATCATTACCTTTCCTCCTGCAATCAACTAGATCAGGATTCCAAGGAGGAGGCATTTTTAATTGATGGCATTCCTCTGAGTTTCTAAACTCAGATTCAGAATTGCCATTTACTCGCCTATGCAATTCACTAATTACCCTAAATGGAGGCGGCTTGGTTGGCATATCCTCCTTATAATAATTTCCCCACCCACTAGGATATATGCTAGTAGCGAGTATTCCTATTAAGTCACTTATTCGCACTTTCTTCGAATAATTATATTCTAGATCTGTGCATTTGACACAGATCCACCGATCACCCGTTAGAGGGGCTTGCTTTAGATTAGTGCAACTCAAGTGGAACCATCGCTCACACTCGCAACAATAAATCATCTGTTCCTCATCAGACTCGTGACATAGGTGACAGTGACCCTTCACATTACGTGTGAAGTATTTAGTGGTAATCATCTTGTATGTGTTTTCCATATTCCTACTAATTTTATTGTTTATATTTTAATGTTGGCTCACTTGACCGTACGAATTTATTCCTTTATCATTTCTTTGCTCTCTTGGCCCCTATTTTAAAAACTCCCATGGTTGCTATCGCAACCCCTATAATTCTTAATATAGATTAATTCTATACCTGTTTTTCGATTAACTCATCTGGTGCTGGGATACTACTGCTGCTGCTGGTGCCGACTGGTTCTTGAGTGGTCCAAACCTTCTGGCTCGGATTGTTCTTGTCACTTCTGATAGTGCCAATGCTGGTGCTGCTGCATCTAATGCCACCGCTTGCTTCTGGTTCCGCTGGTTGACAGTTCCTGGTATCTCTAGCGATGGTCTCTCCGATTGTGCCGAGGATACTGCTGCTACCTCTTGCTTCTAACTCCACGACCACGTGCTGCTGCGGCAGTTGGTCATATTTATAATAACTGCCTTCTGGTACTTGAATTAACATATATTTATGTGTGTATATAGCATCCACTGCTTTAGTAAAGTTCGCGAAACGAATACACTCTTTAGGCATCCACTGCCTTAGGAAAGTTCGTGAAAAGAATACACTCTTTAGGCATCCACTGCCTTAGGAAAGTTCGCGAAAATAATACACTCTTTAGGCATCCACTGCCTTAGGAAAGTTCGCGAAAATAATACACTCTTTAGGCATCCACTGCCTTAGGAAAGTTCGCGAAAATAATACACTCTTTAGGCATCCACTGCCTTAGGAAAGTTCGCGAAAATAATACACTCTTTAGGCATCCACTGCCTTAGGAAAATTCGCGAAAATAATAAACTCTTTAGGCATCCACTGCCTTAGGAAAATTCGCGAAACGAATACACTTTTTAGGCATCCACTGCCTTTTGATAAAATTCACGAAAGAAATGCACTTTTTAGGCATCCACTGCCTTTGAGAATTCACAAATTCACACTTCTCGCATTCACTGCTGAGAAGATTTCACGAACATCACCTCTGGCATCCACTGCCGAGAAGAGTTCGCAAATTAACACATTTTGTACTTAAATAAAAGGAAAAACTTGCTCCTCTCTGGAGCCACCATGAAAAATTTCTCTACTGAAAGAAAAATTTTAACGCTTTCGCGTGAGTTCTGTTACAATACTAAAAAATTTATTCAAAAGTTTCACAATATATACATGGTTCCTTAAACTAAGATTGACGAGGAACATCTCCTCTCTCTCTCTTGAAAACCGATAACATATCGGTTTCGTTTAGATCATCTACCTTCCTTGTCCCTTCTTCTAGCGTATGGTAACGTGCAGTCTGAGACGGCTGCACTACCCTAAGAAAATACCTTAAGTTTATAGCACCTCGTCGGTGCGCCTATCTTATTCTTGGATTTCCCCTTTCCATCCTTCGCTCTAAATAACATCCTTTTATTTTATTACACCCTGCTGGTGTATCTGGCTGAGCGCAGCTAGGGATGGAAAAGGGTAATAAAAATGCATCCTAAATGATGCATGCATTAAATTGTTTACCGGACGCTATTTAAATATTCGTCCATTCTGAATTTATGACCGGCAATAATTTCGAACTACAAGCTTTTTCTAGCCTAACAAAACACTTGAGCTCTTACATCTTTTAATTGCCTTACATTGGTCCTTTCTAAACGTTTCTATACCTCGCTTGGAGGTCTTTTCTAAATATAATCTCAAATATTGCTTATCTTATGGATCTGTAACTCGATCCGCGATAAGCCTCAGCTGTCCGTAACAATAAGTCCCTCAAAAACAACAATTATTCCGTTCACCAAAAAGAAAAAAAACTGCATCTGCAGTCTCTGCATCTTGGGGGAGAGGAAATAAAAAGCAGCGCTTCAGTGAAATATCTAGGTGTAATCTTAGATGCTAAATTAAACAGGAACGCACACTTAGATTCAATAATCAGCAAGGCCAACTCAGCTCTATGGGCATGCTCTAAAATGATAGGAAGAACATGGGGCCTTAAACCAAAAATGGTTATGTGGGTTTACACTGCAATCGTGTGGCCTAGGATAACTTATGCCTCACTTGTATGGCCAAAGACTAAGGAGACTGTAGCTACAAAAAAGCTAAACAAACTCCAACGACTAGTATGCGTTGCAATTACTGGAGCAATGCGAAGTACACCCTCAAAGGCATTGGAGGCTATTCTTCACCTGGTACCTTTGAACCAATATGTTCAGCTAGAGGCTAAAAAAAAGCGCTCTGAAGCCTCAAAGATGGAAAAAAAGACTAGACGGGGACAAAACTGGTCACTTGAGCATCTTGAATCTATTACCCATTGAACCAGCCTCAGAGATGAACAATGATTTGAAGAAACCTAGGATCAATTATGACATTCCATACAGAGTGATCGAATATTCTCGCTCAGTATGGGATGTAGATGGCCCCAACGTACGTAATGGTTCAATCATGTTCTACACTGATTGGTCGAAAATGGGAATCAGAACAGGTGCTGGAGTGTATGGTCCCAGAACAAAAATCTCTGTGGCTATGGGAAACTGGTCAACAGTTTTTCAGGCAGAAATAGCTGCAATAATAGAATGTCTAAATGTCTGCCTCAAAAGAAAGTATAGACATGCTAACATCTGCATATTCTCTGACAGTCAAACGGCACTTAAAGCTCTAAATGCCTCCAAGTGCTCTTTTAAAATTGTCTGGGAATGCATTTCCCTTTTACGGCAATTAAGTCAGATAAGTTCGGTACAATTGTACTGGATTCCTGCCCGTTGCGGTATAGAGGGCAACGAGCGAGCATATGAACTTGCCAGGAACGGCTCAAGCTCACTATTCACTGGTCCAGAACCATTCTGTGGACTTTCCGACTGTGTGTTGAAAAGCGAGCTGAAAAAATGGGAATACCAGGAAGTTACAGCCAATTGGATGGCTACAAAACTTAAACAGGCGAAAAAATTTATTACGCCGAGTATTAACACTTTGGCGTCCGGCGACACCACAGTGGTTACGTGCGCATAGTATCTCAGTCGCCGGCGATAGCACTTGAGTATCATTTGCATTCTGTTGGGGTTTAGTTGAGGTAACAATAACATACACAGACTATCAATTTTAATGTTTTTATAAGTAGGGAAGGTGGGGAAAAACGGACATATTAAGAAGAACTTTTATTAAATCTTTCGAAACTCGTGTTTTACCAAACTTATATGTAGTTTCTTGCATTTCAATGTACTGTTTTTCGAAATAATCGGTCGAAGGTTTTTCAATATTTTTAATAAAATTAAAACAGACCGAAAAGAAGAACATTTATTCGATAATTATCCGCATTGACATATAGTGGGGGGAATACGGACATGTTTGTAATATTTATGTATGTATATCTTCGAAATTTCATGAAATTAGGGGAATAGGGTTGAGAACTTATGAAAACTAACGATAAGATTAGATTTCTATTTCTAGATCTAGATCTAGATCTATTTCTATTTTAATTTCTAATTTCCCGATAATGTCAAGAACGGGCGGCGACAAGCCAAGTAATCCGAGCTAGCGCTGCCGGCGCCAAGCGCATATTTTTTTACGAATCGTGCGGACGTCAAAGTGTTAAAATTACTCAACAGCTGCTAAGCCTTAATAAGAAAGACTTAAGCACATTCACTGGTCTTGTAACAGGACACTGCCCGAGTAAATACCATCTTAAGAAAAACGAAAGCGAAACCTCGGAACATTTGCTCTGTAACTGCGGAGCTCTAACTAGACGCAGACTTCAACACCTTGGTAAAGCTATTCTGGAGCCCAAGGAAATTTGGTCTGCGTCGCCGATCAGGATTATAAATTTTATCAAACAAATTATTCCTGATTGGCACCTATCACGCTATAGCTTTCAGTCTACTCCTTCATCAATAAGTAGTAGATAAGCTTAAAGTGAAGTATAAAAAAGGGGTATACCACAATAGTTCAATATAATGGACGCAGTGGTTCACACCCAACAGGGGGAAAAAAATGTTCCCGAAAACGCAAATCCTGCGTCAAACCATACCGATGGTTATTTTAGATACCGTTTTGTCTCATATTCCGAACACTTAAGCTTTGATGGCCATTAAACAGTGTCACATTACTCAAAATGGTACTCTTTCGCGAAATTAATTTGATTTTTAGATACAATAGAGCCTTCTTTTGTCACTTGACTACAGTAAAATTGATTTACAAATGCATATTCATGGTGAAAAACTAAAAATATGTTTGATCACTTTTGTCTCTAATTCCGAACAGCTAAAATGCATTTTTTTAATTAGCTAATAATTTTTGAAAAAAAAAATGGATTTCCCTTTTGTAATTATTGAGTGTATTTTTTTCTTATAGTTTACATGGTTTCGGGACCAAGGGCGCTACATCGGTACCGATACTTGTAAATGATGTTTAAATGAAGCCTTTAACCCAAAGAATGTCAGGGTTTAGAATATTAAATTATTTATAACATTAAAGTTCAGTAAATTGGGGGTATCCGTAGCCACATTGGTTGCGCGTTCGCTTGGTAAGCGATCGATCGTGAGTTCAAAACTCAGGACCCTTATTGACCATCTTTGTGTTGTTACAGAATAACTACGTCCACGCAACAATCATCAGCGATGGAGATCGATCCACGGTCGAAATAAGATCGATTCATCCATACAACTGCTCTGCTCTTCAAGACACATCGGGCTGCTATTCTATAAATAACTCAACAATGATCAATCAACTGTCTCTGCTGTCCGGTCTTAAATGGATAATGGAAGAACAGAAGGAAAACTCTTACGCCTAAATGGCTACTGTGTAAATGTGTACCATATGCAATGGTATAGAATGAAATACTCTAACGCCGAAAAAATCTGAAAAAACTGTGTAATGTGCTAATTATAGATATGATAAACATGTGACATGTACACGATTAAAATTCGGCTCTGTTACTGCTAAAATGCTAATGAGCCTAAAATAAACAAAAAGGGATAAAAAAATTCAGTAAATTCACATTTAAAAATGAAGTGCTCGCAATATGAATCGTGCGTAGAAACTTGATTCATATCCCGAACACTAATTTTAATGAAGATTTCTGCTTAAAATAACATTTTATTTCATCCATTTATTGTAGATTCTTACCGTTTCTAGCACTTAACATGAAAACAACAAACAAAATAGTTAAAAAAAAATTACAAAAACTGAACAATTAACGATGCTTGTTTTTATATAGAATTTGCTAACGCAAACATTTTATCATTGGTTTTGACTGTCACTTTTGTGCAAATGCTTAATATTATAAATTATATCGATACCTATCGATACCTGTAAATGATATCAAAATGAAGCCTATACCCCAAAGATTGTCAGGGGTTTCATTATTCAATTATTTATAACATAAATGTTTAGTAAAGTTACATTTAAAAATGAAGTGTTCGGAATTTGAATCATGCGTAGCAACTTGATTCATATTCCGAACACTACTTCAATACTAGTTTCACTGAAGACTTTCGCATAAAATATATATATTTTTTTTATAATTCCATTGTAGATTCTTACCTTTTCTAGCACTTAACATGAAAACAGCAAACAAAATAGTCGGAAAAACTACAAAAACTAACAAATTAACAATGCTTGTTTTTACGCAATTTGCTAACGCTAACATTTTATCATTGGTTTTGACTGTCACTTTTTTTGCAAATGCTTATTGTTATGAATTATAGGCTGTATCCCAAACAATGTCAGGGTTTTCGTTATTCAATGATTTATAACAAAAGTTCAGTAAATTTATATTTAAAAATAAAGTGTTCGGAATTTGAGACTGTTCGGAATAAGAGACAAAAATCAATAAAAAAAAACCTTTAAGGCAAATGAATTTTCACAACAGTTTGAGCGCACTTTTAAAATTTACACTCTCTTTGCTTTAGTAAGAAAAAAATAAAAAGTGTTTTGTTATGTAACCGATAACGTTTGCGTCAGAATGCAGAATATCACACTACATATGAATGTCGAAGAGCGATGATTCTTTTTTAAATAGATTCGAATGCTATATGAATAGGTGAGATGGCAAAAATATTATTAATATCAAGCAATAACTATTATCGGGACGTTATTTTCAAAAATCTGTAAATTCTGTTTGAAACCCAAAAATTTTGTAATCTGTATCTACAGATTCTTGGTTTCAAAAAGTATAAAAGATCTGTAGAAATACAAATTATTCTGAAGAAATGGTAACCCTGGACTGGAGACTTATTGAGTGATGAGGTAAATAATCATGATAAAGATGATAGAATAATGAAAGTATTATAGAATTAGCTCATTGACCAAGTTGTCTCAGATATATAAATTATTTATGATCATCTTACTAGCTACTGCATCAATGCTACTGTGTCGAACAATTTAAACGGAAACTCTCCTCATTGCATATTCTGATAAAACAACCAATTTCAGCCAGTGGCATTATTGCACATTTCAACCCATTTCAACACCACCCGCTCTGTCGCTGCCAAAAGTAACGTCGCACACATTTTCCACATGATTGTAACATATGCTTCCGCCGAACGCATGGAAGCTCTTCGACCGGAAGGAAAACCACAATATGATGACCGAACCACCGATATTTCGCTACACTCCATATAATTCCCGCCCCCCCTCGCAACCCCATCACCACACATGATATGGTGTTGTGGGCCCACAGAAGCGGCCGCAGGGTGTGTTTCATCGAGTGAAAATTAATTACAAAATCAATATTTTTATCATTTTCAAGCAGCCGCAGCAGACTCGCTGTTTTACGCCCTGCCAAACAAACGCACTGCATTCTTTCTCTCTCGTAGGGCGGAGGATGCCCTTTGCTTGCTACCCAACCCCGGTGGGAGGGGGGAAAACACTTCAGCATTTATGACAGTGTATAACTTTTTATATCAATATATTTTGACAGGCGAATGTTTTTGGTTTGACTGAAAGGCTTTTCAATGAATAAAGAATATTCATCTTTTCCTCTTGTTTTTCCTGTGAAAACACTATTTTTTTTAATTTAAATCGTTTATTTTTATAGGCTCAGTTACATAGGTTTAAAGGAGCCGAACTCCTTGTGAAAACACTATGTTGCAAAGAGAAACTTCATCTTCTCAATTGAAATTTATTGTTTGTATTATTTTTCCAAGATAACATACCTTGAATTGATTGCATTGCACAATGGGCCAGGGAACGGATTTAGGTGGAAATTTGCATCTAGAGCTCGACAGTTCTTCTCTAGACAAAAACTATCTTCGACCAAGTTGTTACATATGATGGAGAAATCATGTTGTCGGAAATATGGTGACCAAAATGTTAGGCGAAATCAAAACCTAACATTTTATTGTCTATAGATAGAGGAAAGTTCCCAGTTATTGTAATCAAGTTTGTAGACTAAAGTTTTGTTCTATCTTTTAATATAACCGCAATTTTTGTCTAAGTCGCATCAGGGTCACCATGATAAAAACGGTTTATTTTTTTTCATATTTCAAATTAGATATACGGTCTTTAAACGACAAATACTACGAGTTTGAACCGACAGCATGAAAATGGGGAAAAATGTCAATAACTTTGAGTAGGGTCAAGTCCCTCCGATTTTTTTTGAAACCTTCTATATATATTAGGCTGTCAAAAAAGTCCTGCGGTATATTTTTTTTGAATTTTCATTTGTTCATAAAATTAGTTACAATCATCTGTTTTAAGTCAAATATGCGCCGTTTTGTTCGATGACTTGTTCCCAACGAGCTGCCAACTTTATAATACCCCTATTATAGAAGATCGCGAAGCAATATTTCGGTGGGAGCAAAAGCTCCCCCTACTATCATGTATTTGCAAAGCCGATTTCCCCCAGGCAGCTTGGTTTTGATGTCTCTGTTAGGGACCCCCGCCACACGTGTCGTAAATTTCGACCAATCAGATGTGGTTATTTCCGTTAGGATAGGGGTTGAAATTTTTCAATAGTTCGATAGTGAGTTTCATGACATATATTGTTTTCTTCAATATAAAAAAATGTTATGGGGTGGCGAAATCGATTGACGCAAAAATTTCATCAATTTGCGTTTGAAATTGGACAATTTTCACGATGTGCTCGATTTTCGATTTTCAATTTATACCCCAACATGTTCCCGAAAGACGTAATCTTACGTCAAAAAAATAAATACATCTAAGTTTTATCAATTCAAAACTGCCTTCGGGCCTGCTAGTTCGATGGGAGATTAATCTGCCTCCCTAAATGAATATTGCTCATGGCGTCGCTTGGTGCCGCCGAAAGCAGACTCGTTTGCTGAGGAGTGCTGAGCGACAATGAAATTACTTTCTAAAGGTAGGTCGAGAAAGAGTATGAACTAGTTTTCTTCGCAAGGGCCCTTCTCAGGGCTAGAGACGAATGAACGTAAAGTTTAAAGTCTCTATAATTCAAAAGAAGAAAAATATTGCTACCAGATGTAACGAACTTCGACATTTTTTGCTACTATGGTGCTACTTGCCCGTGTAGTTGGCGCAAAAGTACCGCAAAAATATTATTTTATAGAATTCCTTCATGCATTTGTCTGATACGGGCTGTGTATCGTTCGTTCTTGTTTTTGAAGGGACTTTAACCCAAAGGTCATTCGTCCCTAACGGGCTGGGTATGTCTGGAGCGTTCCGTTATATACATGCATGCATGTCCTTCGCTTCTTTTGCCAAATCCAGTAAAAGGTGGTTGATGAAACGTATGTTTTTGACGTGATACGTTCCATGTTAGTTGTTAGTAGAAAATGTAAAAATAAACAGTATTTTTGATCGGTTTTATATAGTTTTTGTGGTAAGTGGAAAACAGTAAAATAAACTCTTTTGTTTCAAAACAAATTGATAGTCCTGAGAAGAACTGGAATGGTTTAATGGGTTGTACGGAATCTGCTGCGTTTCAGTCGGATGTAGCAGTTTAGTTTTGGGAGCGGTAGCTTTTACGGATTCGCTGATGCTTTCCTTGACTTTGGCGCCATCGGCTTCTGTGCGTCGATTTGCGAGGGTTTGATTGGCACCACCACGACAAGCTAAACGACGGATAGCGGGTGTGATACGATGCGATGCAATGCACTTCGCTCCTCTGCCTCCTTTGCCGCATCCAATTGTTGATGTGAAGAGGAGCGCACCAGCAATGCACACTAGATTTAATTCGATGCTCTCCGCTGCTTCCTCTTTTTTGCTCCCTTTGCCGCACCGCATCCATCGTTGGTTGCCGATGGCTTCCTCTCCTTTGCCGCACCGTATGGTGTTGGTTGATTTGTAGAGCACTGCACTCTAGAAGCCCAGATGTTCGCCGATCTTAGCGTTGAACGAGAATGAGAAATCCACGGTAACGGTATTGAATTAAAGAGACTTTAAACTCAGAGAGTTCATTCGTCTCTTATCATAGAGAAATCCAAAAATGCTACCGTCCTTTTATATCAGTTGGTATGTGAGAAATAGGCGCCCCCCACTCGCTCGCCATGCAAATATTTGACTTATCGGGGAACAAAAGAAGCGAAGCAGGCGAAAAAGAAATGACGTCAATTTCGACCAATCAGTACCGTTTGGATAGGGGTTGAGATTTTTCAATTGTTCGATAGTTAATTACATGATATAAATTATTTTATTCAAGGTGAAAAAATGTTATAGAGTGCCGCAATGTTTCGATGTAAAAATCTCATCAATCCGTCATGAAATGACTGAGCAATAAGCGTTTGAAATTGGACATTTTTCACGATGCGATCGATATTCGTTTTTCAATTTGTACCCCAATATGTTCCCGAAAGACGTAATCCTACGTCAAAACTCGGATAGCCAATTTTCACAGGCCTCTTTTGTGGCTAACTTCTGACTACCTAGCTCATTCGTCATGGACAAAAACATGGCTACCACGACATCGAGCATGTTGTCTGGTCGTGTATCCGGTTCCATGCTGCTCGCTCTCAGCTCTCTAGAGCACTGAGAGCACAAGGCAGACAATCGGATATCCCCGTCAGGGATATCTTAGGTAGCCGTGATCCTGATCTTCTGCTTCATCTATACCTGTTCCTCAGAAACGCCGATGTCAACGTTTAATGATGTTTTCTTCGTTGTGTCCCCGTTTCATATCCCTCCTATCCAAACGATAAACTTTTACTTAGTCGCGGCAATACATACACACACTCTTTACAGATACACGGGCCAAAGGTTGTGCAGTCCACTGATCATTCAACAAGAGCCAAAGGTTGTACCGCTTATGACAACTCTACACGAGCAGATGATTGCGCCGGCTAGTGACCATTCTATCCTGGATTCCTCGAGTCGAGAAAGACGCACCACGCTAGATATGGGGTACAGACTAGGGGGGCGTTGCTGATTAATGGTCAGCTGCATCCCAATAGGAGGTATCCCGTGTCGGGCATACGTACAGAGCATCGAAGACTGCAACATACCAATTATGAGAACACTTGTAATACTAACCTCGAGCCAACCGCGAGTAATCGGTTACATATTACTAACATAGTTGTAAGCAAACATTGTCGAAATATTGAACTCCCGGCCCCGTTAGGCTGACGCCATGTGAGCCTTAATAAAAATATATATTTTGGATAAAAAAAAAAAATGGACAAAAACAGGTGGTAGTCACTTGGTGCAAGGTCCGGACTATACGGCGGATGCAAAAGAATCTCCCATCCGAGCTCCCGGAGCTTCTGGCGCGTCACCAAAGAAGTGTGTGGCCTGGCGTTGTCCTGATGGAAGACAATGTGGCCTCTGTTTATCAAAGATGGCCTCTTCTTCATGAGTGCTACCTTCAAGCGGTCCAGTTGTTGGCAGTACAGGTCCGAATTGAGCGTTTGGCCATAGGGAAGCAGCTCATAATAGATTATTCCTTGACAATCCCACCAAACACACAGCAGAACCTTCCTGGCCGTTAATGAGGGCTTGGCCACCGTCTGAGCCGCTTCAGCGGGTTTCGACCACGACCGTTTGCGCTTCACGTTGCCGTAAGTGACCCACTTTTCATCGCCAGTCACCATCCGCTTCAGAAATGGGTCGATTTTGTTGCGATTCAGCAGCGATTCACATGCGTCGATACGGTCAAAGATGTTTTTTTGCGTCAACGTGTGTGGCACCCATACATCGAGCTTCTTTGTGAATCCAAGCTTCTTCAAATGGTTAATAACGGTTTGATGACTTATCCCCAGCTCTTGGCCGATGCTACGGCCTTCCGGAGCGTGGCGCATCTTCGACGACCTCTACACCAGAACGAAAACGTTGAAACCATCGTTGTGCGGTGGAAATGGAAACTGTATCGGGTTCATAAACTGCACAAATTTCATTGGCAGCTTGAGATGCATTTTTGCCTTTGTCATAGTAGTACTGTAAAATATGTCGGATTTTCTCTTTATTTTGCTCCATATTTGCGACACTATAACTCACGAACGACTTAACCAAACAAAACACTGTCAAGGACTATATTATAGCCTTTACCTTTCCAACAAGCTATAGTATGACTCGATACAATGAATACAACTAGAACTACGCGCTTACAACGACACCTCTCGGAAATACCGCAGGACAGCCTAATATGATGGCAGCTACCCAAAATCACTATTTTCATTTGACCAATTTTAATAACCACTGTTTTTTTAGAAGAGCGTATCCGGATTCATTATCCTTCTGTTTTTAAATCGTAACTCAAATTCCAGACGTCCGATTGAAATATGATGCACAGATTTCCCTTGTTGACTATTGGCTAATAGTGATATAGGCATTGAGTTTAATTTTTGTTCGGTCTAGTGTTCTCCCGGGTTGGAAATTCTCTCGACATGTCATGGAATAAATACGTTAAATTGATAACTTAGGTAGTTCTTCCGATAATCTATTTTTATCCGTTATTGTGACATTTATTACATAATGATCAACGAGAGAGCTCGTCCAGTAATTTTTATGATGGCAGCTACCCAAAATCACTATTTTCATTTGACCAATTTTAATAACCACTGTTTTTTTAGAAGAGCGTATCCGGATTCATTATCCTTCTGTTTTTAAATCGTAACTCAAATTCCAGACGTCCGATTGAAATATGATGCACAGATTTCCCTTGTTGACTATTGGCTAATAGTGATATAGGCATTGAGTTTAATTTTTGTTCGGTCTAGTGTTCTCCCGGGTTGGAAATTCTCTCGACATGTCATGGAATAAATACGTTAAATTGATAACTTAGGTAGTTCTTCCGATAATCTATTTTTATCCGTTATTGTGACATTTATTACATAATGATCAACGAGAGAGCTCGTCCAGTAATTTTTTTTTTTTTTTGAGGGGACCATCATCATTATTTCAAAAAACGAATAAATTATTGTCTTTTGTATGTGTGTTCTTTTTTTATGATAACACTATCAGGGCTTGGCATAGCCATAGTCAATTGAGGAGAGCCAGCTGATTATTTGACTGGCTATATCCGTATTCAGTTGGAAATGCCTTTTGGTTTCTTTACGCAGTTTCTCTGCCAAAACGACTAAACAGTCAATCGGGCGTTTAGTCGGTTTACCCCCCTCTACGACTCGACTATCTCATGTCATTCTTCCCAGTCAAATTGTCTTCATTGTATTTTGAAGTGACTTCCCCCTAAACGAATTCGTTCCTCTCTCTCCCCTGTATCACGTATGCATGCATCGATGTTTGAGTTCAACGTGGTTTGACAAACGCTACGGGTGTACTAGATTTTTCTGTATCGTATACGAAAATTACTCACACGTATAAAATAGCGTGCAGTGTGTGTGCGCTATTTCGCACGCTATTTACTAATACTATCGCGAGGACCTATATTGATACGTTCAGCCGTTTTTCTAGCAGATTTTTCAAAATCGCAAATCGTATCAGGAGTACAAAATCCTACGCGACTCTCAGAATAAACATTTCGTAACATTCGTCTCTATGAGTTTGTGGGTGAAGAGTGCATGTATGTGTGAAAATACGCATGTATATGTGTGAGTATCATCATCTTACAATATTTGTACCAACAAACGCACGAAAACGAAAGTTACGAATCGTTCGTTCTGAGAGGCGCGTAGGATTTTGTACTCCTGATACAATTTGCGATTAAATGCTCCTCTAATTTACTTCAAATTTTGAAAAATCGGCTAGAAAAAACGGCTGAACGTATCAATAAGAAACGTGGCTAAAAATTTGTCGTAAACATTCGAGCTTTGGATTACAGTGGATGTTGGGAGCACTATAACAATCCTGTTTTCAGGACTTCTTGGAAATCGATGCAAAAAAATTTAAATAATATTTTTTATTGTCAAAGGATAAAATTATTTCAAAGCTGCCTTTCGATTTGCGGTGCGATGGTTGTTTATTGAATTATTCATCATCAAAGACGGTAATTTTTCATTCAAACTGAAAGATACAGAGATAGGGAAGGTCCTACAGAAACGTTCTAGAACCCAAATGAAAGCTGGTTGGTCAAGTTAATTGGATTTGCTGTTAAGTTTGTTAGCAAAAAAATTGTGTTAGTCCAGAATATTCTTAAAAAACAAAGAAAAATAGATTTTTTATTGCGTTGATTTTTTGTTCCTCTATTTTTGTTTTGTCGTGTTTATGCTAACCTCAATGAAAGATATTAGTTGTTAAAGTAGATATTTTTCATTAAGGTCTCCGTTTTAACATTTTCTTTCAGATTGTTTGTTATTTTGTATTAACATATCCAACGACCATAATTGTAATAAAACCAAAAATTATCACTAGGAACAATTTCAACAATGTTTTTTCCAGACATATCATTTGTTAAATGATTGATTGAAAATACTGGAAATGTAAGGTTTCGAAAATCAATAAAAATATTTTTTTTTTGAAGAAAACTTCGCTCTTGAAGACTGCGAATGCGAGTTTCAATGAAGTATTGTTATTTTAATTTTCAAACTATCATACCTAATGTGAATTTATAGTACAGATTTCTTTCAAGAAATATACACATGACGGTGAGAACATGGAGTGTATCCGCGATGTCAACGATACGGTGTAGTCATCGGAATACGAAATTAGTTTATAACAAGGTGTACTACTATCTATCTCCATTATCCGGTACGAAACATGTTTTAAATTGTTAAAATTTGAATAAAAAATTTTACTTGACTTCATTTATTTTCATTGAAGACCGTTTTTCTTACCCTAACTTAACCTTTTTTTTCTATAAACTTTCCGATATTCCCACTAAAACATATGATCATAATATAAAGATTCAATTCAGATATAATTTTTGTAAAAGATTAATTTACCACATGAAAAAAACGATTTTTTTCCACTCGCATTGAACACCAATTTGATACATAGAAGTTTATTTTCATTCATAATTCCTATTTGAAAAGTGTGTGAATCCTGCCTGAAAACCCTGAAAATCCCGCCTTATCTTTGACGTTTCACTAACTCGTAAAATGAAGTTCGATGACGTGCCATTCATTTCGTTTTCACCGAGAATTACGGGAAAAAGGCCCATAGTCATGAATAGAACAACAGTGAAGAATGAAAAATTAGAAATTTATTAAAGTTGAACAGAATTTTGCTCGTTAGTTCTACTTTGTTGTTATAGTCGGATGGTAGCTGTCGGTATCATTTTTCGAGCTGTTTAGTTTGCTTGTTGCATTCCTGATGTACCTGATTTGCAGAATACGAAAATTTGTTCGATGTGAGAGTTAAAGGAATCGAATCGACAATTCGATTTAATTTACATAATAAGGACCAATATTTCCGATAGATAGTTCATTTACGTCGAGGTAATTGAGGAATATATATATATATATATATATATATATATATATATATATATATATATATATATATATATATATATATATATATATATATATATATATATATATATATATATATATATATATATATATATATATATATATATATATATATATATATATATATATATATATATATATATATATATATATATATATATATATATATATATAAATCGTCTTGGGTAAATTTTAATGGAAAACTAGCTGACCCGGCAAACTTCGTCCCGCCCAAAATTTGTTTTTTTTTTGTTATCAATACCTTCAAACATTCACGTTTTCTTACTAAGCGCAAGTCATGAGTCCAATCGCAGAACCGTTCATGGATTGATCTTCTAATCGACCCCGTTGAATTTATCTTTTACTATAAAATTCCTAGTACTTCTATCAAAACTCATTATAATATCAGATTATTTTCAGACACAATTATCGTTCTAGATTTTTCAACCACTTGCAAATAACATGTTCCTCCGTTACATGGAATGAATGGTTGATACAGAAAATATGATAGAATAAAGACAGACTCCTCCCCTCTTCTCCCCTTAGAGAGGGGGAAGGAGTATCCATTCACCATATAAACGTTTCGTGCCCCCTAAAATCTTCACATGCAAAGTTTGGCTCCATTTGCTTGATTAGTTTTCGAGCTATGCAGAAATTTGTTTTTCATTTGTATGGCAGCCCATGTCGAACCACCAAAACCTTCGCATGCCAAAATATACCTAATTCAGTTTCGTTTGCTTGATAAATTCTCGAGTAATGCCGAAATTTGTGTTTCATTTCATTTGTATGGCAAACACACCCCCCTCTCCCCACCTAATAAAGGGGGAAGAGTATCTAACCACCGTAGAAACATTTATTGCACCCCAAAAACCTTCACATGCCAAATTTGGTTTCGTTTACTTGATGAATTCTCGAGTATTGTAGAAGTTTGTGTTTCATTTGTATGGCAGCCCTCCCTTAGAGAAGGGGGAGGGGTGAATAAGAATTTCCTTAAAAAAATCAAGGATATTGATTGACGAGACTTTACAGAAAATAAATAATTACTTATTAATTATTTAGTAACCGATAATTATTTTTATTTTATAGAATAAATTGTCATTGAATATTTTTAGTATGACCTATGTTTCTCCTTAAATTAACCCTTCTAGATACTCGAACATAGATCTCACAAACTGAGAATCAATAATTTTTTTTGATGAGACTGAACTGAATTGACTATTGAAACTGAATGAAGTTGAAGAAAAAATGTTTTCTGGAGTTTTTTCATTCAAATATACATTTTTTCACTTTAAATAAATGTGAATAATACCTAAAAATACACAATAGCAAAATTACGTCCCAATTTGTTCAAATCATACTTGATATAGTAGGTACATATAAGAAATAAGCTTGGCCTTTTCACCTAGAGTCTCAATTTAATTTTTCTCATGCATACAAAAATGTAGTAAGAAACACATAACGTTCCGCATAATAAGGCTTCGTTTAGTTGGAGTGGCTTATTTTGCCAGGATCAATGCCACAAAAGAAACCTCTTCAAGAGCAGAATGTGACGAGATATATCAGCTTTGTAAACTTTGCCCCCAAACACGAAAGAAATCTCTAGAAAGATCAAAATATTTGTTCACCTCTCCTAGAATAGGTGAACAGTTGTCTAAACTGATGATTTGTCCAACATATCAGATTGAGTATACTGAATTTCACGTGAAATTCCTTAGATACCATGCGCACAAAACTACGGCCCATTGGCTATCGAGAGAGCAATTTTTGTTTTTATTCATATTTTGTCATTTTGACAGCTCTACTGGAGTACAGGGTGACTCAAAAGTCATTAAATTCTTCAAACATAAGGTGACTATCAATACGGTTTCAATAGTCAATAGTTAAACTACCAAACAATCAGGTGACCACTTTTGCCCCCCATGACCAATTTGCCCACACTACCCCTACATTCATTTTCTTTTGATTTTACGATACAGTCAACGTTGGTAGACCGCAGCCTAGCATTTGAACAATTATTCGCCCGTAATGCCCAGAAGTTAGGCCACCCCTGATATAGAAGATGTAGGAGTGCGTTTTTCACCTGAAAATCCATTTTTACTTTCGAACAAAGATCAATATCGTTAGCGCAAACATCAAATGGACAACGAATATCCCAAAGGCTCATCAGCAGAATCGAAACTGTTATCTTTGCGGTACTTTCCTTGAACAGGCGGATGGGAGACCCCTATCCGACCATCGACAACCTTACTGGAACAACTCCAACGACAGCATACATCAAAAGGCACGACAGTGTCGAGGGGATTCACGGCTCCCATAGAGGCTTTAGCAATGCAATCCTGGTTGAATTTACTGGACGAGCCTCACTGGAGATGAAATTAGAATGCGCGGTATCGCTGAAAACGGATCGGAATGCAGGAAACGAAGGAGCGATAATGAGTTTATACTTACCAGAGTTGGCAAGTTTGAAGTCCCCTTCACCAGCTCCGAACACAGGAACGGAGATTCCTGAGGTTCGAATTTCCTTAAGAAAGTCCCTTTGGGCCAGACTGATGGGTCCAAAGCGGTCTTCTTCCATTGCATATTTACTCCAACTTTGAATGAGATGAATGCGAGCTGTTTCAAATCGGCATCCTTCCGCTCGAGTTTTAGAACATTAATTGGTTGTTTCGTTTGCAAACATCTTTTCACCAGTTTGGAAACATCATCCTCAGCGACGTGGCGCGCAATTCTGGTCAGGTAAATCCAGAACTTTTCAGTCGGTTTTTGTATAGTCTCAACAATCAGCTTTTGCATCCCAACAGACCTTGTGCCACCAACAAGCTCTTTATTTGTGTTTCAAACTGTTTTCGCATCACAAGACTACAGCATTTTGGTTTTTTTCGACAACCCCAGAGCCATTGATTTTTCACACACCTTGATTACTGGCGTTCAAAAGCAGCCCCTAATAGAAAAGGTGCAATTATTAACAGGTCATTTGCAGCGAAGCTTGAATCGAATAGAAAAAAATAATCCCTTCCAATCTGTACGCCGATTGCTCGCTCTTCCACGTGGATTAGAAAATTCAAATTATTTCCCATTGCCGCGCTTATCGTTTACCTTCGCGGACACAAAAGAAGAAAACGCGTTAAAATTCATGACCGGCAAAAAGGTGTTAACTATTGGGTCCTTTTGTTTGCGCTCGGCGAAGAGTTGCGTTCCCCTTTGTCTAAGCCGTCCCGTGGAATAGTCCGAACTTTTCTTGATTTCGTATTCCGAAAATCACCTGCCCATTTTTGTGCTAGGAACCGACGACGCAGTCCCTTTTTTTCCTACCATTCGCTTCATCTTCGCAAATCCCATTTGAATTCATTTCAATTAATAGCCCACCGGGAAAAGGGGGGCAGAGCAAAAAACGACCCAGGGGCTGGTCTGCAAAAGTGTGACCTCCCCGGTCGTGTGTACGAAAAGTTTACGCTGCAATTCGCCACGGTAAGAGGATCAACTCAGAGCGAAAAATGGAAATTTTTAATACTTCTGTGCCGATTGGTGTCCTTCCCCGGTGGAGAGTTTTCCGCAAAGGCCTAGCTGTGCTTCGTGTGCATTTTGAGGAAAATAGGAAGTTACAATGGAAATGGCATGATGACCTCTAGTCAGCATTCTTTGAAATGTCAACGCCGGCATTTGAACGAACGATGAACTTACTGAGATTAATGAAATTCAAAGTTTCGTAATAATGCGTTTTTTTTTTACGTGGGACTACGTCTAACCGGAGTATATGGGCGGTAAAATGAAAATCTAAACTCAGAACATGCAGGAAAAAATGAAAGATTCCGAATGCTTGTAACTCGAACATTTCTTACTGGATCGGGAAGATGTTTGCATCAATTGACAGGGAATATTTCTACGCATATATCGCAATTAATAAAATGTTATTTTTCATTAGATAAACAATTGAATAACTGTAAAATTTTAAGCGTTATCTAAACGCCCTAACTACCTTGTTTTGATTGGTCCGATTTACGGTTTCCCCAACACAGCCATGATAACCAAGCAGCCTTGGGGAAATCGGCAATGCAAATACATGAAAGTATTGGTTTTTTTTTCTCACCGAAATGTGTTCCGTAACACAGATTTCAAAACCAATCAGTATTGGAGAAATCAGCATTGCAAATACAGCATTGCAAATTCATGCAAGTTGGGGGTATTTTTGTTTCGACTGAAATGTGTTTTCCCAATACAGACTTCTAAACCAAGGTGTCTGGGAAAATCGGCATTGCAAATAAATTCAAACTGCAAGTACTTTCGAACTCGCTTGCCTTTGTGCAGACTAGAATATGTTTCCTTAACATGGTCTTCTAAACTTAGGAACCTGGGAAAATCTTGCAGACATTAGAGGCGATTGAACTTTTAAGTTTAAAGGCTCTGTAATATAAAAAGCATAAGTTGAAATTGTTGGTTCATGCAAGCCGGGGGTACTTTTACACCTGCATGTTTTTTTTGCACTCCGAATAGTGTTTTCCTAACACGGATTACAAAAACGGGTACGAACACAACGCTTTGGTTCGGTTATTCAAGATTGCATTGAAGGATATGCCTTGATATATTCTGCTCACTGAATTTCTGACACTGAGTGCCTGAAGTTCATCAAATCAAGCAAATTCGCGGTTCGAGAATTACGTACAATTGAGAGATGCAAACTTTAGATAAAAATGTAAAATAAAATAATCGTTTGATAATTCTTCCGTTCACTTATTCTGTCCTAGGCATCATACCAAACGTAAAAGGACTGTTATTAAATTTATTTGTAACGAAGAACATAATCTATCACAATGCATGAATTGACCTTACATGGCATTTATTAAATCTCTTTACTCACAAAGTAAATATATTGAATTCGATTGAATCCGGAAATTGTTTCATTCAATGAAAAATTTAATCAATACAAACAAATGATTGCTAAGTTAAGCTAGTCCCACGTCAACTTTGCGGTAATATAATAGATATAAGCCACCCATTTTTTACTCATATAATGTTTCGTGCACAGTTCGAATGCAATTCTAAATGTACATTTCCATTTTGCTGGTCCCTTCTCTACAAACCCCAGGCAAACTATCTCCCCCATTTCAACACTCAACAAAAAATCAAACGCCCCTCTTAGGTGCGCACTCCGTAGGGGTGCGTGTCTCCGGGTAATGGTTGTTTTACGCTTTTAATTAACTAAATGCTTATGGTGATGATCGTAAAGATTGAGGCCATTCTCGGCCGCCCCTCGAGAGGGGAGAGCAGCAACAACGGCAGCCGTATTTGGCGCCGACCTTTCGAGGCTTTCTAGCGGCCTGAATCGGCCGCTGAAATCTTTCGTGCAGTTATCCAATCGAATACAGTTTCCGTAATTTGCTAACTTTAACCATTAGTCGTGCTTTTTATGGGTCGTTTCGCTCGAGGAAAACAAACTTTCGATAGGTAATAACTTTTTTTGCGCGCGCGTGTGTTTTTTGCTGCCTCTTCAACTGGCACCTTTGACACAATTCGACACACCTGACTTTTACAAACAGCGTGTCAGCGATCAATTACCCCTTCATTAAGTTTACACAGAAAAAAAAAATCCCCGAGAAATGGCACATAATCTTTCAGCAGATTACGGAGGGAAATATCACATTCTTCCAATTGCGAAACGCCGAAAATATAAACCCCCAGACGGGGCTTAAGAAAATAATAAATAATCTGAAGCATCATCAATTTGGGTTCCTCTTCTTTTCTGCCAGTAATTGCCAATCAAGAGCATTTCAAATTAAACAAGCATTATTTCGTGCTCCTTCGTTTCTCTTGCTTTTCACCATCATCTCCTGCGTCATTAAAAATTCCATAAGCATATCTCCTTAACAGACTCTTAACTTCATCTAACGAACTGTCTGCCACAGCCCAGGGCTCGAGTGGTGTTATTTCTCCAAAAGCGAAAACCGGGGGGTCAACGTATCTTCGAAAAATCTGAAAATAATCAAACGAACTTCATATCATGCAATAGGCAGGACGAAAAATAGCGCAAATAAATGTAAGAATCGCTCGCTCGCTCAAACACAAAAAAGCACCCCGAAACGCCAGTTGCCAGTGCAGCAAATTCGGTTACGTAGCCGATGCGCCAACCCGGCGCGGTGGACGGTGGCACACAACAACCCCCCAGGGAAATCAGCAGAAAATGTTAATCCGATGTCAGATTAACCTGGGGCAAAGTGGTGGCGGTGGCGGCAACGGGAGCCAATTTTTGCATTGTCCGATGGGCACAGAAAAATAAACGTCGACTCCGGTCAGTCCAGTCGTAAAAATATGTACACTCGAGCCGCGGCGATTTCCGAAGGATCCACCCAAATTACCAGCGCTTCATAAGCCGATTAGCCTCGTTGCGCGCGCTCGCGCTTATTTATGAGTTCACGCGCCCGGTCCGGTGAGGGGGATAAGTCCTCGCGCTGTTTTTGGCTTTGTGCCGAGCAGTCAACAGAGAGGCAAGGATCGTCTGGCGAGTTCACTTCTCGTGTCTGTTTCGAGGCACCAGCTCGAGTTTTGTTCTTTTGGTGCGGTTAATTCAATATGAAAAAGCTATCGTCGAGTTTTCATTTCAAAGCGATCTCACTGCAAAATGGCCTAAAAAGTTTGGAAATCTCACCCGACTACCTTCGTTTCGAAAGAAACTTTGTTCACGACTAAATAAGGGAAATTTGTCAAAAGAAAGGAAATGTTTTGAACGAATTTTGATCAGAACATCGTATACACTCAATAGAAGGAGCAAGCAAAGTGATTTTTCATGTTATAATTTTAAAATATGGAAACATTCTGCAAAACCCGGGGACCCCGGGCTGGAAGATCGAATAAATGTTTTTTTTTTCATTTTTGGAAGCTTATGCTTTCAAAAACGTCGTCCTAAAGGACTTTTCGATATTTGATTTCATTGAAAAGTTACAGCTAAAAGCATTAGGTCACCTCAAGGGATATCGTATTGCTGTACAAATTTTTAAACGCGGTTTTCTCGAAATCATGTTTTTTCAGCAGGTGGTCTCGTGTCTCTGGGCCAGGATATTTTTATGCGGTTCTAAACAGCAATTTTCCATGAAAAATAACTCATTTTTAACCAAAATGGCCACCATATTGGTATTTTTTAGAATTTTCTAAAACCCCTATGTTCCAAAATATTCATTGGGATTCGTTCTACGACACCCCGTTACTTCAGAACCGATATCACCAGCAAGGTACCGATTTGCAGACAGCATCTACGCATCCAGCTGTAAGCTGTGTCCTCATAAAATAGAAAATACATCTTCAAATATACTTTAAACCATAACCAAAATACCCGAACACTTCACTTTATTCCTAACATCCAGGAAAATTCATTCTTTTTTCGACCTTCCAGGGCCCTCTTAAACATGTGGGGTATGTGGATATATGTGAATGTGTCCTTGCTCCATACAACTAACAAACACATGAAAAAGAAACAAACAAATCGTTCATTTCACGAGTATACCTGGTCGAATTTTTTGCGAAGTTGTTTTACTTAAATGTTCAATTGATTCAATTTCAGACGCCGTCTCATAGCTTTTCATCGCGACCGTTCTCTCTTGATTTTTTCGTAAAAAATCCACCTCTAATCAATTCAGATCATGTGCGTCTCAGCAGTGCTTCGCAGATGGATACTTCGTTTATTAAGATTGAGTTTTTTTCTGTGTTGGCGCAAAAAGCAAGGATACCTCTACAACACGCGCTTCAAACAGCATAATTGATTGTCACCAAACAATTTGCATATTGAATTCTTTAGTTGACAAAGGATTATTTTTTGTCTCTTCATCACTGCTGAAGCATTTGTTCAAATGTGGTATGAAAACCAACCAAAAATGAAAAACAGACAGTTACTAATTGAATTTTCAGAAGTAAAGCGCATTTTTATTTGTCCTTTTCGACAGCAGAAAATCACATCTTTTCGATTTTGTACATTTTTTCGGGATCTCACGAATCAGATCGATTGCGAGTTCAAAGCTCAGGGCCCTCAATTGATCATCGGGCATGTTCTGCCTTCAAAGTAACACAACAATGATCATATCAACTATGTTTGTTGTCCGGTCTACTGAACAATGGAAGTACAGAAGGAATACTCTTACGCCTAAATGGCTACTGTATAATTTTCAATTTATAGATACCATAAACATGTAGCATGTACACGATTAAATTCAACCTTGTTACAGTTAAAATGCTTATGGGCATGAATAAATAAACAAATGAGATAAAAAAAAACTTTTTTTGCTATCCAAAGCAACGCTTGTATACACAATTGAAATATTCATCTATGAACTTTGTTACCACTCCCTACATGAGTGAGCAGTTGGTACAATGTCGGCATGAACTTCGTGAACAACGGGGTTCTGATGATTTTTTCTTATAATCAAGCAGTAAACTTTAGTCACTCGTGAATGTTACTTGATTAATTCATAATTGACTATTATAAACACACTAAAACTCATCTACATTGATTCCATAAAAAAATCGATTCCATAAAAAATTAACAAAAAAAAGTAATCAAACGTTATCGAAAAAATTAGAGCCATATTTTTCAATTGGCCCTTGCGGTGCACCATCCAGAATGGGGGTGATTTGAAGAATCGTCGGATTTCGCTCAATTTACCTATTTTAGAACATTCGGAACTTTCATTCTATTTTCAGTCCACCCATACCTCGCTATACGGCCGCTCATTTTCGATTTACGCCCTAAAATGTTCCGTTATAACGGAAAAAAAATCGAGGATTGGTTCAAACATCACTTTCGTACAGAAGTGAAAAAATATTTGCGAGACAATAACTTATGCAATATACAAATTAGGTATGTATACATATACATACACATATTCCATGTAACATGAAGTTGTTTCATTTTTGTTTAAAGATTATTGTTGGTTTTTATGTATGTATGTTGTATGTATTGAAGGTTTTTTGTTTATGTTATGTATGTATTATTGATTTGAATGAATTTAATTTTTGATTAAAATGAAATAAAAATAAAAAGATAAAATGCATTTTTGAATGATAAACCATGTTACATATTTAACAAATTTGGAACCGATCTGATTGAATTTGTATTAGAATAATTGATTCCTTATACGGCTTTTCGCTTTGCGGCCGAATTTCGTGGAACGTATCTAGGCCGTAAAGCAAGGTTTGGGTGTATGAACAATACTCAATATTTGCTTTTAGGAAATATATATATATATATATATATATATATATATATATATATATATATATATATATATAAAATATTTTTTCCATCTTTTTTGAGGTGTCGAGACCAAATAGACCCAGAGTTAATATTATTTGTGGAAGACAGAAAAAATATTGAATATTGAAGATAAATAGTTTTTGAGGTCTTTATACCTGAAAGAGCTATTTATAACATTTTTGGAAAGCTGAAACTTTCTACATAGTTTTACGAAAATGTAGATTGTATTTTTTTCAACTCAGTCTGCGAATAACGGATTTCTATATATAGAGAAAAATCTCATTATTTTGTGCAAAATTACAAATGTCAAATGTTTAATTTTCGGGAGGAAATTTAAAAAAAAAATTTCAAAACATTTGTTACTAAACCTTAGCTTTTATATAATTTCTATATCGATCTATGAAAGATCGGGAATCACCCAAATTGGTTAAAAAGAGGGTATATTCGTTGAAACTACCACAAATATGTCGAAAATGCATTACAAAGTTCTATGTAATGAATATTCAATGCGATACTGAAATTTTTATATTATGTCATCTGAAAAAAGCTCTTTGGTCCCGACACCAGCGGCGTAGTGTGTGGGTGGCAAACCCAGCATTTGAAGGGGGCGCTGACCCTTTGGGGCGTCAAAATCTAAAAATTTTCAAAAGCAATTTTTCTCCCCGAATTATATTTCATCTTTCAATTTAGTAAAAAGACATCCATCATGATTAGTTGCTTCTTTCCATACCTTCTTTCCGTACCTAAGTGTAATTATATTTAGTGATAAATTTTAAAAAAAGTGGTATTTATATTCTTAAGGCTAGAATTCTATTATTTGAACTTTTTTTTCTCATTAAAACAGCCTTTTTGTACCTTTGTACAAATTACACAAACTGTCGCACAGTTTTCCAAAATTTCCTTCGACTTGCACTGTGGTCACGCGTATTCTAGAGCTTATCCCTCGGAATACATTCAAGGCGTGTTATTTGGCTTAAGAAATCTCAACTAAGTATTAATAAATGACGCTAGTTATTGCATACGTTGAGACGGCAAAAGTTTCACAGGGAACGTTAACACCATTCAAGGAAGGAAGGTGTGGCAACAATGGTTCAATCTGAGAGAATGAGAGGTCTGCCCTACACATACAAACATTTACATATAACACTCTAGAAAAAGGCACTTTTTTGGGAATTTCACCCTCCATCACACAAAAAAGTATATTTTCTGCCAACGCTGGTTTAGGTGTGCAGTGTCCAAACTAGCCAAGCTCATTACTTTACATGGGATGCAACAACATTTTATGTAAGTATAATATAAGTCAAGGCCTATATTAGATAGATTACACCTACTTCTTTTTCTTCTTCGTTGACATGAACATTGTTTACACAACTTTACCTTCTCATCACAGCATCACTTATTAGTTATAGGTATCTAGTTGGAGCCAAATTTCACACCTTGATTTTATTCTCGAATCGAAAGTTAGAAACGCCGCCTGTATCAGTGCAAATCAAAAGAATTTTATACGGAGGAAAAGTTGTCTAGCCTGAACAGGGATTGAATCCACTTGGCACGGTGACGTTATAATGCTCGATTTAGTATTGCAATCTGGGAACAAGAAATCTCGGGATAGTTTTGATAAGCAAAAATGCTGAACAAAACGTTTCTTTTGTATTTTCGCCAACTTGTCGAGCTTTTCTGGTAATACATCGTGCTTGCTCACCCTGTTTTTTTTTCAGTCTAATGCCAGTGTACTTGCGGTCAATGTCACATTTACGTGTCTGTAAAGTAACGTATAGTCACATTCAACTTTCATACAGTCATGAAACACACAAGAAGAAAGGCACCCTTAACCTAACTTAGCCAATCTTAATCTAAAATATTCTGTCTGCTAATGCATTACAATAACCTTATTAAATGTGCTTTTCGAAGTAGGGGAACTCGGGGCAAGAGTGCCACCTTAAGCTAATACGCGGTTTTGAATGCTCTTTTGTTATATTTTTTCCCATTTTTTTTTTGCTGGTTTGTTCATTTATACTCCTATTTATGTGTAGCTATGCATCAAATTGTTCAGAAGTTATGTTTACTATGAAAATGTTTCATTTACAAAAATGATGTTTTTGGCTTGTATTTTTCCAGTACGGGGCAAGAGTGCCACCGCGACGGGGCAAGAGTGCCAATCTTATAAAAATATAATTTCTGATGAAAAAAGCACTGTGAAATTCACGGTGGTTCCAAAGAACGCAAACTCAAGTTCTGGTGGCGTTCACGAAAACCGGCAAGCCTATCTTCTCCGGCCAATTTGGATGTTTTGTCGAAAGATTGATCTAAATTATTTTACTCTGCCTTTATACCCTAGCTTCGGGATGTCGTGTGTTATCAGCCCATAAAATAACTTCTGCATATTAAGGATGTGACTCACGAGTTACTGCTCCTGTTGTTTAGAAAACACAGTTTTGAAACGGCCTAACTTCTGCACAAATTTGGCCAATGTTCTTCTGGGCAAACTATATTCCTCCGCAGATCTCCATGATTTACAGAATGTACGGTCATATTTACAAACCATGACCACAACAAACACAACCACGATTACACTATTTGCATGTGACAAATCGAATTCGTGGTTACGACTATGGCATTTTTACCCCGGTAATAATGGCTCCTTTTGCCCCGGAAGTTGAGAGATAACAAATTTATTTTTTTATTGAAATAAATTCGTACGATTTAAATTAGTTCATACAGTAAGTTGAAGAAAAACGATTATTCTATTTGTATTTATGGGTGGAGTCATGCAAATATATAGAAACTGAGGGTATTTTGTTCATTTGCGCCTGTTCGTTCTTATATAGATTGCAGTTGTAAGAAGCTCAGTTAGTATTTATCTGTTTTCCAATAAAAAATATTTAAGGTTCTGGCTGATAATATGTGAGATATATGCACTATCTGTATAAAACAAAGTTCTGTAGTTGAATAATTGTAAAAGATGGAAATAGGCAAAATAAGATGGGCACTCTTCCCCCGGGTTCCCCTACAGACAAAATTATTACAATTTTTCAAAATTATATAACGATTTGTTTCCAGTTGCTGATAAGATGGAGTTTATACCTAGAGATAGTAATAATAGAGCTATTTTGATTTCGTATTGATTTAATTCGATTCTTTTTAATCAAAGATTCTATTTTTTTTTTATCAAAGATTCTAAATTGTAACAAATCTGTTTACAACCTGAGCGCTTCTGGTTCTGGAATTGTCTTTTTTGAGGCTTGCTATACGGTCAGTTCTTGAATTGACCCATCCAGTATTAAATGCTTTTGAGCTATTCGATGTACACGATATTCGTAACACTGGAAATGTTTCATGCGCCCTAATTGAGTGTGTTATCGTTCTAAAATAACTTCTAAAAACGATTTTCCGAAAATGTTTTTAAACCGTTTTTTCTGTTATGTGTTTATTCCTCATTTATTTTTGATTGCATCATATTGTTGATATATCTAGAGAAATGGAAAAATAAGCTTTGTTTTCATTCTCCACAATATCATCCGTTTGTATTTTAGACTTCGCTTTAACTCTCAGATTCAACTATTTTCAAAGTTTGTTTCATATGATTTTTCTTCAAGAAAAAAAAATCGAAGTTTACTTTTGCAATGATTATTCCACCATTGGTAGAAATCTTCTCTGCTATCTGCTCTTGGTGTAATCGCCCCGGAAAAAATAAATACCGACGAGATTCGATGCGAATTGAGCTTTACAAAGTGCAACCTTCTCTGATATAAAGCACGACTAAAAGCGCACTTCTAAGTAAATACAATAGCTGAATGACATATTCATATTTTTTGGCATGGCTTTGTCAGTTATCATGCGTGATGATAAAGGGTGTGTCACATCAAATTGCATCACGGAAAAAACGCTGTAGAAATTGAATTTTTAGGAATTATATCTTCAGCTTTCGCTTATAATCAGATAAGAGTGTATAGATCACGTTGGCCATGCTTCACTGTCAATTTTTCGTAAATTTGGAAAAATGTCGTCGAACGAAAAAGAGCGTCGTGAATTAATCCTGTGCACTCATTTCGAGAATCCGGAGTTGTCACATCGGGACATCGGTAAGATGCTGGGAATCGTCCAATCCACGGTCAGCAGAGTACTAAAACGATACTTCGACAACCTAACCATCGACCGGAAGGTGAAGAACGGCAAAAATGGATGCTCCGTCAGTGAAAAAGATCACAAGCGCGTAGTTAAGCAGTTTAGACGTGATCCGAGAAGTTCGGTCCGGGATGTCGCCAATAAGCTGAATTTTTCAAGTTCATTCGTCCAGCGGACCAAGCAGCGGAAGGGCCTGCATACATACAAGGTTCAGAAGGCTCCTAACCGCGACAAAAGGCAAAACATGGTGGGGAAGACGCGAGCCCGGAAGCTGTACACCGAAATGCTGACGAAGCCGCATTGCCTGGTAATGGACGACGAAACCTACGTCAAAGCGGACTTTCGTCAGCTGCCGGGCCTGTTGTTCTTCTCCGCAGAGGACAAATTCAGCGTTCCGGAGGAGATTCGCAAGCAGAAACTTTAGGTTTACCTTAAGGAGTGCCTACAGAAGCACTTACTACCACCATTGAAGCAGCACGAGGGCCCGACCATATTCTGGCCGGATCTCGCTTCGTGCCACTATTCAAAGGACGTGTTGGAGTGGTACGAAGCCAACGGGGTCACCTTCGTGCCAAAGGAAATGAACCCGCCCAACGCGCCGGAGCTTCGCCCAATAGAGAAATATTGGGCGATTATGAAGCAGGTCCTCCGGAAGAACCCAAAAGTTGTCAAATCGGAGGCGGACTTCAAGAGAAAATGGATTTCTGTTCAAAAAAAACTACAACCTGACGTTGTACAGAACCTTATGGACGGGGTAAAGAGGAAGGTGCGAGCATACGGGCTTGGGCTCGAAGTATGAATAGAAAGAAAATGCCAAAAGTTGTTTAATAGTTTTTATTTTACTGTCTAAAATTTTCAAAAGGATCGGTCTACTGGGCGAATTTCTACAGCGTTTTTTCCGTGATGCAATTTGATGTGACACACCCTTTATTCGCTGTGTGAATTCAATTGGATCCCATTTTTCTCTTTTTTTTTGCAACCAACCCTCAAGGTCCGAAACTTTTACACATACTGGTGTCTCTTTACTTTAGTCGGAACAAAAAACTTGACTGACCTACATAGCGATATTCAGCCTGTAGTTAAAAAGCTTTGGCCGTTTTGCTCGTATCGAGCGCGAAAAAAAATGTTAAAGTTTCAATACAATGTTTCGAAAGGTTTCTTCAAAATGATTGAAAAATTTCAGTTTATCTTTTGATGGGGCGTTAGTGCTAGAATGTATCAGAGAGAGACGTCAGGTTTACCACGAAAAACATGAACTGAATACTGAACCTCTGAGTTTCAGTCAAAACTCAAGAGTTTTTCGTTTCCATTATTTATGGAAGCTACACGTGTCTGGGGCATCTCGTCAGGAGTTCAGGAGGAATTCCGTAAGCCGAAACTTAACAAACATATCAGGTGTCAATGTTGTCAATCAAGGTGGCAGACAAATTATTCGCCTGGATAACAGACGTCAGGCAGCTGCCAGTAAAGATCCCTCCCCCTTTCGACGCTGCCGCCGACATCCGCCGGAATAATTTTATCACCTTCGAGAACCTCTCCGGTCTTAATGCCTCTGTGTCACATTAATTATTTACACTTCGAGCGTAGGTTTAAACAGAAAATGTTCCACCTGTAAAGAAATGCTGCTGTTGAAGTCGTCCGAAGGTTAACCCATGTTACAGCGTTCGTTCGTCGGAAGGATTTCGTTCCGAGTGCGCTTGTTTGCAAGCGGAGCATAATCAAAACAATAGAATACTCAACTGTTCTCGAAATCGTATAAATATTGATGTACATCGTAATGCAACTTTATTGATTCTATATCCGTCCTGGGCTTGGAAGCAAACATCGACAGTTGCGTTTCCGATGCACATCCACACACAAACACACACACACACACACACACACACACACACACACACACACACAGAGTTTACCATACAGCCAGGCGGATCACAATTGAATTGTAGGGATTCCTTTTTTGCTGATTCGATCCTAACGGAACAATTTTGAAAGTTGTGAATCGAATGCGTAACATGAAACTGGATGCAGCAGGATAACGACCGACTCTCACCACCAGACGTGGGTTTTGACGTGGGACTACGTCTAACCGGAGTATATGGGGGGTAAAATGGAAACCTAAACAAAGAACATGCCGGAAAAAATGAAAAATTCCAAATGCTTTTAACTCGAACATTTCTTACTGGATCGGAAAGATGTTTGCATCAATTGATACGAAATATTTCTACGCTTCTATCGCAATCAATAAAATGTTATTTTTCATTAGATAAACAATTGAATAACTGTGAAATGTCAAGCGTTATCTAAACGGCCAAACTGCCTCGTTTTGATTGGCCCGATTTACGGTTTCCCGAACACAGACTTCAAAATCATTGTACCTGTGGGAATCCGCTTAGCAAATACATGAAAGTCGGGAGTATTTTTGTTCCGACTGAGCTGTCTTTCCCTAACACGGACTTCAAAATCAATGTGCCTGGGGGAATCCACTTTGGAAATACATGAAAGTCGGGAGTATTTTTGTTCCGACTGAAATTTGTTTACCTGACACAGACTTCAAATCCATGGAGCGTGCGGAAATTGGCATTGCAAATACATGCAAGCCGGGTGCATTTTTATTCCGACAGAAATGTGTTTCCCTCACACAGACTTCAAATCCATGGAGCGTGCGGAAATTGGCATTGCAAATACATGCAATTCGAGGGCAGTTTTATTCCGGTTGAAATGTGTTTACCTATTACAGACTTCTAAACGAAGGTGTTTGGGGAACTCGGAATTGCAAATACATGCAAATCGGGGGCATTTTTGTTCCGACTGAAATGTGTTTGTCTAACAAAGACTTCAAAACAAAGATGTCATCATACCAAAAGTAAATGGACTGTAATTAAATTTACTTGTAACGAAGAACATAATCTATCCAAATGCATGAATTGACCTCACATGGCATTATACAACTTTTTATTCACAAAGCAAATATATTGAATTCAATTGAATTCGGAAATTGTTTCATTCAATCAAAAATTAAATCAATACAAACAAATGATTGCTAATCTAAGGTAGTCCCACGTCAACCTTGCGGTTATATCATAGATATAACCCACCCATTTTTTAACTCCGTTTCAATGGGGGAGGGGAGAGGACGTAAGGCAAATAAGCAAAAGCAAAGCGGAGTGCACTTTTCAAAGCGCACCACCACGTTGGGAGTTTTCTCATTTTGGCTCGAGATAAAAAAAATTGGCAGTGCAAACTTTGAACAACAATGCATGATGCACATCGATCGGATTCCATTTGCAGGATCAATGCAGCGTCGAACTTTTCTAATCTGAATAATTGACTGAAAACTAACGCTACAGGAATTTGCCAATTGCACACTCAGCACCGGTTGAATATTTGCAGTTCGATTTGACGAAGCTCCGTGTATTGGGGACGAATATTGTTGGAGTTTATTTCTATCGAGCATATCTCTATTGTGACAACACAAGGAACATCGCAAGGTTCTCGGAACAAACCGAAATGTAAAGATGAGATCGTATTTTTTTAAACATTACAACGGGATTATAACTTTCAGATCGCCTTCACTATAATTGAATTTACTCGCATCTAAACCTATCGATTTCGCAGATCTTCAAACGTTCAACAAATTGGCCTTCAGCGTGAGCACTGAATAGGAAAAAAAAAACCCGCCAAATTCGCGGTCGTAACAACGAAACCACGCGATTCCAATAAACCAGCCGTCTAGGTTTTCCCTCCGGCGACGGCAGCACCGGAAATATTCCCGCCGGTAGTAGTCACCGTTGGTAGTGGCGTAGTATCATCAGATGGATGGATGGATGGATGGATTTTATGGCGAGACTTAAGCAATATCGCATTTGCTGTGCTGTGCTTTTTCTGTGGTAACTCTCGTGCTCGAAGCGTACGCAGGCCTTTTTTTTTGGGCTCCGTATGAGATTTACGTGCACCCGAAATCAGAGCGTCGCCAGGTGTCATGGCCGTCATTGAATTTTTACGACACGTAGTTTTTTTTCTCTCTCCATCGAGTGTCCTGGTGAAAAGAGGGAGTGAGAGTGAACTCTGTCTGAGCGACAGAGTTCAATTTTGGGACGTAGCTACATGACGTACATGAGTAATATGTGCGAGCATTTGTTTTGACACTTCAAAATTACAACCAATTTTATACTTAAACTAGGAGACCCGGCAAACTTCGTCCCGCCCAAAATTTATTTTTCGTTATCACATCCACGTTTTCTTACTAAGCGCACGCTCATGGGTCCAATCGCAGAACTGTTCATTGATTGATCTTCTAATCTACCCTATAAAATTATTTTTTACTATAAATTTTCAGTACTTCTACCAAAACTCGACATTATAATATCAGATTATTTTCAGACACAATTCTCGTGCAAGATAATATAAAGACAGCACTAAATCGGACAATTCCATTCTCGAGTTTTGCTCTTATCAACACATTCGGGGATCCATTCTTATTTATATAGATAGAAGAAGATGTAGGAGTGCGTTTTATTACATAAAAACCCATTCCCACTTCCGAGCGCAGATCAGTTTCGTTAGCGCAAACATCAAATGGACTAACAACGCTTGTCAATATGTAATTGTAGAACATTTGCGAATAAAATTTTTCGAATTTTCCCAATTTCCTTCAGAGTTTTCCGAAAATTTTCAATTGTCATGTTTGGTTGGAATATGTGTATTATTTTCACGGGACCCCTCTCCTTTCCAGAGGAGGGAGGGGTGTCATTCCATCATAGAAACATTTATCGTACCCAAAAACCATCACATCCCAAATTTGGCTCCTTTTGCTTGATTAGTTCTCGAGTTTGTGTCTCATTTGTATGACACCCCCCCCCCCCCCTAGAAAGGTGGGAGGAGTGTTGAACCACCATAGAAATGTTTCTTGCCCCCTGAAACCTCCACATGCCAAATTTGGTTCCGTTTGCTTGATTAGTTCTTGAATTATGCAGAAATGTATGCTTCATTTGTATGGTAGCTCCCCCTTAGAGAGGGGGGTGGAGTGTCTAACCACCGTAAAAACATTTATTCCACCCTAAAACCTCCACATGCCAAATTTGGTTTCATTTGCTTGATTAATTCTCGAGTAATGCAGAAGTTTGTGTTTCATTTGTATGGCGGCCCCCCCTAAGAGAGTGGGGGTGGAGTGTCTAACCACCATAAAAACATTTATTGCACCTTGAAATCTCCACATGCCAAATTTGGTTTCATTTGCTTAATTAACTCTCGAGTTATGCAGAAATTTGTGTTTCATTTGTATGGCAGCCACAAAAGCCATTACGGACGGATTTTGGTCGTCATGGACGGCCTACAGAGCACACAATCGCTAATGTAGTGCGTAAATTCGAACAAACTGGATCCGTAGCGGATATTGTGAAACCTGTGCATCACCGTAATGTGCGTTCGGCCGAAAATATTGCTACTGTTGCTGCCAGTGTGGAGGATGACCCGAATGTTTCGATTCCACGGCGTGCTCAGCAATTGGGCTTGTCAAACACATCATTGTGGCGAATTTTGCATTTGGACTTGCACCTACATCCATATAAAGTCTAACTGGTACAAAAATTAGAGCGTGGTGACCATGGAATGCGTCGGGCATACGTCGATTGGGTGAACGAACAACAGCAGCAAAATGCTGAATTTTCGCATCAAATTTTCTTCAGCGATGATAAACATTTCGAGCTCGGTGGCTATTGTGAACACCCGAAATTTCCGTATATGGGGCTCAGAAAATCCACACGTTGAGAGGCCATTGCATCCGCCACTGTTTGGTGCGCATTATGGTCTGGTGAAGTCATCGGGCCGTATTTCTTTGAAAATGAGGACGGCGAGACGGTAACTGTGAATGGTGAGCGCTATGGCCGCATGTTAACCGATTTTTTTTTTGCCACAAATTAAGATATGGATTTTGCCACAAATTGAAGATATAGATATGGATAGATATGGTTTCAGCAGGACGACGCCACGTGCCACACAACACGACCGAACATGGCCATATTGTGAACGAAATTTGAGGGACGCATACTTTCGCGTTTTGGTGATGCCAATTGGCCGTCCAGATCATGCGATTTGAAACCGCTAGACTTTTTTTTGTGGGGTTATGCGAAAGACCGTGTCTATGCCAACTCTCCGCAAACTCTTGAACATTTGAAAGACAACATTCGTGAAGTTATGACCGAGATACCGCCCCATATGTGCCGAAAAGTCACCGAAAATTACCTGTTCCGGATCAAGGTGTGCGAGGAAGCCCTAGGTGGACATTTGAATGATGTTGTATTTCACACATAATGGCATAAACCAAACTTTAATTTGAAATAAAATTTTCATCGAAATTCGAATTCTAAGCGTGTTTTATTTCAATTTACTTTGGGAATTTAAAGTTGGAAAACCCTGTACTTGTGTTTGACATACCGAGAAACAGAGAGCCAAGTCGATGACCACCAACAAAAATTTGAAAAAACACACAAACCATTCCTTGTATTCCATTCCCAATGTATTCCATTTGCGGATCTGCCGAACGATTTTCCATGTCAATGTCTGCGTTGTTTATTTCTATGAATGATTGTTCGTCATTATCAGTATTTAATCGTTTGTATATTGGACATCACCCTAGGCTTGCGGTCGTGCCGTTGGTGAAATCTTTAAGAAAATGTAGTGTATGCTTTCCATCTGCCATGCAAGGCTATAAAAGTTTTAGATCACTCCACGACCATGAATCATGTATGTGGTAACAATATCGATCAATAACCCATATTTCGCCATAAGACCCGAAAGTAAATTTAAGTTGTTAAATTTTGAATGTAAATTTCTATTCGACGTTCTTTAAATACTTAGAAGACATAGTCCTGACCCTAACTTAACTATTTTTCTACAAATCTCCTTGCATTTCAGCCAAATCATTATCCAGGATATAACCTAATTATGAGAGTCAATTTTCGTTCAAGATTTTGCCTGCCTGCAGAAAAGTTGTTATTCTGTCACACAGAACATACAATAGAGCCATATTTCATTTAAAAATTATATTTTAGAGCGTGTTCATTTCACTCGAAACATCATAACAATTTACGCTTCTCAGAAATGGAATACGAAGCTCAATGACGTCTATATCGCATTGCGTTCCAAAGTTGCACATGACATTTGCACAACCCGTCGAAGTCGAACGGATGACAGAATGTGATAATGCAATCGATTCGGGTAATTTTGACTCGATCGGATTTCAGAATATGGATGAGTAGTTGATTAATAGACGCATCTGGAATTTTTGAGGAATTCCTCAGGGCGTCTTCTGTAGGCTATCCAAATTGAAAATGAGCATACGAGCTAATCCTCGCTTTTGTCACCCAGCTGCATACATCCAGCAAGGTGTGGAACCGAATACATGTAACTTTGTAATGAAGCTCATTTACATTTCGTTCATTTATTTGTTTGAACACACGTGCTGTAATATCATGACAATGCATGTGTCTAAACGCATGCAAAGGGTGCGTCAGCGTTGCTCATGATAGCGTCTTGCAAGTGAGTGTATTTTTCCTCACACCGCTTCTGATTGTCTAGAATCGCAATCGTTTGCTCTCTACCTCTTTTTCGTTCGCAAGTCATTCTAAGTTGAAGAAGAAGATGGAGAACCATTGAAGAAGAAGATGGAGAACGTCGTTTGAATGGAAGGTGTCAACGATGAAATCCAGATTATTGTTTCTCCTTCGAATCACAATTTCTCGCGTTGCTGTGCAGTTGCTTAACATGACTCCAGCAATGACTTCAACAACATACGCATTGAATGTATACACGTGTTCTCCAGTCGGTACAAACCGCGGAAGAATTTCAATAACTTATTATGTTTACTCAAAAAGTTTTCCAGCTCGCCGGTAATACTTCTTCTTCTTCTTGAATGGCACTAATGTTCCTAGAAGAACTTCGCCGTTTCAACGTAGTATTGCGTCATTTTCATTAGTACTTGGTTGAGATTTCTTTACCAAATAGCACTCCTCGAATGCATTCTGAGTGGCAAGCTCTATAATACGCGTGACCACAGTGCAGGTCGGAGGAAATTTCTTTGACGGATTAATCCCCCGACCAGAACGGGAATCGAGCCCGAACCCCCGGCATGTCAGGTGTGACGCTAACCACTAGGCCACGGGAGCAGAATCGCCGGCAATACGTTTTAGTCGAATAGAGATTATCGGCGCATGTGTGGATGATAGCTCGATGAAGTGAACTTAGCACCATCTGTTATTTAACAACGTAAATAAATTCGATCTCTTTGAAAAACGAACGGCGGGGACATTATTTGGATTTTCATTTGTACCAAAATACTAAAATCGCGATCAAGAATAGGAGATGGGGGGTGAACCTTCGAGGTTATATGTACTTTTATGCCAAATTTAGAGAAAAAAATAGAAATAAAAATTATTTAGAATTTTTTGACATATTTTCATTTCTATATAGGGGGGTCACTCTACGAAAAATGTAACGATTTATAAGAGTTTTCAAACGCATATTACTCAAAATGGTTATTGCGACATATGTTGTTTTATACATCATTAGAGAGGAAATTTATCCAGAATTTTTTTTGCTTAAAACATGAACAGTGAATATAGTAAAAAAAGTTAACAATTTGACGATTTAATTGGGTATGTTTTCTTTCGATTGCACTATCCACTCACTTCCTCCCTGAGGCAACGAGCAATCTTTTTGCCTAAATTCGGGCGTTAGCTCATAATGTGAGTTGATGCGTAAAATGAATTATTCTCCATTTACCGATAATAGGCATTAATTTCATATTATATTGTATGTTGTCCAATCAATTTGTGCTCAATTAATGTTTTTATCATGTAGGTCTCACTACTAACATTTTGTGTAATTGTGGTCCAGGATGTCATAGTATCGAGTATGTTGTTTGGTTTTGTGAAAATGCAATAAATGAATTTAAATGGCTGCTGATTTAGAAGATCGAAAGGGCATACCCACGTAAATCAGATTATGATAGCTTGAGTAGTCGCGATCTTACAGGGCTATAAAGTTATTTCAAACAATATTCTGGACAACGTGGTAGCGAAGCAGATAATGCTATTTTTATCTATAATATATTTTTGTAGTCATAGATTGATTTGACTCAGTCTTATATTTATGTAGGTCTTAACTATTTAGACTTGTGTTCAAAAATGATACATGACGACTCTTTGTCTTCTTCTGCATGATTGAATAAATAGAAGAAAAGGGTAGTAATTGCTTTAATGGTATTTTTGTGTACATTTTTGAACAGAATGCGGTACCGAATTCTACCACGTTATGTCATCTAACCCGTTTAAAGGATACAAGTACATACAGGAAACGGTTTTTCCAGGGCATCAATTTGATGTATCAAACGAGAGAAAAATACAGATTTTGAACAATGAAAAACTCAATTTATATGCAATTACTACACACAATCACAGTCCTATGTCAAGATCCCGTCCGTGCTCCTAGGCTCAGACCCATCAACTTTTTTCTGCATAGGGCCACCCTAATCGGTATTAAACATACCGTAATCGGTACCCTAGCGGTTTCACATATAGTTTACGTTCTATTATCATGCCTACAAAATTGTCACCTGTATCAATTTGCCTCCGTCGGTTACCTATTGATGATATCTAAGATTAGTGAAGGTCGAGACAAACCCCATAAATATTCTTGGACATCTGCTAATGAAACCTCATAGAAACATTAGCCGATTGAGCCGAGAAATGCCAATGCTTGAAAGGCAATGAATTCTAGTATAAACTTGTTTTGTTATATATTTTTCGGAAGAGTATACTAATTATAGTGATTTGAGAACTGTGTCTGCTTACCCTATATTATCTTTATGTGTTTGTTCTAGTGTATAAACAAAAATACACTGTGTAGGGGCACGAATTTCGGACGTTTTTTCGATCTCAAAAATCATTATTATTATTTGTTTATCTATCTTTTAACAATGAAACAAAAGTTGAACGGAAAACAAATTTTTATAATTAGAATAGTTACAAGCTGATAAAATGAAGGGGTTAAAAATAAAGTTGTGCCATGGCGTACACGATTCTAGCAGTTGAAATAAAAAAATCGAACAGATTCTGAATCAGTAAAGATGCCGCTATCGCATGAACATCGGACAAGTCAAAAACATGTTTGTTGACATAATGGCGGCTCTTTGAAGAAAAAAAGGATGTTTAAAAGATTTTTTTACGTTTCCAGATTTTTTTTTTAAATAGTAAAATTAGAATTTTTTTCTTGGTTCATGCGATAGAGAGATGCATACAAATTCATATAAAATTGGACATGAATCCGTTCAGTAGAGCCTGTGATATCGTGTACGCCAGTTTGAAAAAAAAAGTTTTGAGAAAAACGCGTTTGAAGTTAATTATTATGGCCGCACCAGATTAGATACCGCATAACAAAAATGGCTAAAGCTCGATAAATAATGCGATTTTCGAATAGTCCTTACTAATGTATATATTTAGGGGGTCTTCGTAGCCACATTGGTTGCACGTTCGCTTAGTAAGCGATCGATCGTGAGTTCAAAACTCAGGGCCCTCATTCACCATCTTTGTGTTGTTACAGAATAGCTACGTCCACGCAACAAATCAACAGTGATGGAGATCGATCCACGGTCGAAATTAGATCGATTCATCCATACAACTGCTCTTCTCTGCAAGACACATCGGGCTGCTGTTCTATCAATAACTCAACAATGATCAATCAACTGTCTCCACTGTCCGGTGGTCCAACTGGATAATGGAAGAACAGAAAGAATACTCTTACGCCTAATGGCTACTGTGTGAATGTACCATATGTAATGGTATAGAAGGAATACTGGCGAATGGTAACTGTGTAATGTGCTAATTATAGATATGATAACCATGTGACATGTACACGATTAAAATTCGGCTCTGTTACAGCTAGATTGCTGATGAGCCTTAAATAAATAAATGGGATAAAAAAAATGTATATATTTAAATGCCCACACTTAAAAAAAATATGAAGAAAATTTTTTTTTCTAATCTTCTAGACTAGAATACTGTATTAAGTCAGACCGAACCATATGACATTTATATGATTTCGATAACATGAAGTTTAGTGGTCTGCAATTTTTGAAGCTTTGAAGCTTTGCAATTTTTTGAACGAAAATTACATTACACTTGATTATATTTTATAGTCAACGTCAAACACAAACGATAATGAGTAGGGGAGGACGGGGTAAGACGGCCACCCTAAGAATGGAGTACAATCAAACACATTGTATACAAAATTGAAGCATTTCTCCATGTCAGCATCGATCTTTAGGATGTTTTCCGCAATCACGTTGATTTTCAGAAAGTTTACTTCTTATTTTATAATGTTATATGATAAATCAAAAAAGGTATTAGTATTTCTGGATCTTAAACGCGCTTTTGAAACAATTTCTAGGCCCTTGTTGTTACCAACATTGAAGCGCATTGGAATTGTAGGAATGACGTGCAAATGGTTTGAAAGCTATTTGTGCGACAGAACTCAAAAGACTCGTTTCAACGATTCTGTTTCCGATCCCATTGGTAACTCACTCTGGGTGCCACAGGGAAGTGTTTTAGGGCCCATTTTGTTCATTTTATATATAAATGATCTGCGACGAGTTTCACAATACTGTAACATTAATTTGCTTGCAGACGATACTGTCCTGTTCATCGCAGCTAAGGATATAAAAGAAACCGCGGAGCACATAGACGAAGATTTGCTTCCTCTGGCTAAATGGCTCAAATTTAAGCAATTAAAGTTAAATGTTGGCAAAACAAAATACATACTCATTTCTGCAGCAAACTCTAGTATTGACGTTAATATCTAAATAGACGGTGAGACATTAGAACGCGTAAAAGATGTAAAATACTTTGGAGTTATCATTGATGACAATTTAACTTTTAAGTCTCACATCAACAATGTCATCAAAAAGATTGCCAAGAAGTACGGCGTTTCGTGTCGTTTGAAGAAAGAACTGACAGTAAGCAGTAAAATTAATTTGTACAGATCTTTGATTTCACCGCATATAGATTTTTGCTCGTAGATCCTATAAACAATACACAATTAACGAGATTGCAGCGTTTGCGAAATAAGGTAATGCGTTTGACTTTAAGATGTAGTAGATACACTTCCTCTAGTTTGATGTTGGACGCGCTACAGTGGCTATCTGTGAAGCAAAGAATTTATTACTTGCTAATGGTGTTCATCTTTAAAATTTTAAACGGTATGCTGCCTCGATATTTGTGTGTTCGAATTGAAAGAGGAAGTGATGTTCATAGATACAATACAAGAAACGCGAATGATGCAAGAACACCAAACTTTATGTTTAGTAGGTCACAGAATTCGTTGTTGTATAGAGGTATAATTTTTTTCAATTCGATGCCCAGAGAAATGAAACGTGCGGCAACAATGGCAGATTTTAAGAAAATGTGTATTTCACACGTAAAATCTGTTTTGTAAACAGGTTTCCATTAAATTTTTGCTCAATAATTTATTTATGTTTATAATTGATTGACATTTACAAAATTCATTTACAGGTAAAACTATCATGTTCGTACTGATGATGATGATGTTTTTTTTTCTTCTTTGTTGTTAATGTATATTGTAAAAAATAATAACGAGCGTTGTCTACGAAAGTTTGAGCCTCGCGCGCGTTTGGTCGTTCTGGACTATGTTAATAATGAACACTGGTAGAACACTGATAAACAATGAAATTTTATATGGTGTCTGAAGTAGAAACTGGAATGGGGATAGCCCATTCAGAATTGTCGTCAACTATCTTTCCATAAGATGGTTATATCGAGTATTTCTGAATAGTGGCAGATCTCTAATATGTTCTTAGTTGACACTTTTAGATGTTGGGTTATATTCCCAATCGGTCAAGGTTGGAAATTTTCTTGACAGGCCTTGAGAATGCTTTGGATCTGAAATTGAGACTATGATTATGTCAATGTCGATACGGATAGAAACATTGTTTTTTTACAGTTTCTGCCAAATTATAATGTTCGATTAATCAAAATTCATGCCTGCAACAGAGTCAGTTCGTTTTTGTTTTTGCTTTATAATGGTGTTCTCTTAACTTTAATGCAAACATAAATACTATCTATAAGATAAATCGACCTGTTCAAACCTTTGTAGGGGTATGAGGTGGGTCATCATCATCATCATCAATTACCGATGCTATTTGATAGCTTGTTAGACATTAGAAGTCTGAAACTTTAAAATTACCAGGGTATGAAATCTTCAATCTATGAAAATTGAAAAAAAATCCTTTGTGATTTGGATGTTTAGTTTTTGAGGTTCCAATCGGACGTCTGATGCTTGACTTTTGGTCATCTCAATTTATTTATTCAGTAGACGGTATTTACAATGAAACTGACATAGGTAATATTCGCTCATTCCAAACTCAGTATACTTGCTCCAGAGCAAATTTTACAAGGAGTCAACCCTGGAGCACTAAACCCCGCTGCAGCAGCTTCCGATGGCCACTCACGTACAGGCGTGTGATGCGCCCAAAGTCAGAATGACTCAATTTTAGTTTTATTTCCACGTGATTTTTCCTGACGTCAACCGGAAAAGGGTTCTTTGTGGTTGCGGGCCCTTTTTGGCAAAAACAAGCCAAAAAAAAGGACGATGCGACACACGGCCATTCGCTCGAACGCTTTTTATACATTTTTTGGGTTTTACTCGCTCAGCTGGCAATACAATGATGGTGGTTTTATGCGTGTCAGGGTTTGGCGGGGGAATTGGAAGCCATAAAAAATATGACGATTGGCGTGATTTCATATGAATTGCTGGGTTTTTATACATTCGCACGGGGGTGGAAATCCAGCACGCGGGTGTAAGTGTGCGACATTTGCTGTAGATATGAAGGGAAGGTTTTTATTGCATTCTTTTTTTTTTTGGATTTTTTCACATCCAATACAGCTCCGACGCTACATAGGAAGCGGTTCTGTAGTACTCCGAAAGTGAACAGTTTTACGTTCGTTCCAACCCTCAGAGGCCGACGACATTCCTTCTGACTCGACGGCGAGAGGAATTCCGATCGGGGTTTCGATTGCTCACACACAGCACGAATCACGAATGCCAAACGCATTCCTACCTGGGGCACGCGGAATTGAATGTCTCAACTTAATCGGTTTCTGTGTTGCTCGGGTTCATACCTGAAATAGAGGGAAACAAAATTGGGGAAATCAGCGAATTATGTTGGTGACAGAAATACAATTGAAGCAATGGAATGGCGGTTATTTGGGCGCTCTCCCGGAAGCGAAATAAAAAATGATATTTAAACCATAATAAACAGAATGAAAAACATGTTGGTTCAAAGATCTCGACGACACAACAAATTCTCGAACAATACGATTATTATGTCACAATAACGGCAGCGTTGAATAATGAAATCGAACAACCAAACTCCGTTTCACAATCGCTATTCCCCATTCATTTCAACTTCTGTTAGGATTCTCGGTTGTTTTAACTTCTAAAATATGGCTTTCGAAACCAATCAGAGCAACAGCGGTACGTCAATGAGAATATGGCAAAATCCTTCGGAACGAGTGCGGTTCTCCTTAAAGCGATGCGAACGAAGCGGGGCTAATATTCTGCCATGATTTATAGATTTTGTTGTTTGTTCTGACAGGCCGGGGAAAACGAGTCGAGGTGGCAACGGGTCAAAGCCTCAACAAGTCAGCGCAAGTGAAGCATCGAAATGAAATATTTTATCATTATTATCATTTTACTGTTTTCTTTCGAGTTGATTTCGATTCAATTATTCAATCCTCCCATCGGAGCCATTTGATATGCGCACTTTACTCCGCCCCACCATCCCACCGCCGTATATTTTGTATTTATGTGTATGCTCGATGATAGCTTTCCGGATCGTTTTTATTTTATATGCGAAAGCCTAACCCTAACTAGCATTCAATTGAATAGTTTATTGTGGAGCCTGAAAAGGGTTTCACGGCGGGACAGAACAATTGAATAGGGGTGGAAAGAGTGGCATTTTTTATGGAAACGATATGACAGGTGTTTTCGAACAAAACCTTACACAACTTTTTGATGTTTCGAGCCACCCTTGTTGCGTTTTTGGTGTATGGGTGAATATTTTATAGGATGTCAGGATGAATTAAAACTTTCGGTGCAACTTGATTTGTGGGCAAACTTTCGGAACTAATTTTACCCGTAGTTCGAATTGGATGGACTCTTTCCTTGTGAACTAATATTAAACACTGACAGCGAAAGTCGGTGTTTTGATGGGTAGCTAGATTTAGTATGAGGGGGTAAATTGAAACGTATTTGAGGGTCCGTCTAAGTTGATTAAATAAACCCATTTGCATTATTTGATGGAATAATCCGACATCAATGACAATGGCGTATAACCGAGAGCCAAACAACACACAAACAATGTAATTTAGTAGTGATTTAACAAACAATTTTTTAATTTTTTTTTTGTTTCCCTTTTATATATGTTCGACATTGCAGGATTTTCGCAACCCTTTAGTATGCTGTAATATGGATATAAATTCTAAATTGTCTATCTTTTGTGTCGTTCTGCATTTTTAATATAAGAAAAATCATATGGTGTGTCGTCAAAAATACGAATTCAATTTATTCCCATTACCTCAAAGGGCCAAAGTCAAAAAAAATTTTTTATTGTTTTTTTGCATGTATTTTTCGTTTTTTGAAAATAAAAGATGAGTTGGATTTTTGATTCATCACCTTAAAGTAAAACACCTTTCTCACATGAGAAAAAATATTATACAAATTCTCTCAGGAGGTGATAGACGATCATATTTGATGAAAAAAATCCTCCTACGCATATGCTCGAAATTCAATAATGACAGAGTTAGTGACCTTTTTTTTTGTTTCGGACTCTGTTGCTTCACACTGGCTCTACATTAAAAAGTTTACGCTACGGAAGACGATTCTGATTCTTTCATTTGAAATATGAGAAACTTTAGTACAAAATATAGTAGTGGAACAACGTTTAGTTTTTACGTTTTTATTACATTTTGGAAGTGAAAAACTTAAAAGTTGATAATTTTTAATATGTTATTATTAATTTTATCCAAAAAATTTATATTAAACTAGATTGTTTCTATCAATTAAATTGAAATTCTTTAACCGCTTTACAATTAGTTCTTTGACGCCCACCTTCTATCTTTCTTAATTTGCCTGTAATATCGATATAAACAATCCCTGGTGAAAATTCAAGCAAAATCTTCAAAAATAACGATTTTTACCCCACTGTACAAGTAATAGCCACTTAAACTTCAACTTTACGTTGAAAGGTTACATATCTTCTTGAAATTAGTCATATTTGAAATATAAAAAAAAAGTTTTTTCCACTGTATGTTTATAATAGAGTCCAAAATTGCATATAATCGAGTCTGTATATAATCGAGTCCGCGCTGTCGTACCATATATTTGATTCCTTATATGTTACACCATAGGATCTATGATGGAAAATTCACCTTTACGTTTTTTTACTGAAAGTATATCTTACTAAGGTGTATCGATAGATATCATCAAACAATTTTTTTATCAAAAAATTTAATAATAATAAATATGCTGTACATGGGGGTCTCCGTAGCCACATTGGTTGCGCGTTCGCTTAGTAAGCGATCGATCGTGAGTTCAAAACTTAGGACCCTCATTGACCATCTTTGTGTTGTTACAGAATAGCTACGTCCACGCAACAATCATCAGCGATGGAGATCGATCCACGGTCGAAATTAGATCGATTCATCCATACAACTGCTCTGCTCTGCAAGACACATCGGGCTGCTGTTCTATAAATAGCTCAACAATGATCAATCAACTTTCTCCGCTGTCCGGTGGTCTAACTGGGTAATGGAAGAAAAATACAATACAGAATACTCTTACGCCTAAATGGCTACTGTATAAATGTACCATATGCAATGGTATAGAAGGAATACTGGCGAATGGCAACTGTGTAATGTAATGTGCTATAATTATAGATATGATAACCATGTGACATGTACACGATTAAAATTCGGCTCTGTTACAGCTAAAATGCTAATGAGCCTGAAATAAATAAATGGGATAAAAAAAAATATGCTGTACAAATTTTTTTATATATTTTCTGGCATTTCGAAATTTTGAGAAAAAAAATAAATTTGAGATTCACTTCTGCTCTAATTTTTATTTGAATGCGTTCGTATGTGTATTTCTGTATTTCACATGTATGGCGTGATTTTATCCTGAATTTTTAAGAGCATTGCGTGGCACAAAAATAGTTTTCTTCATCGTCTGTGTTATTTTTATTTTCTTTAGATCGATTATTTTATTATATTCGTGGTTTTCAATTGTAAGTTTAAAATACAAAAAATAAAAATAATTTGGATTTTTTTGAGTGTTCTTCTCATTGATCCGAATGATCTTTCCTCAAGGACTTTATTATTTCTCACAGAGCTCTGTCGCACTGCTGACTCCTATGAATTTGGTAAAACATCTAAATCCAATGTAAAGATAATCTGATATATTTTAAGATATCACAAAAAAATCTTTGTACGGCGCAATGCTTATTTAAAATAAACTAAAATTGCCCAAAGGCCAAACAAATATGTTTTTTCGCTCAATCCTCTTAAAACTTCAAGAAAAAATAACGTTACATGTGGAAAAAACAACACATACGAACGTATTTAAATAAAAGTTGAGCTTGAGCTTGAGCTTGGGTAGACTGTACAATTCGTAGTTGCTCTCCGTGATTGACCTGAACCAACCAAATTGCACACAGAACACTCAGAATGACGCTTGGGACTAGCAAATCATTCTCGTTGTGCATTTTTCGGTGATTCGAGCTTTAAATGGTCAATAACGACGCCGGCCACGTCTTTACAGTCACCAGGGGAAGGGAAGGAATGTTAGTATGATATTCGCCGCCCGAAGGCCAGAAGGGTCGCCTCTATTGCGTGGTTCCCTAGCGTTTATCATGGGAGGGATAGTTGTTAGTGGGGAGAGGTAAGAATCAGGATTCACTGAGGTAAGTGATGTGATTATGTGAAAGCGAACAATCGACGGAACGAGAAAATGAAATTTCGAAAATTCTATGTGTCTCAACGCGCGGCAGAAATTATCTCTAGGTATCCTGAGAAGGAAAACCTGCAAAATTGATTGGACCGACTATATATTCTATTATTTATTGCACGTATTTTTTATTGAAATCCAATCGTGACGGCGGAGAGTTTTCTTTGGGAAACCTGAGAAGGTAACCGAGAGAACAGCTCCAAAACTAATAATTCTAAATTTATCACGCGTCTTCTTTATCGACCTCCAATCCCGACGATGAAGAGTTGTCTTTGGGAAACCTGAGAAGATAACCGAAGTCACGAGTACTATTTATAGAACTCCAATAACGATGGCGGAAAACTGTAGATTTCAAATATTATTTCCTGAAGCTGAAATTTGTAGTCTCAAACTTCAGATTTAAAATTTAAATATCGAATTCCGAATACCAAATCTAAAATACTCAATTTCGAATTTTCAATCCTTTAAATTTTATATTTCAAGCCTATGTTTTAATTATAAATTTAATTAAAAAAAATTAATTTAATAAATTATAACATTTTTTAATTTCAAGTTCTAATTCCGAAATTTCATTATCTCACATTCTATTCTTGCCCATCTTGCATTGTGCTCCCCAAGGGTTCGGCAAGTGAGCCAGCAGCTACCACATTTACACACATTTTCTATCTCACTCTCATTCTCAAATAGGTCCCTCTCCGGAAAAGCTGCCAGTCCTTCCTAAAGAGAATCACATTCATTAATTCTAATTAGATTCCTGATGGAGCTGAAGAAGAGATGAAAAACAGAGAGACACTGGTTCGATTATAAGCTCTAAAGAAGTTAAGTAGGATTAATGTATGGATATAAACAGAAGTAATATTATACAAAGAGTAATAAAGAACTTAGCTGGGATCGTTGTCAACTGATCATTCCTGCAATCCACCCTATAGTGATACCTGCACTACCGAACACACAGGCACATACTTCGCCCTAGCAATGATAAAAAAGAAGAACACACACACACATACACACAAATGGAAACAGTCCGATAAGGCCAAACGAAATATTCGCGTCTTCGCATCACAAACAATTGCTTTATTCGGAGATCATTAACTTTTAACTGCTTCAGTGAATCCTAAACACACTCGCGAATTTATGGCCAACCGCTAGAATCATACTCAACGATCAGCAGATAAAAACGCGTTCGAACATGTCTGACGAAGCTAGAAGAACCAAACGAGGAGCGAAGAAAAAATGCGTCTTTTCCCGACGACTGCCCGAACGAATCTCCGAACGTATTTAAATTAAAGGTAGAGCAAAAGTGGGTATCAATATAATTTTTTTTATTATATTTTTTTTAAATTTCGAAATGCCTGAAAATATATATAATTTTTTGTATCGCCAAAAACCCTCTGAAAATTCTGAAAAAAATTACATATACCTAAAATAGACGTAGGAAGAAATTTGAATACAAACTAGAGTAGTACTGAATCTCAAAATAAAAAAAAAGTTTAATTTAAAATTAAAATTAAAAGTATTTTAAAAATTTTTGTTAGTTTTTTTTCAAAATATATATTTTTTTAAGGCGCATATGGCGTTAGCCTGACCGGGCCGGGAGTTCAATATTTTGACAATTTTTGTCTTACGACTATGTTGGTAATATGTAACCGATTACTCGCGGTTGGCTCGAGGTTAGTATTACAAAGATTACCATAATTGGGATGTTGCAGTCTCCAGTACTCTGTTCAGTGGCCTGCACAACCTTCAACCTGTGTATCTGTAAAGAGTATGTGTATGTATTGTCGCGACTAAGTAAAAGTTTATCGATTGAATAGGAGGGATATGATACAGGGATACAACGGAGGAAACATTATTAAACGTTGACATCGGCGTTTCTGAGGAACAGGTATAGATGAAGCAGAAGATCAGGATCGCGGCTACCTAAGATATCCCGGACGGGGATAACTGATTGTCTGACTAGTGCCCTCAATGCTCTGGAAAGCTGAGAGCGGGCAACATGGAACCGGATACACGACCAGACAACATGCTCGATGTCGTGGTAGCCATCGCCGTAATCACATAGATTGCTTGCTGCGAGCTCAATGCGATAAAGATGCGCGTTTAGGTTGTAGTGATTGGACATAAGCCGAGATATCACGCGAATGAAATCACGACCTACGTTTAACCCCTTGAACCATGCACTCGTCGAGACCTTAGGGATAATCGTGTTCAACCAACGACCGAACTCATCTTCACTCCACATGCGCTGCCAACTTACGAGCGTATACTGACGAGGAATGTGGAAAAATTCATTATAAGCAATTCGCCTTCCAAATAGTGTGTCTTCTGATACATCCACCTTAGCTAGCGAGTCCGCTTTCTCATTCCCCGGAATCGAGCAATGAGAGGGAACCCATGCTAAGGTATATAATTTTCGACCAAAACACTCAATAGATGTCTTATTCTTGTTAGGAAGTATGATGAGTGTTCATCAACTTTCATCGAGCGGATTGCCTCTATTGAGCTGAGACTGTCTGAAAAAATAAAATAATGGTCGATGGGCAATATTTCAATGATCCCTAGTGCGTAGTAGATCGCACCCAGTTCAGCGACATACACGGAACAAGGATCTTTGAGTTTAAAAGAGGCACTGGAATTTTCATTGAAGATGCCGAAGCCAATGGACCCGTTTATGAATGAACCGTCAGTAAAGAACATTTTATCAGATCTAACTTTCCCATATTTTTCCGAAAATATCGACGGAATAACATTGGATCGTAGATGATCTTGGATTCCATGGATTTTTTGTCTCATGGACAGATCAAAAATGACCGAGGAATTGCTAAAATATGGGAAGCAAACTTGGTTGGAGATGCCGGGTGAAGGGTCCACGTCGTGATACTTATGAGAAATCTGTAGGATAATTCTGTGAACCGAAGAGTAAGCGGGGGTACTCCTGCCAAGACTTCGAGACTCATCGTATGTGTCGAATGCAAACACCCCATGGCCATACACAAGCAACGATATTGAATTCTCTCCAGCTTTTTTTTTAGTATGTATCTAGAAAAGCCGTAGGAACACATTTAAATCCAAAGTAGAGAAATTTTTTTTTTTTCAAAATTTCAATATTTTTTTTAGTACTTAAATTTTTCATGGAATTTTTTTTTGATCATTTTTTTTCGATACACCGTAGTGAGATGCACATTCAGTATTTTTTTTCAAATTTTTATCTCGAAGCTTTTCAGGATGGCGTAAAATAAACGAAAATGCACGTTTTTCGCTATAGATCCTATATTAAACCACATAGGGGTTCAAAAAAAGACGCCAAAATTTCTTATTTAATATCCTATACAATATTTGCCATACAGCTGAAAATTTAGTTCGGGGGCACTTTTTACTCCCTTACCCGGGCAGGCTCTTTCCCTATTTTTTCGAATTTTTTAAAAATATTTTTCTTATTTACGCGTAAATTCCCAGATTAGCCGTTCATCGACCACTTTTGAAAAAACCTCCGGCATGATATGGGTGACGCTATCTATTAGACCATGAGTGCCACAGAATTTAGCATTCAGTTAAATTCAATTAACTTATTCCGAAGTTCGTGCTACGTTCCTAGACATATGTTTTTCGTTCCCAAACATATCTTTTTCTCAAATTGATGAAAACACAGAATGAATGTCTACATTGAAATTGTCTATCGGCTTGCTGTTTTATCATAAGTTCTTGAAACATTCAAGATCAAATACCAAAGTCCTATGACCGATATCTCATTGATAAATGTTATGAGTCCTTCAAATTAAACATCATCGACGGATGATTGATCTTTTGTCGCTGGATTGATTGGGAAGATACTTTTTTTGACATACTGTAGCAGTCATGCTACAATTTTTAAATTAAAAACACATTTGCTAAAGGACTCGGAACTCTCGCTAAGCCGCGCATAAGTGACCCAATTGCGAGGTACCTTGTCCACTCAACCTTAAAATGTATATGTGTGACGGAACATGATTCGCTGCGCTTGCGTCCAACCACACAACGATTGCGTACAACTTATGCACATTGTTGTGTGCAAGATGTGATAGATAGCAGTCCGTTTTATTTGGACTGCTACCCTCCGGAAAATATTTATAAATTGTAGCATGACTGCTACAATACAAACAACTCATATAAACACGAAAGAAATGAATAGACATATCATAACTACAACAATTGAGCCTCAAAATAATGTAAAAACAACAATTCAACTACAATTCCTTGCAAAGATTCACATCTAAGGAATTGTAGTTATTCAAAAAATACCAACACATTCTGAGTCGCTCAGTATTCCTTAAACAGTTAGATGAGAATACTTCCCGTCACATGTTGATATCTCAATTCATTGTATTTCGACTTAATAAAGGGCCTTCATGCCCTGATTAATGACTTTTCTTAAGACAGCGGACTTTATTTGCGATCCGTCGTCGGAGAGCTCCTTTGGCTGTGAGTGATGGACTCACTCGCCTATGGTTAGGTTCATCATTCTACCAGGTTAGATTCTGCGCTACTGGAATAATACGTATAAATAAAAGGCTCTGGATTCAAAGGATTCCTCCAATGGTTGTCTTCAATAGCAGCCATATCAAACTATATCAAGCTATATAAAACTTAAGTTGGAAAAACTCTCAAACAATGAATATTTTTCAGAGAAGAAACCCGGAAATAAATAGAAACACGGAATAAATTATGTTGAATCTGTTCAGGGTTCTTACAAACGTTCACAAGATTGGATTTTTTTTCTGGAATTTAAATCGACAATAATAATTAGGTAGCTGTGGTCGGGCCTTATTATAACATATCCTAGCAGACCCAATGCAAACGCTTTGATTGGTCGGGCATTGGGTAATTTCACTACTCTGTCGAGTGTCCTAGCGCCCTAGCGCCCTCTGATATGCAAATGCGTCACGAGTTAGACTCGGTGGGGTAGTTTCTATCACCGCCATTTCATTACGAGCGAGGCTCGATGTTGTAGGTGAAAAGGTTAAGGACTGTTAGACTCAGAATCACAATGCGTCTCCATTGGTTTAAAACGTTTGTCACCCAACGCGACGTTTCTGAGATTCTTGCGGGGCCCAACTTGCGGATAAATTATTAAATTGAGATCAAACTTAGTGTGTATACAACTTTTACATGATATAGGATTTTTTGACGTGGGACTACGTCTAACCGGAATATATGGGGGGTAAAATGAAAACCTAAACACTGAACATGCAGGAAAAAATGAAAGATTTCGAATGCTTAGAATTCGAACATTTCTTACCGGATCGGGAAGATGTTTGCATCAATTGATAGGGAATATTTCTACGCATCTATCGCCATTAATAGAATGTTATTTTTCATTAGATAAACAATTGAATAATTGTAAAATGTTAAGCGTTATCTAAACGCCCTGGCTGCCTCGTTTTGATAGGCCCGGGTCACGGTTTCCCCAACACAGTCATCAAAACCAATCAGCCTAGGGTTAAACGGCATTGAAAATACTTGAAAGTAGGGAGAATTTTGTGCTCACCGAAATGTGTTCCCTAACACAGACTTCAAAACCAAGCAGCGTTGGAGAAATTGGCATTGTAAATACATGAAAGAAGGGGAGGCTTTTGTCCCCACCGAAATGTGTTCCCTAACAGAGATTTCAAAACCAAGGTGCCTGGGGGAAATTGGCATTGCAAATACATGCAAGTCGGGGGTATTTTTGTTTCGACTGAAATGTGTTTCTCTAGCACAGACTTCAAATCTATGGAGCGTGGGGGAAATTGGCATTGCAAATAGATGTAAGTCGGGGGCATTTTTGTTCCGACTGAAATGTGTTTCCCCAACACAGACTACTGAACCAAGGTGTCTGGGGTAATTGGCATTACAAATTCATGCAGGTCGGGAGTATTTTTGTTTCGACTGGAATGTATTCCACAACACTTCCAACACTTTGTCCGAGGCATCATACCAAATGTAGGAGGACTGTCATTAAATTTACTTGTAATGAATTATAATCTATCACAATGCTTGAATTAACCTTACATGGCATTTGTTCAATCTTTTCACTCACAAAGCAAACATATTGACTTCAACTGAACTCGGAAATTGTTTCATTCAATCAAAAATTTAATCATTACAAACAAATGAATGCTAAGCTAAGGTAGACCCACGTCAACCTTGCGGTTGTATCATAGATATAACCCACTCATTTTTTTTTAAATTTGAAGACGAATTAACAACAATAACACATGTCAAAGTTATATTATATGGGTTTCGCAAAAAAGTGCAGTACAAACCATCTGTACTATAAATTCATAAAAAGTATAGTATAAATAAACATTATAATAATATGGTTATGATTTTATAATTTTTCTACACATCCTATAGTTACGTTTAGGTGCCTATTCTATCAAATTCCTTTTAATATCCTATTCAACTCAAAACTCAGAACTCAAAACTCAAACGGCATAGAGTAAAGAATCAATATTATGTTTTTCGGAAGTTTTGTAAATACATTAGGCTTAAAACACGTACTATCAAAATACTTGCTGCAATACTTGCAAAACTACCTCGTATTTCCTAAAACAATGAAAAAAAAACAAGGTTTGGATACTTTATAAAACCTATGTGAAATATTCAAAATTGTTTTCGTCAAACATATTGCAACTGGATCTCGTAAGGAATCTTCTCAAGTTTCACAATCGATAGATTTTTTAGATATATTTCATTAACTTACCGTTTTGATTCATATTCCGAACAGACTCAGATTCCGAACACTTCATTTTAAAGACTAAATTTACTGAACATCAATGTTACAAATAATTGAATAATGAAAACCCCGGTAACCTTAGGGTACACCCTTCCGTATAACAATAGGTATTTATAGACATCAACACACTCTAATATTTTGTGTAGTGTATATTGACCCGTTGCACTTGAGAGGCACCGCTACGGCACCTGGTCGTTATGAAGCGGCAACTCGCGGCGCTGATTAAGGCTGTCAACTAATTACAGAGTGCAATATTTATCTCAATTTGTTGTTTTCAGCATATAACACATAAAATTTTCCTTCGTGAATAACTCAGCTGCAGATTTTGCTATTGAAACTGATAATTGAGGTTCTGACCTATCGTCCATATTGTCAAATAAGCTGGGAATGTGTTTACAGCTAAGTTTTGACCAACAGAGAAAATCGACGAAGAGAAAATCAAACATCACACCTACAACCCTTTTCTTTTGAGGCCTTCGAATGTTTTTGAAATACTTGTAAAATGTTTATCTAATTTGGCCGAAATTTTCTCCAGGCCTTTTTTGCGCAAGCGGAAAAGGTTAAGCCGTTTTATTCCAAAACTACTACGCGTCTCCATTGGTTGAATTGTTGATTTAACTGTCATATGGAGACGCATTATGGTGTCGATGGGAAAATCAAATATAAAATGTGACTTTCTGAATTCTCGATAAGGCATGTAAAATTTTTTATGAAAAAAAGGTTCTACGCATATGGTTGAATTTCAACAATGACAGAGTTATAGCACTTTTTTTGTTGTTTCAGGCTCTGTTTGCCTCACACTGGTTGTACATTAAAAAGTACGCTATGTAAGACGATTCTGTTACTTCCGTTTGAATGATGAGAACATTTGATTACAGTATATAGTTGTAAATTCTAGATAAGTGGATTGAAATAACATTTTAAATAACATAAAATATACTGGTTTTGAAAGTAATATTTATAATTTTATTTCAAAAATTCATAATGAACTTGATTTTGAATTGAATTAAGTCTTATTTGAAATATAAAAAAATCAAACTGTATATAATCGAGTCCGACTTGTATTCCATTCAGTGCTTCGTTTCAAAGATTAAAAACAGCTTCTGGCAGTTCAATATACAGTGTTTTGAATTAATCAGTCATATGTTCCACACAAAAAAAGTTGGAGTTGAACGTTTTCCCCCTACCTATGAAATTATTGTTTCGATGTCAACTTACTTATCTATAAATAGCCATCAGTGATTCAAATTTTGAAATCAAACCACTTGAAATGCTTGAAATCGAAGGCGGAAAAATTACATCCCCACACCGAACCACATACGATTTTTTTAATTTTCGTTCAGTTTTTTCCAGTTTTTCTTGAAGATAGGTGAAAATATGTGCAAAGCAAGTGGAACGATTATGGCAACCAACTAAAGCTTTTGTTACGAAGGCCCCTTGTCAGCGAGCACACCTCTAGAATATCACCGTGATAGAAACTGACAGATGATGGATGGTTGAACAAATTGAGCAAGAGATATTGTAAAGTTCCCTAGAAATAGAACTCACGTGCTCGATAAATGTATTAAAATGTAAATGTATTAAAAAAATTCGTTTTGTTGATTCATATCATATAGAAAATCATATCTACTGAAACTTGCTTAACAGATCTTTGTTAAAGTGAGTCAAACATGAATAGTTTCTAGAAGTATTGTAGTTATAATGAATTCATTATTCTAACAGGCAGCGGTTAGGTTAAGTACATAGTACATTGTACGATTCATCATCTTCACATTGTGAATTTCGGGGTAAATTCTTACTTAGAATTAAGGAAAAAGATGAATCATTTACTAATCTTAAATTTGGATTTAGGATTTTGCCCAAATTCACGTTTCGATAGATTGAATTATTTACTCCAGGCAAAACGACGAAAGAATTATAAAACGTAACTTGAATTCGAAATTATTGAACAAAATTCTAAATTGTAAAATTTCTTATAGGAAATTTTAACGTGAAACATGAATAAATTCGTTCGGAAACGACTCTCTTTACGTTGCTTAAGCAACAGCTGTCGATTTCACTTTCGAAAACATTTCGACCTCATCTTGATTCCAAATTAATCCAGAACACCATCCTCGATTTGATCAAAAAATAAAAAAAAAACACAGATAAGAATTGTACAGTAAGCATTTCTTCGCACAGTTCTCTGAATAAACTAACGTTTAGAGCTCCAGATGCGATTCATCTAACAATTTTGATGATGGAATCAAGTTGTTCCACTTATGTCTTTAGCAGGTTCTTACGGACAATAGAATATCGATTAATCATACAAATTTTTGAAAAGGCAGAAAAAATTCGAAAAAAAAACTGGGAAAAGCTAGAAAGAATTTTTTTTTTTTGTTTTTATTATTATTTTTTTATACATATTAGCAATAAAGATTACGATATACAGTGTCAGTAAGAATCGTTTTTAATTTTTATTATCCTGTTTGTAATCATTCCCTTTTTAACATTATACTTATGTTTTACATTTTGTGTCATTCTAACTAACCCTGACTTTTCTATATGCATGTCTACCTAATTTTTTAAAAGTCAGAATCCCTTCCATAGTTTAATTCCTGTTATACCGTTCTGAATCATATTTCGGACGCTTAAGGCATATGATGCAGAACACAGATCTAAGCTCTATGCACAGCTTTATTTGGCTGATATTTTCAATAAGTTAGTTCAATATGCTTTTAAGCTTTCTACTTTGGTACCTATTTAATTAAAAACATAAAAAAAAAATCATCGAAAAAAATTAAGTGAATAACAATCAAACTCCGGACACTAAATCAAATTTCGGACAAATTGAATTCAAATTTCGGACACATTATTCTGTAATTTTTTGGACGAAAATTTCATTACACTTGATTATATTTTATAATCAACTGCGAAAAACTTACCAACCACAGTAACCTGATAACGATGCTGAGAATTGATGAAAAACGGCAGAAATTTAAATATTGATGAACAGGTAAATTTTACGTGCTCACGCTAAGCAAACGTAAAACACAAACGTTAATGAGTAGTGTTGTCAGGTTTTTGCCGATTATGTTATAATCCAAATATAGTTCTTATATGAAATGATAGTGAAACCAAGAGATTACTCTAAAGAAGCAATTGTGATATTATTTTTAAAGTTATATTGTATTATTTTACGTTTGATATGATGCCTAGGACTACCAAAATATGTGACTTCCGTTCACATATTTTGATAGTCCTTGTCAAACGATCATTGTATTTTACATTTCCCTCTGAAATTATTGCTCATCTCATGTTTACGTAGTTCGCGAACGGCGAAACTTCATTCACCTCTAGTATCTGAAATGACGATTTTCCCAGGTTTCTCAAAAATACGCTCTACGGAAACATATTCTGGTCTGCACAACGACAAGCGAGTACAAAAGTACTCAACACCAACAAATACCCCCGAGTTGCATGTATTTACAAATCGGATTCCCCTAGGCACATGAATTTTGAAATCTGTGTTAGGGAAACAAAAATACTTCTTACTTGCATGTATATTTGCAAAGCGGATTTCCACAGGTACGTTGATTCTGAAGTCTGTGTTAGAGAAACAGTAAATCGGGCCAATCAAAACTTGGCAGTTTAGATAACGCATGACATTTTACAGTTATTCAATTGTTCATCTCATGAAACATGACGTTTTTTTAATTGTGATAGACGCGTAGAAATATTTCCCATCAATTGATGCAAACATCCTCCCGATCTATTAAGAAATGTTCGAGTTATAAGCATTCGAAAAACGGGTAGGGTTAGCACACAAATAGGCAGAACAAATGTATGGTAAAAAAGAAATTCTTCTAGTTTTCATGAATTTAAACCGGTTAGAGATTAGCGAATTGTAATGTATAGCATATCAAACAAATCTTAGAGAATTTCCGATTCGATTGGTGTGCAAATCATGAGAATTCGTTCACAGTGATAATAGTTATTAACGATAACTTTATTTCATAAAAAACAGACCTGTTTTATGATTTGGCACCCTCCCTGAAAGACGTAGTTCTACGTCAAAAAATACAGGTTTAATGTTTTGCGATAAAGAACTAAATTACCACCGTTGATGGAGAACGCACTTTCTCAGCAGCTTCAACTTCCTTATTCGGGGTGCTGTTTTATCCAAACGAACGACGTTGTGGGAGAGCCTTGATTTACGTTGGATAAACCACAGCGACAATCAAACGATGGACTTGCCTAGCTTCGAGAAGGGCTTTTTTCTTGTAGCGGGGTGATAAAACATAGATATCTGATCTGTTCAAATTTCGTATTCCAACTGTCTTTTATTTCTTACTTCATATGACAGATAATATCTAGATGCGTTTAGTAGTTTACAAAGGTAAGTTCAAGGATTACAAATCAGGTTTGATGTAAGGTAAGTATAATCGGAGTTCAAGGTAAGTACAAAATCGTCTGAATAATATATTAATTATTTTTTTTTCTCATTTCAGGTAACAAGCATCATGTAGCGGTTTGACATGGCATGACTGTCTAGATATAGATAAAGAAAAACGATAAACGTCATAAAGGTTTTCGATGTGAGTGGAGAGGAATAGGATGTTCATAACTGCGAGAAAAGAACATAATTTTGGGGACTAAAAATATGAAATATTAAAAAAAAACAAAAAAAGGTTGAATAAAACTGTAAAAATTCAAAAATCAAACTGAAGATGTTTGCCTTCCGCTGTTTCGCAGCATGCTTTAAAAAAACTGGAAATATCTAGGAAAAATTTAGGATTGTTTGATTTCTGTCAAATTTTTCAGTTTGATAAGTTTAAAAGTATCGTTGATCCATTTTTGCACTATATTTTTGGGCAATGTGACTTGCTGTATTTTACCGCACATGATTTCACAAGAACAAAATTATGTGTGGTTTATTTTCATGTTTTTACATTTTCTAGAGACGCCCCAGTTCGTTTTATCTAAATAAATAGAAAAGACATTGCTTCCACTTGTGTATTCATTATAACGCTACATGGTATAGAAAACTCATGATCTCTAACCGGGAATAAATTTCATTAACATTTGCGGCTAAGCACAAACCAAATCTTGAGTATGGTTTCTATTCTTTCTTGCTGGTGTAAAACCCTTATAAAAAGCCAACCATCAACTGCACAATCCAGCCAACCTCAAATAAAAAAGTTGACATAAGTTGGCGACAATCCTTTGCCGCTGTGGATTGTTGCGCATAAAATTCCCCCTTTTCACGATTAATTTGTGAGAATCGAATCGCTCAATGAAGCACAACACATTACAACGGCCCGAAAAACCTCCGGACGATGTCCGCAGACTGTCCACAGATGTGAGTAACACATAAATGCGAATGACGGGACACACACACATACACAAATGAAAAAAAAATTTGGCCCAGATTGTGTCCGTCACTCCGTCAACCGGAGATAGAGTGGCCACCGAGCGATAAAATAAGCTTCTGTCAATTTGCTGGAGCGATAAAATCAATCAGTTGACCATTTCACGTTTTAATGAATCGAACAGTCACTTGCCCCATCGCCGACCTTGGCATACCACCGCGCGAATGCTCATTCTAGGTTCGGGGGGTCGAGACCAGATTTTGTCCCGCTCAGCCATAATTCGTATCGGCACAACGAAGAGCTCTGATTGAGGGTAGGCAACGAATATATATTTTTTCCCCTCCTGACAACAAATTGGCGACATAGCAGAGAGGGGTAGGGGGAAATGACACCACGAGAATGGGGCCATAAAGTATCTTCTTTCATTGTTTGGAACAGAACCAGCGGCATGACGGCAACCGGCACCAAATTCCTATATCGGGCCAAAGCCATTAGACCAGAAGAAATCGAAAACCTTTTCTTCTGCGATAACGATTACCGCGCGGTGGTCGGAGGAAGTTCACTTATGACTTGCCGAAACACGCCTCGCCAGGAGTCACAGGACGATACCGTAGAAGCTCGCATAAAAGGCGAACTCGGGGGGCCATTGTCTAATTTTCGTCGCTGCTCCAACCGACGACGACGACGACGACGAGGACGACAAGGATGATGATGAAGACTCTGAAGTCTTCCGTGCGAATTCGTATGTATGAGCGTCTTTTCTTTGCCAGGGCGCAATATGAGCGCTCGGCAGCCACACAATATTATTTTCCTATAAAAGCTATCTAATGACAATGATTGATGAAAATTATGATCTAACGCGTTGCGTATTGAGAAATGTGTTCCATTGCTCGCTATTCTATGGGATATGGAACAAATGGTTCGATTCGGCATGTTTTACTGAACGGTCGGAAGCCTGAGTGCGTGGGATCCCCTTCCACGGCGTATAGACCTTCATGCACGATAATGGCAAAAGAATGGAGTGGCTGTGTTTGGAATTTTTTATTCGGCAAAACTCACTAGTAGATTGAACCAAACTGACAGCTGCTAATCCGTAGCTGACGGGAATTATTTCTTTCTTTTCATTCGAGTGATCAATTGGCACTAACAAGATCGCATAAAAGCAAGTTTACACAAGTCTTCCATTCCTCTGACAATCATAGCATCGCAAAGGAATGTGTCAAACCACACTAATTACTATAAACCAACTATTTGCACCGGGATTATGATGACACCACCCCCCGAAGAACGCGATTACATTCACCATCGGATTTATGCGTTATCTGCTCATCGTCGACTGTTGCTAATAAGGATAAGAATTTAATAGCTGCCCGGGGCATCAATCGGTTTACCAGTAACGGCAAAGGCGAGTGGATAGAGTGGGCCAGTCCCCTGTGGGTGGGTGTGGATGTGTGGAATGAAGTGGGACATAAAAATAATCTTAATCGAATCCAGTCCGGTCAATTTATTCGTACGAACATAAGCTGCAGCTAATGACCGAATGGACACACGATCGATGGGGTGACTTAGTGGGTGGCAAGTGGTGATGTAAATAGAACAGTATTTTGTGTGGCAGGAGAGAAACAAACATAGGAAGGCATCGAATCGATGCAATTTAGTTTTTGAATTATAATCATGACATTTGATCAAATGCACTCGATGGTTTTTGTTTGGAGCGTACTTTATCAGTATTCCAAACGTGTAGAGACCAACGGGAGTGGGTCATTTCAGGAGCAGCTATTATCTGTCAGTTATCTCATGGCTGAGAGAACATCCATAGGATCACATGGGCTATTTCCGGATAGTTATGAATCGATGAATTTGTATGATGAATATTCATTCTACAGGTCGGATAGTTTAACGTGTTTGAAATGGATGCGTGCCAAAATTCGAACGGGATGTGAAATGATTCCGGCATGTTGTAAATTTATCAACGATGGAATTGTAATTAAGTTGAATGAAAATAGTAGTTTTCATTCAAATATACTGTTGACTGGTGCTAATTGAAATATTTGCTTTAATTTAGCTTGTCCAAAATACAATTTATTTGCATTCAAACCATTTCATGACACGAGAAACTCCACGCCTCCCAACTATCTACACTTAGTGAAAGATTTTTATTTTCGAAGTATGTCTGCAGAATCAATTCGCAAACGAATTGTTCTTCCGACAACATCGTTTGTATTTTTGCATAACTATAGATGAAAACAACAGATTGTAAAGTATACTCATAATATTTTTTACTCGAACTCCCAATGAATCAATCCAAAGGTTCAAAAGTTGAAAGAAATGAAAAATTGTACCCCATTTGTGCTTTATAAAATTGCTACGAAACAACGCTCCTGATTTTGTGATATTCTGATCCCTTGAAATGCTGTTTGCAGATTTCCAATTCATATTCTAATTTGTGTTCGCTTAAATCATATGGATCTTCCAATTTTCGCTTGCTGCCATTAAGTAAATTCGATAGATAAAACTTCGATCAAAAATTTCTTAGGTATATCTCATTTTAATATCTGGAAAAAATGGGTGGGTTATATCTATGATATAACCGCAAAGGTTCACGTGGGACTACCATTGCACAATGGTCCTGGAGATGCATTTAAGTGGAAATTAGCATTTTGAGCTCGACGGTTATTATCTAGACAAAAACTGTCTTCGACAAAGTTGTTACATATGATAGAGCGCTCATTTTCATGTTATCAAAAATAGGGTGACCAAAATTGTCGATGAAATAAAAAATCTAACTATCTTTATAGATAGAGATAAAAATATTTTTTGTCTAAAGAATAAATATCTCCCACAAAGTTTTTAAGTAAATGGCATTAGGGTAACCATGAACAAAACGGTTTTTTACTCTAACTTTTATATTTCAAATTCTACATCAAAATTGTCCTTGTACGACTTTTAGAGCTTAGAGCTTAATCCAATACCAATATTTTGCGATGCAGAATTTGTCAATATCTTAATCCTTCTCAAAGTTATTGATGGGGTTTCACCCAAAAACTCATGATTTCAATTTTAATTTACTCAAACACAAAAAATAACATATCTTCGAAAATCACATATTATATAGAGTGAAATGTGTTCAAATTCTGTCAACAAACATTTTTTTTATGTTTGCCCCAGAAAGAATAGCAAGCAATTGTAGAGAGAGTATTTTTTGGGATGAAACATCAATAACTTTGAGGGAAGTTGAGATATAGACATGTTCTGCATCGTAAAATGTTTCTATTAGTATGTTCTAAAAATTTTTCGAGGACACTTTGTATGTAGAATTTGAAATATAAAAGTTGAAGTATAAAAACCGTTTTTCTCATGGTGACTCTAACGCAACTTAGAAAAAATGCGCTATGTTGGTTATTTCAAGAGATAGAAAAAAAACTTTGTTCTACAAAGATGTCTCAAATAGCTGGTACTACAACATTGTTGAACTATGTTTACCCTTTATCTATAAAGATAAGAAAGTTATATTTTTTTATTTCATCGACCATTTTGGTCACCCTATTTTTGATAACATAAAAATGAGCGCTCTATCATATGTAACAACTTTGTTGAAGACAGTTTTTGTCTAGAGAATAACCGTCGAGCTCCAAATGCTCATTTCCACTTAAATGCATCTCCTGAACCATTGTGCATTGTCTTAGTAAGCACTTGTATTGTATTGATTAAATTATCGATTGAATGAAACAATTTCCGAATTGAACATATTTGCTTTGTAAGTGAAAAGTTTGAACAGTTGCCATGTAGGATCAAATAATGCATTATAATAGATTATGTTCTTCGTTACAAGTAAATTTGATGACCACCTTTTTACGTTTGATTTGATGCCTAGGACCAACGAGGTTTGACATATACACTCTGTCCAACTTCTATAAGACCACCCTTATTATATTTCGTTGCAACACAAACAGTTAGACTGTCAACAAGATACATTCATACACTGTAGAATGCTTAGAATAAAGTATATATGTTTAACGTCAATTTCGTTCAAAAGAATTGTTTGTTTATTTATTGTGCTTAAATATGACAATTTCAGTTGTGAAAAATTCAAACTTATTGCGTAATTTACATGTCAGTTATTGTCAACCTTGCCATTTTGGGCTAATAACCTGAAAAATTTGTGTTGGCATACTATTTACCAGATTTTTCTGAACTGATTTCTCGATATTTTCCCATTTTTCCAAAATTTCGACCTTGAGCTCTTCAATCGTGGTGTACCGCTTTCGTTCAGTGTAGATTCTGCGTACAAGGATCCCCCTAAGATTTTCAATAGGATTCAAGTCTGGAGAGCGAACCAGTCAGTCCAAAAAATTAAGTTTTTGGTCCTTAATCCTTAATTGCTTAGTTTACTTGCTGGTATACTTGTTTACTTGGTGGTATATCTTACTCGTCATGGTATATAGCAAAATGTATTCTTTTGAAAACGTTCTTTGTCGTGACATACCATGTCCCACTGTTGATTCATGTGAGTTTTTGCAAAACCCAGACGTCTTTCGATGTGAGATGGTGTAAGATTAGGAGCTTTAACCTTTTTTAGCTCTCTTTTTGTAAAGACTTTTTATCAAAATTTGGCGAATTGGCTCCCATGAAACATTTAAATTCAAAGATTGCTTTATTTGCATAAGCGATTTGGAAGTATTCGAAACTGTTATAACTATTTCCCGATCAGGGAGCTTCGATTTACGTAGATCTCTCTTCTTTTTACCGTATCCTCGAGGATTCGTCAAATAATTGAAAATTACTTGATCGTCCAATCCGACGAGCAATTTCTCTTATTCCAACATTTTCTTGGTGAAATGCATCGATTTGTCCTTTCTCTTTATCCGTGAGCACTTTCCCTTTCGTCATTTTCCAGATTCATTAATCAAACTAACTAAAAACAACGGAAAACGTAACTGGTCTTATAGAAACTTGCCACTTGAAAAATACAAAAACGTTTGTTTACGCTCAACGCTTGCACACACACACATTTGAAAATCATGCAGTGTATGATAGTTACCAATACAAATACACTAGAATATAAATTGAAGCGTTGTTTGTTTACAATGAAACAAACCAGCAAGATCATCACCTGGTCTCATAGAAGTTGGACTACAGGTGTGTCAGATGTTTTTGTATCGTACAAGAAAATTACTCACACACATAAAATAGCGTGCAGAATCACGGCTTTTTGTTCGCAAAAACTAACAAATAATTTTTGTTGATACAAACCCGTTTTTATGTTTATTTTTTCTCACAAAATTGAACTCGAGGAAAAAATTAACAAAAAAGTCATAACTTTTGCTGTGTTTTAATTCTAAAAGCGCGGGAAAAATATATCTCATCAACAATATCGAACAAATAGATGCCTCCTCCTGGAAATTAATTAGCATGAAGTTACATGAGCGATCCAAGTTTACCAATCGGCACTGATGATTTCTCCTATGATATGGAAGTGTGAATTGAGAATATAGAAGAATATGTACGGAACAACAATATTTTATTGTGAAAATTCGCGAAAAGATTGCCTCGAATTTAAACATAAAACAATGCATGCTTGCCTTGGCACCGGTGGCCTTTTTCGCAATTGACATACAGTGAGGGGCAAAATAAACTGTCCAGATTATTTTTTTTCCATTTGTTTCATTTTTCTGGTTAAAATTCAACGAAAACACATCGTAATCATTTTTTTTAAATATTATTTATTATGTTCTTTTCAACTTTTGTTAATGTTACGCTGGTAAAAAAGAAAGTTTTTCTGATAGAAAAAAAAAGTTAATATTCCAAAAAAAAAACAGGGGCAAAATAAAGTGTCACAACTCGAAATTCGATATAATTTCGATAACTTTCCATCGTGAGGCCCCTCGAATTTGTTTGTTTTGTGTATTTTGACGTTTCATAAACAACTGGCTTGGCTCTGGAGCATTCAAACAGGTGTCTACATTCGAAAAAGTTGTAAAATATAGAGAACACAAAAATTTCCGGTTCCATTCCGTTGTCCATCCGGAAACTGGTTGTTCGTGATGTCAATAACGGCCAAACGCATCGGGAAGTTGCCGAGCACTACGAAATCAGCAAGACAGCGGTATCAAAAATAATGGAGAAGATGAAAACGTTCGGATCGGTGGTGGATCGCCCGGGAAGAAGACGGAAGCCCAAAACAGATGCCAGAACGGACAAGAAAAACATTCGTGAGGTGAAGAAAAACCCAAAAATTACGATCCGGCAGATACAGGAAGAGCTCCAATTTTCGGTATCGCGTCGTACTGTCCGTCGCCGCATCCAAGCAAAGGAGTACCATAGCAATATCGCAGTTAGAAGGCTTTTCATCAGCCAGGTGAATAAGGCTAAGCGGCTCAAGTTCGCCAAGAAACACGCCGATAAACCGCTCGAATACTGGAAAACAGTGTTGTGGACCGACGAATCCAAATTCGAGCTGTTCAACCGGAAGAAGCGGGATCGTGTGTGGCGCAAGTCAGGTGAGAAGTTCCAAGACCGCCATATACAAAGAAAAGTCAAGCACGGAGGAGGTAACGTGATGGTGTCTTGATAAAAATTGACGGAATCATGACAGCTGAGTTATATTGCAATGTCCTGCGGGAAAACCTCGAGGTTTTCCTCATCAAGACGGGCCTCGAGTAGCGCTTCGTTTTCCAGCAGGATAACGATCCGAAGCATACGGCCAAGCTGACGAAGCCATTTTTCCGTTCCTGCCGCATCAAACCCCTTGAATGGCCCCCACAAAGTCCTGATCTGAACCCCATCCAAAATCTGTGGGCCATCGATGTTCGGATTTATAAGACTGGTGTGACAAATAAAAATACTTATTTTGATGCCCTGGAGTGCGCGTGGGAAGAAGTCGACCCACAACACTTGCACAACCTTGTTGAAAGTATGCCGAAGCGCTTGCAGGAGGTGTTGAAGGCTAAAGGAGGCCATATCCATTATTAAATCGTTCTTGTTTGCCTTCAGTTTGATTTATTTGAAGCTGTTCTGATCTGGACACTTTATTTTGCCCGTTTTTTTTTTGGAATATTAACTTTTTTTTCTATCAGAAAAACATTCTTTTTTACCAGCGCAACATTAACAAAACTTGAAAAGAACATAATAAATAATGTTTTAAAAATGATTACGATGATTTTCGTTGAATTTTAACCAGAAAAATGAAAGAAATGGAAAAAAAATTGGGACACTTTATTTTGCCCCTCACTGTACACTCGACTACATGTGATTATATACTTGTTGCACCAGCACCATTATTCTACATCTAATAACTACATCAAACTTTCGTTGGCACCGAATTGAAACAACAACAATGGCAATACTTGCAAGTATCAAATATCATGTTGCATGTTATTTAGCATTGTCTCAGTGGAATCGCACCTCTAGACATCGTTCATACAACGAAAACCAACCAACACCAAACAAGCGTTCAACAGAGCATGCATACAAAGTCATATATCGATGGCTTGAAGCAAATAAATATACACACTTATCTCCGCTTTACGCTCTTCTTAACAGAAGCCCTTTCTAATAATATGTCCGGTCTCGATTAGCTTAGCTGTCATCCTTGGTGGAGATAGTCATGTCATGCGCTACAACCATTTTCTTGGTGATCCGATGATAGCCTAACCTAGATTCTCCACACAATTGTGTAGTTCAGAGCCTTGATGCAACGGCGTCAGTTTAATGCAATGATTGCAATGCCAGAGAAATCAGCGAGTGAGTAATTTAGGCGCGTCTACAGTTCAATCCGAAACGAAGACTATATGACTGACCGCTTGAACCAATTTTCAAAGCATTTATTCCAATCGACACGAGCCTTTTTTTTTTGAGCGATTGTCAAATTATGTGGGATCCAACGTGAACATAATTTTCGCACAACTAAGTGTTCATGTAAAATCGCATATATGCTGGTGGAACTAATGCTTAGGGATGGCTCAATCTCACAATAGGTTACATGACGATCTGCTTAATCATTTCGTGCACAGCATCGATGTTTTCTGGCACTACAGTCGATTTTTGACGACCTTCACGAAACTCGTCGAACAGCGAACTGTGTAAAATCAAAGTTTCCAAAACTAAAGCGTTACGCCGGAGACCGAGATTTTGAGCGTTAATAGCTCCTAAACAACCGAACGAAATGGTATGATAAACACTTCATTCTAAAGATGAAATGTCTACGCGTTATATACTTGTAACTTTCTCATCCAAAAACTTGTTTCAATAGCCTTAAAATTGCTTTCAAAACAGACTATTGAAATCACCAATCGGTATATAAGCGAGCGCCGCTCGGAAATCCACTCAGTTATAATTGAACAGCGATTGGAGCATGATGTCGCTGTTGTGGTGAAGCTAACTTCGTTTATTATGAGAGCGCTGATGAACGGTGTCACCAAGAGCCTGTTTGTGCACCTTAGGCCAGAAGGGAATCCATCAGGAGGAGAGTGATGTCACAAACGGTTCCGCTTGAGACATCGGAGCAGCCACTACACACACACACATACACGAGCGGAACTATTTTCGTTTGGTTGCTATCCAGCATCGAGAAGATTCCGGGAAGATGTTATTCTTGTTGAAAAATAATCTACCAGTTCCCCTTGGAATTGAAAAATACATTCATGCGAAACAGTTTATTTTAATGTTTTCTATTCATATAACGATGCGACCAAATACATTTAGTATCGTGATTTTTCAATCATGTGCAATGAACAGGTGGTTATCGAGTTAGCATTAACTACTGGTGGGCTTCGAGTATTGAGGAGAATCTGGAAAGATGTTATCGTTATCGTCAAGTGCAATTAGCAGGAAAGCTTCTGAAGATTATTTTTCTCCATCAGTATATTTTCGTATCCAATATTGGATGCGCGCGCCTCGGAAAATGTTTCGCATCGCGAAAATCATATAATTTTCAATCGATTATTGCTCAGTCACTGAAAGTTTCAAATTCAGAGAGTTCATTCGCCTCTAGTTTGCCTTTCAAGTTGCCATCGTAAACCACACCTTCTCTCGATTCAATCTCGGACAAAAAGCATACTTAAGCGATACACTGGTGGTGAAACGCATTCATTTTTCGTGAGGACATCGAACATCGTTACTGAACGAGCTGAACGAACTGAACGAGCTGAACGAGCTGGACGGCGAGAGATTGAGGGATTCACTACCTGGCCTGACCTGACCTGAAACGCATTCAGTTTGTTTGGAACTGTGAGGGAGTACAGGATAGCCGAACCATCAGGAGGAGAAGAGAAGACGATCAAGAGAGTATCGAAAAACAGCATCGGAAAACATCGGAGACATCGGAGCAGCCGCCACACACAAATACACGCGCGGAACTATTTTCGTTTGGTTGCCATCCAGTGTCTGGAAAATGTTATAGTTGCTGGAAAATAATCTGCCAGTTTCCCTGGGAATTGAAAAAAATATTCAAGCGAAAGAGTTCAATTAAATGTTTTCTAACCATAAAATACATTTGGTTTTATGATTTTTCAATCAAGTGCGATCAACGTGAGACCACGTCTTTCGGCAATTTATTAGAGGTGAAATGAATCTTAAGAAGGAATTCCCGCTCTACGCGCACTGGCAAACAATATTTACTCAACAACTTCTCAAACGAGAAATGGGTGTTGTGAGAAAGGATGAGCTAACGCAAAAATTATGTGGACTGATTTGATGCAACAGATATTTTGTCTATTGAAAATGGAATACAAATCATGTCACAATACAAGCAATGTATTATGTATTATACAACTTTCGTGTGAATGCTTTTTTTTTTTTTTGCTGAATATTATGCCTTCAACGTAACGCTCTGGTTTTCGAAGTCCCCCAAATATTCATTTTTCCATTCATTCAGAATTGATTCAGATGCAACTAAAAACAAATGATCACTAAATCAACGATAGTCCTACGTCACCCTTGCGGTTATACCACAGATATAACCCATTTCCTGTTTTTGAGCTTCATCGCCAAAAGTCAAATTAAGTTGATTGACGCACTCTTGTTGTGATAATCCACGTCGAAAGTCGTAAAAAATCATCGCACGAAAATGTTCACGATTCAGTTCCATTTTTTTGCCGAGACCAAACTTTCAACTAAATATAAAATAATCAAATAGCGTCCGTATGACAAAATGTTCTGAGTACGTATATCGACGAAAATGTCAAAACTTTACGATGGAACCGTCAGATGGACTCACATGACATCAGTGTTGCCAATTCCCGATATATAAATAGTGACCCTCGTAGAATACTACGTCCACGCAAACATCATCAGCGATGGAGATCGATCCACGGTCGAAATTAGATCGATTCATCCATACAACTGCTCTGCTCTGCAAGAAACATCGGGCTGCTGTTCTATAAATAACCCAACAATGATCAATATCAACTGTCTCCGCTGTCCGGTCTGCTGAACAACGGAAGAACAGAAAGAATACCCTTACGGCGAAATGGCTACTACTGTGTAATTTACCATAATGTAATGGAACAGAAAACTTAACGCCTAAATGGCTACTACTAACTACTGTGTAATTTACAGTTTATAGAAACATAAACATATGTACATGTACACGATTAAAACCCGGCTCTGTTACAGCTAAAATGCTAATGAGCCTAATAAATAAATAAATGGGATAAAAAAAACCATCAGCAAACATCTGTCGAAAACCATTTCCTTTTCTTTTCTTCACGTGACAATCATTGTTTCTTGAGACGAAACAGACCACTAGTTATTCGCTACTGTTATTCTTCTGTAGCATAATTTACCGACACAACGCATGTGCTTGCGTTTCCTGTTTCAAAATTCGTACACTGTCTTCAGGTTCGCCATCGCCTTGGGCGATTCACCACATTGACCACAATCGTCCTCGCACCCCATTGTGTCCCCTCGTGCCACCTGGAAAACAACACAATTCCAGCTCAATTTACAAGCGGATTGAAAGTGTGGATTCTCTAATACGATAATACTATTAGTTCATCGGGTGTATGTAGTTTGTCGTGTTCAACACAACATGCCGCCACACCGTTCTCGGGTGCAAGAAGTTGTTGGCCGGACCTCTTCGACACAGTCCTCCCCGTACACGTGTCGTCCATTCAACCTTATCAAATGGGACGCACTCTGTCTGTGCAGAAACAATATAGTAAATTTACTAGTCGAATTAAAATTCAATCTATGCACTCACAGCTCATAACTTCGGTAAGGTGGTGGTGGTGCATCGTAGTGCGGATACTGATCTGATCTCAACTAGTTTCGATGCTGTGTTGTAAAGTATCGAATTATGTCGTAATGTAAGATAATCCTGGAATTGGATTCTGTGCGCCTGTTTCTTTCAAAATATTCTTGTTTTATGCTCTTATACCCCAATCCCGGGATATACACACAATGAAGCGAATCATCATAATTTCGAACATCACGTAGCAACGGTGTGACCCGGATTACGTAAAGGAGTAAAAATTTAATCAAAATAATTTGATTGCCTTTCCATTACCATCCTTTCTCCGGGTGACACCATAGTGAAAAGTAGAAACCGGGAAGGTGATAACGAGGGGTCTAGACTGTATTGTATCACCCTCACACACAGAGTGACGTGCTCCAGTTGCAAATCTCTCATGGGCCAGGTTGCCAGTTGGAAACTTCATCAATACCATCGACCGGAGCGTCGGACCGAACCGAACCGGACCGGAAGCAGCGATGGTTGAATAAAGCATGCAGGTGTGAATGCATTTCACTCCGCAGAATTAACACTCCCCTGGGAAAACTGGTCGTCGTGTTCGTAGGTTTCGAGTTCGCCGCCGGAAAATTAATCGCTAGTCGAACCTTCGAATCCAGAAGAGGCACAGGCTCTCTCTGCAACAGTATTACACGGCATTGCCTTATGCTAACGAATGTGTAGGATGACACAAAATGGTTGGATTGGGTGGGGGTGGGGGGCGGTATGAATACGTATATTTCATCCGTCGGAAATGTTGTAAAGAGGCCACATAAGACGGACACAAAGGAATATGTTTGTGTGTATGTGTGGGTGGATGAATGTAAGCACATTAATATGATTTATTTTCAAATACACCGCGCACTTATCCGAATGCACTGTATATCAATGAGGCCATAGAAGTTTTAGAAGGTCCAAATTTTTATTGTGAGTTGCTTTAACATTTTTGTTCGCATTTACAAAATGTAATTTGTATCTAATGAAGTTGAAAGCGACAAACATAATGGCAAAAACTTGCAAAATTCACGTCTATGTTTCCAAAATCTCCACCCTTGAAAACCTAGTTGAGTTATGCATAATTGCCCCATTTAATCTAACGCGCTTCGATATAATATTTCCACAGCGGGAAGTATCCCACTCCTGAGTGCAATCGGCACTGTAACATAACGCTTATTTTACCTAAACACTAGCAGTATCGTCCGATGGTTGCGCCTTCTTTCGCCGAATGATTAGGGTAGACCCACGAACAGTCGCCAGTCCGGTTGGAAGCGAAACCATTCAAATGGCCATTAGTGGAGCCGATTTGAACATTCCGGAACGATGGTTTTTCCCTTCGCTTCCCTTCGCCTTCCGAGTAATACCTGACCAGGTGCCCATGAGTATCATTACACCATTGTTCGGCATAATCGGCTGCCGTTGGTGGTGCTGCTGGTGGTGTAATTCGAAACGAAACGTAATCATAATCAAATGATTGTTATCTCTTCTGGTTTCTTCGCCCCATTCGAATCGGCACACCATCCACCCACTTGTGAACACCCTCCCCCCGGAACAAGAGGTTGTTCCGTTTGCCGGCGAGGTATCACTGAGAGTGGTTCAGTATTTTCGCGCACAAATTCCTTTGCATTGTGGGAAGGTAATGGAACTCGTACAAGTTGCAGCGCACACAGTTTCAATGGATACCAGAAGCCGGAGAGATGTCATTTTCTGTTACATTGTTTACTTGGAGCGATTCCAGGAGCAGGATGATATTTTCCGGAGGAAATTATGGTGGTCGGAGCAAATGAGTGTCGCATTAGCGTTCGTTTTCATCAAGCATGGTGTAAAAGTAGTGAAAATATTCATCAATGCCTAGAATTTATTTCTGTTTCAATTGAGAAATTAGATACTGTTTTCATTTTCATCGCGAATTCTCAATCGTAACCGTAAAAAAGCTGTTTTTAATCTTAAAATTATTTACTTGAGAATCGTTCAAATTTACATTGCTTTCGGTTTCAAAACGTTTCAACGAAATTAAATATGGAGAAAAATTTGCGTAATTTAAATGTGTATTTTAAGACAACTACATGACAGACAGACAGACTATATGAAAAACTATATACAATGTTTTATTCTAGAACCAACCGTTCTCGAGATCTCGAGACGAATTTAATATAATTAAAATCATGGTTGTAAAATACAGAGCGCACTCGAATATATTCAGTCTCGGTTTTATTTTCACTGTATATAATCGAATCCTCTATATAATCGAGCCAAAAAAAAACTTTTTTTTATTCGTTTTTTATGCATATATGTTTCGTTTTTTCAATATAAAAAAATATTTTTTATTCATCCCCTTAAAGTCAGAAAACGCCTCTCTCACAGGAAAAAAAAATTATCCACAATTTCTCAGGGGGTGATAGACGATCATATTTGATGAAAAAAATAATCTTCTATGCATATGTTCGAATTTCAACAATGAAAGAGTAATAGAACCTTATTTTCTGTTTTGGACTCTGCTGCCTCAAACTGGCTCTACATTAAAAAGTACAATTTACAATTTACTCTCTATCAGATGAGCAGACCGAAAGAAATTTGACTGGTTAACATTTGAATAAAAATTATATCTCCATGTTATCTGAATTCTTAAGAGGCATAGTCCTGACTCTAGCTTATTCTATGTTATTTCCGCTAAAACTTTATTCATGATATGAAAACACTAGCTGACCCGGCAAACTTCGTCCCGCCCAAAATTTGTTTTTTGTTATCAATACCTTCAAACATTCACGTTTTCTTACTATGAGCAAGTTCATGGGTCCAATCACAGAACTGTTCATTGATTGATCTTCTAATCGACCTCGTTGAATTTACCTTTTACTATAAAATTCCTAATATTTCTAACAAAACTCATCATTATAATATCAGATTATTTTCAGACACAATTCTCGTTCAAGATTTTTCTACCACTTGCAAATAACATGTTTCTCCGTTGCATGGAATAAATGTTTTATACAGAAAATATGATAGAATAATGACAGCCCTAAATCGGACAATTCCTTCCTCGAGTTCTGCTCTTATCAATACATTCGGCGATACTTTTTTATTGGTATAGATAGAAGAAGATATAGGAGTGCGTTTTATCACATTAAAATCTATTTCCAGTTTCGAACAAAGATTAATTTTGCTAGCGCAAAAATCAAATGGACTAACAGCACTTGTCACTATGTAATTGTAGAACATATGGGAACTCAATTTTCCGAATTTTCCCTTATTCCTTCAGAGTTTTCCGAAAATTTTCAACTGTCATGTTTGGTTGGAATATTTTTGGTTGAAATATATATAATATTTGGTATGGCAGCCCCCCTTGAGAGAGTGGTGGAGTGTTGTGTTTAACCACCATACAAACATTTATTGTACCATAAAACCTCCATATGTCTAATTTACAAACTCCTCTCCCCTTCCCCACCTCAGAGAGAGGGGAGGAGTGTCTATTCACCATGGAAACGTTTCGTGCCCCTAGAACATTCGCATGACAAATTTTGCTCCATTTGCTTGATTAGTTTTCGAATTGCAGAAATTTGTCCTAAATGTGTCTAAATTTATTGCACCCTAAAACCTCCACATGCAAAATTTGATTCCATTTGCTTGATTAATTCTCGAGTAATGCAGAATTTTAAGTTTCATTTGTATGGCAGCCCCCCTTAAAGAGAGGGCGGACAGTCTAACTACCATAGAAACATTTATTTCACCCTAAAACCTAAACCTAAAAACCTAAAACCTAAAACATGCCAAATTTAGTTTAATTTGCTTGGTTAATTCTCGAGTAATGCACAAATTTGTGTTTCATTTGTATGGCAGCCCACCCTAAGAGAGGGGGGAGGAGTATCTAACCACCATTTATAGCACTCTAAAACCTCCATATGCCTAATTTGGTTTCATTTGCTTGATTAATTTTCGAGTAATGCAGAAATTTGTGTTTCATTTGGATGGCAGCCCTCCCTAAGAGAGGGGGGAGGAGTATGTAACCTCCGTTTATTGCACCCTAAAACTTTCACATGCCAAATTTGGTTTCGTTTGCTTGAATAATGTTTCGAACCATCGGTAAACGTTGAAAAATCATAACTTCAAATCGGAAAAAAAAATCACATCACTGAATTATGGACATGTTATGTAAAAAAACCTCAGCTTTCATAAAAAATTAAAAAAATATAACGCCCTCTAGTCCAAAGCCATGTAAACAACAACAAAAAATTACAATCAATAATTACGAACACAAAATTCAATTTTTTTAAAAGTATAGTATTTTTTCAAACAAGACTAGCTTGTTGGCTCTCATTTGATATATCGATGTTCGGTTGAGCAGTTCAAAAGTTATGATTTTTTGAAAAAAGTCATGTTTGGAAAAAAAAAGTGATTTTTCGCACCACCCTAAAATCTAAATGGTTACCCAAACGTAAAAATAAAAAAAAATACGTGTCTATTATTTTGCGAAAAGGAACAAAACTAATACTTTTTCACGAATATCTGAGAATCACCAGAACCACAAAACCCATAGTAAAAAGAAATTGTAATGTGTCAAAGGGTAATCAATCAATGAAGAGTCCTACAATTGGACCCACGAACGTAAGTAAGAAAACGTGGATGTTTCAAAGTATTCATATCAAAAAATCAATTTTGGGCGGGACGAGGTTCGCTGGGTCAGTATGATAATGAAAATTTCGATTTTTGGTAGCTTTCATCATATGTAGGGTGAGTTTGGGGGATTTGGACATACGGGGTGATTTGGACCACACCTTTATCTCAAAAAGTACGGCCCAAATTGGATTTTTGCACACAGCAAGCACTTTGATTGTCAAAAATGTGAGTTTTCCGATCGTGATTTTAAGGTTTTTTTTCCGCTGATTAAACAAACTTTTCGTGTATTGTGCAGTAAAGTTCTGTTCGCCTACAGAAGAGGAACAATTTGATGCAGCTAAACTGTAAATTTGATAACAATGAATGAAATTAATTGCGTGAATTACTTTAAATAAACATAAGTATGTTTTTTTTCCGATGAAACACACACTGGACCAAATCACCCCACAGATCACACCGCATAAAATTTTAATGTCCAAAAATCATCTTTTTTATTTCATGATATATTTCGTAGTCCGAAGCTTGATATAATAATTAAACATTAATGATTGAGAGAAAACAAGTGTAGCTCAGTGTACAATGTTTTTATTTAGACCTATTGGTTTGGAAATATTAGGCGATTCGCTTAGGGGGTCAACATTTCCCCCATTTCCCCTACCAAGTTTCTATAAAATTGGCGAGGGCCAAGTAAAAATATTGCTGTTTTCGGCTGATTTGGCATGGAATTGCTTCATATGTTCGTGATGTGTCTCAGTTGTTTTCTCATGCTTTTACATATTTTTACATACATATCATTTTCAAGTGACTAAAAAGTATTGAAATGAAGCGGTTCAGAATATTATTCTGAAGCATCAACAGCTTGAAAGTGTTGCTGATGGAACCGGATCAAAACGCAAAAATAATATACGAACGGATAATCTGATTATGCGTGAAATCAAATATAATCCACGCCTTACCATTCGTGCAATAAACGAAAGGCTGGATATGTCGACTTACTTTCTTAGCTTCCTTCCTTCATTTCAAGGAAGCTAAGAAGAGATGTGGCACCAGGTTGAACATGTTGCAAACTATTTCCAAACCGCCTCACCTATGAACTGAAGTGTTTGACCGAAGACAAACTCCCAAAAACTCTGGCACCGATCTATAACTAGGCACTACGAACTGTCTCCGGCTCATTGCCAACAACACCAGCTGCTTTTGTCTGCGCTGAAATTTGAGAACCACATTTCGTCCTAATCTTCGACACGACGATCGTAACCAGGGGTGACATTGCGCATTTCGAAACGAGTGATTTTTGTTCGTTTCGACCATTTTGACATGCCTTTGACCAGCCTTGTTTACGAACCCAAAAATTTTACATTTCTCTACGAGACAAATTTTGCTCTAAATCTAGTACACCAAAAATATGAACTTGAAAAATAAACATAATACTAAAACCATTTCGATTCGAGCTCGAATTTTCTCGAAACGAGTTAATCGTTTCGAAATGCGCAATGCCACCCCAGGATTTGTCAGTTTCTTGTCGAAAAACAGCGGTAGGGACCTGACCGCCCTTTGCAACACGATCCTGCATGCGGGTGGCACATTCCAACCTCCTTCCGGTGGCAAACGATCCTGGGGTGACATTGCGCATTTCGAAACGAGTAACTCGTTTCGAGATAATTCAAACTCGAATCGAATCGATTTTAGTATTATGGATCTTTCTCGAGTTATTATTTTCAGTGTACTAGATTTCGAGCAAAATGTGTCTCGAAGCGAAATGTCAAATTTTTGGGTTTGTAAACAAAGCAAACTTTACGGCTATTTCAAATATCAAAGCCGAAAAAGAAATTTAATTTGATATTATATTAGAAATGTGATAAAAAAGAAAAGATCGCGAAATATTTTTTGACGATAGCGATAGTGAAGAAGAGAGCACGCTTATTCCACAGAGGCGAGAGTTGAGGATTAAGGATTGAGGATTGTCTTTTATACGTTTCCGATATAAATGATAATAATTATTCTTTTGTTTCTAGGTTTTGGCAGCATATCAGACTCATTGGAGAAGCGTTTCAAAATATTTCGGATACAACTGTGTTCCAAACAGCCTTCAGATGCACTGCTGCTCCTGCAGCTTTGAAATTAGCCGCCGTTTTGAATCTTCTGGCTTCTGGTCGTACCAAATTAATGAAATGAAGGAGAAAACTTTTTACATGGTACGGCTCAACCAACAGCTCCATCAGTGTTCAATGAGATGATGCCACTTCTGGAAAGAAGCTTATGCGAAAAATGGATCGAATTGGATACAACATCGTTTAATGAAACAAAGCAATATTTCTTCGACAAATTCAAGAAACCAGGTGTATTGGTGGTACTCATATACCCATTCTAAGTCCTACGGAAAATGAACAAATATACTGCAAATGTGATGCTTATTGTATTTCATTGTGTTCCATAGTGCAGGAATGAAAGTATTGTATTTATACTAACATACTTGTACAAATAAACATCAAAACTAAAGGAAATGCATTTGAAATTTTCTTTGATGTAAGGTTTAGCATCAAAACCAACGTTTCACTAGCATTTTCCCATACGACGATCAACCATTTCTTGTCGAGACATTTGTTCTCGTTTCGAGTTGAAAAATGCTCGAACACAATGTTACGTAATGTCAAACTTTACTCGAAACTCTACTACTGCCTTATTCGTTTCGCTCGTTTCGAGCTCGCTTCGAGATTCATAATGGCAAAAGTGGTCGAAACGAACAAAAAACCCTCGTTTCGAAATGCGAAATGCCACCCCTGATTTGGGGCGAACGACTGAAGGTTCCCATCTGTTCTCGCGAACAACGGTATCAGAACTTCCAAGCCGGAGCGAGTTCGGCCGGTCTGCTAGAATACCAAGACCATCACAGCAGAAAAATGCCGTCTCCACCTGATCAGATATTCGGACGGCTCAGAAGGATCATCAGGAGTCGGATTTGGGGTAAGCGATGGTAGTAAGCAAGAAAATCGCGGACATCTGCCAGGTCTTCTCGGGCGAGATGGCCGGCATCTTCGAGGCAACCGCAATTTAAACTTCTAGGCCGTTGCTGGTCATCTCCGATTCGATGAATGCCAGAGCCGCTTGAAGAAGTGAAGTAGTGGATCACCAACTCTTTCGCACCTTTTGAACCTAAATGTGGTTCGCATAGAGAGGGTAGTTCCTCAGAAAAGTCAAAGGCTCGATAGCCAGGTTCGATGACGTAAAAAATGAGAGAACAACGAATCATGTTCAGACTAAGGACCGGTCATTGCTCGGTCGGACACGGATTCAATAGAAGACCTTTATGTCTACTCTGCGACCACAACAACGTCGAACATTTCCTGTGTGGTTGCTCGAAATACGATGATCTGCAGAAATTCAGGATGTAACGTCTGAACAATGGATCAGCCAGGAAAATCCTTCTTCCTTCCCCTTCACAATGAAGGGGAATAAGAACATTTTAGCATCTTAAACGGAAAGCTATTTTGTTAGATTACGTTTTAAAAATGTTTGATATGTATTTATCTTTTGTCATTTCAAGTCTAATTTTTATGAACCCATTTCATATATCTGGCATCACTGTTATATAAACAAACTGTATTTTTATGTCGTGCTTTTTCCCGTTGTTTTTTTGTGTATTTGAATCGTTTTTAATTATTGTTTATAAGCTTGTATCGAGCATTAGCGCTCCTCTGTTGCGTCTGCTCATCTGTGTGTTGATTCATCGTGCCACTGAGTGTCCTTAAAAGTGAAGTGTTCTCGTGCATATCACAAAACAACAAAAGCGTATTGCTTTCCACGCCAATTTTTTTTTCTCGAAGCGACATCTGCTGGGAAAAAATAAAACTGTTGAGCTTCACGTCTGCGAGTGAGCTATAAACCAGCATATACAGCAACACAGCCTACGCGAAGGCTTATATCATTGCTATTTATCTCAGACGCAATGACTAAGAAAATATGCGGAGAATGTCAAATCGTTATCAATGATCTTGAGCCAATACGTTGTGGTTTTTGCGAAGCTTATTTCCACCTCAACCAGCAATGCTGTGGTTTAATCACGCGAAACTTGAAGGATGCATTTTCGTCTGGAAAGATCATGTTTGTTTGCCATTCCTGCAGAGAAGAGTTGAAAGGACGATCTCTCCGCAGTTATATAACTGATCAACAACAATCGATTTCAACACCTACGCTCGCTGACTTGCCGTCACAGGTTCAGCAACTGCACGATATCGTTGCTGAACTGGGGAAAAAAGTCGATCGCATTTCGACAAATCCACAACGCAATCGCTCAGTGAGTGTAGCTCCAGTTTGGCCTAGTTCAGGCGTAAAACGTAGACGCGAAGATCGCCCTGATGTCGATGTACCAATGGCAAAAGGAATTAAATCGATAGATTTGAGCGATCTCTCTGTTCCTTCCATCTCACCTGCTGCGCCTCCGGTTAAGTTTTGGCTGTATTTATCGCGTTTGAATCCACTCATCTCTGATAGCGACGTGCAAAACATTGTGTCCCGCTGTTTGGTCACTGTAGATCCAGCTGAAGTTTTCCGACTGGTTCCTAAAGGCAGGGATACTAGTAACATGACTTTTGTGTCATTTAAGATTGGTCTGGATCCTAGCATTAAGGATTTGGAACTTGATCCGGCCTCATGGCCTGCCGGGTTACAATTACGAGAGTTTGTTGACCTGGCAAAAAACTAATTCATCGCAGCTCTGCGGTTTCTGACGTCACCACTACATCACTGGCCCCGGGACACTCCGTAACAGGTATTGAGGAAGCCCCTACACCGCCCAACTTAGTCGTGCTCTCTTCTAACGCCAGTCATTATCGTCGTCCCGGTCCTACAGTTGGTGTTGGTCGATGCCTCTACATTGGATCCGGAACAACCAGTAACAGGTATTGAGGAAGTTCCCTCGCCACCCGACCCAGTCGTGCCCTTTATCAACATCCGCCATCACCATTGTCCCGGTCCTGTGGTCGGTGTTGGTCCAGGGAGCTTCCGGCCTGTAAGTTCAGGCGAGTATACTGATAATTCTGAACTTTCGGCACCTGAAATCCCTTCGATTTCCAGTTCCTGCGATCGACGCTGCTCGAACCTCCGGATTTATTATCAAAATGTGCGTGGATTGAGGACCAAAATAGATGCTTTCTTCTTGTCTGTTTCCGAAGAAGAGTTTGATTTGATTGTCCTGACTGAAACATGGCTGGATGATCGCATTTTCTCAACGCAGCTTTTTGGACCATCGTACGCCGTATACCGAACCGATAGAAGTCATCTGAATAGTCATAAATCTCGTGGTGGAGGAGTACTGATTGCTATCACGAGGCGACTAACCAGTTATCTTGATCTCGCCCCTATTTCTCTCCTACTTGAGCAACTGTGGGTTATAAGTATCGGCGTTATTTATCTCCCGCCTAACAGGAAAAACGATAGTACGGCGATCGACAAACACGTGGAATCCATTGGTTCAGTTTCAGCTCGTTTGAAGGTTCACTCTCCTGCTCTTCTGTTCGGTGACTATAATCAAGTAGGTTTGCAGTGGTGTTTCCCCGAAAGTAGTACACCAGTCATCGATCCATTGACATCGCATATATCCGAGGCCTGCTGTGCTCTCCTGGACGGATTCAACCTTCACGGTTTTTCTCAAGCCAACACACATCTGAATAGAAATGGTAGATTACTGGACCTTGTCCTGGCCAATGATGCTGCATTACCCATTTCTTCGATTGCTTTGGCGGCTGATCCCCTAATTGATCTCGATGCTGATCACCCTGTTCTCGTCACGTTAATAAGCTTGCACACTCCGATCGTTTATGTTGCACCATCTGAACAAACATCTCTGAACTTCCGTCGAGCCAACTATGCTTTATTGAGTGATGAACTCGTCAATATTGACTGGAATTTCATCGAATCTACCGATAGTGTCAATGTCGCCGTGGAGTACTTCTGTACAGCAGTAGTGGACGCAAACTTTCGTGTTGTTCCTGCTCGACGACCACCTCATAATCCTCCTTGGTCCAATCGCCGCTTACGCGAGCTGAAGCGAAAACGATCAACCGCTCTGCGAAGTTACAGTAACTGCCGGTCATCTTACTTCAAACGACAGTTCAATTTGGCCAGTCGTTGTTACCGTCAATATAACCGTTTTCTCTATAATCGGTACGTAAAACGAACGGAAGCGAATCTACGCACCAACCCTCGTGGGTTCTGGTCATTTGTGAATTCCAAACGAAAAGATGCTGGACTGCCTTGTTCTATGTTTTTTGGAAATAGCACGGCTAATAATGATCCTGAGAAATGCAATTTGTTTGCACGTCATTTCAAACGAGTGTTCAACAATTCCTCAACCTCTGCTATGCAAGTTGCAGAAGCTACCAGCGGACTGCCTTGTGATGAATTCAACTTCGACATACCTCACTTTACAGAAGAGATGATGAAAACCGCAATGCGTAAATTAACGTTCTCGTATGCCGCTGGGCCCGACGGAATACCCTCAGCAGTCTTGAAGCTTTGTGCAGATGTTCTTTGCTCTCCGTTAACAACGATATTCAATCTGTCGGTTCAGCAAAGCGAATTTCCAACCCGTTGGAAATTTTCATATATGTTTCCGGATTTTCTGGGGAAAAATCTTCGATAAAAAGATTTTTTAAGATCGAAAACACAGATTTCATTATGATAACCCTGTATTCTACTACCTTCCATACTGTCTCCTGTAAAATAGAAGAACGATAAAATCAAATGAAGTGTTAACTCATAGTTCTAAATCATCCCAATTCAAAAAACTTCCGTCGATTTGAAAAAAGAAACTAAACTTACTCCTGCTTTGATGTGACCTAATACACCAAATGCCCCAACCAATTGGCGGTGATCATGTATCCTGTTAATCTTTTCAAATGTCACACCCTAATCCACCCTTGACATGCAGAGACATCCAATTAGCTTGAATAATAAAAAAATGCTTATCACCTCCCCCACCACTAGGTCTCCGATTTCGGTACATACCAAATCTATATTTTTTCAACAACAGTTACCACAACATCACACAACCGTTGGGGTTCCACATCCTGCCATCGACTCGCTCCAACGCCTTTCCGCACACCCGATATTATTATGAGGTTCGACAAACACCTTCTTATTCCCTCCTAGGCCCGGGCTATCCGTGTGGCACCACTCAAGCATACATAAGTGTAGCGTCTGTTGGCAATTAGGAGCTGATTGTGTTGAGCCTCATCAAAGGCCGATGCTTCCGATGCTCGAGGAAATACGAGGAGTCTCGCTGGATCAACGGTGCGGGGGAGGGAGTGGAGGAATATCTTGTAATTATAATGTTCAATATTGTGCAGAACTGAGCTTTCTTTGCTTCGGGTGTGTGCATGTGGGGGCGGAAGTGGATGGGAGTGGAATTGCTGATGATGATTCGCAGCTTCAAAGCTCGCTAGGGCTAGTGTATCTGCGTGCGGCCGAGTCTCAGGATCTGAGGATAGCCAAATGAATTTCCATATCCGGACCGTGAGTAACGAGTAACTAGAAACAACAACACAATCCATTTGGTGATAGCGGGGACCGATGGGTTTATTCGGAGCCCTATTCGTAGGGAAATGCGTAATCTCGTGCGGATGAGTATTCAGGCAAAGCTGAACCAGCAATGTGAATATTGTGTAAGACAAACCATTCCAATATGTTTCTTCGTGCGTTTGTGCGATGTAAGTGTGGGAATTCCTTTCTGCTCAATGGTAGTTGGCACGTGTTACTAATTGAGCCGTTATTGCCACTGGTGTATACACTTTTATTTCTGTTGTACCCTGCATTAAGAGGCAATACCTATTTCCAGAAATACTTGCAGTGAGTTGAGATTCTTGTAAGTAAACTTTGTTCGTTCGTCTTCAAATGCACACTTGAACATTTAAAAGACACAAATTTTTCTCAATATGCAATACTGTTGGAACCTTTTAAAATCGAAAACAATGGACCTTTCAACCAATTTTCAGATAATAATGTTAGGATGAATAGCTGTTGCTAATTCATTCTAAGAGAATTCATTACAGGAATAAATTCGAAGTAATGATAATTAATTCCACAAATGTGTATTTTCAAATGTTATTGGCAACCCTTTAAAATTGACCAATCAGTTGGTCCGAGTTTGACGGATAACTGGTCCGAAAGCGACCCCTCTATTGTCCGTCTCAACCACACTTTCAGCACGGTTTCTACACCCAGACTAGCGTTGACAGAAAAGATTTCATCTTCGGTAGAAAAAAAAAAGCTTTTTCGTGTGCTGATGGTTGAAATGAACAAATAAAAGCACCTTTTTTAAAAGCTTTAAAATGTTTGTAAACATGGGAGCAGACATCTCTTTCTCTCAGACTGAACGTCAGCTTGGGATTGTATCCAAAAAAAAAAACGTACAAACGATGTCTGAGGGGATCGAACCAAAGCCGGCTGAAATGCGAGGCTGTTTTACATGCCCACGCTATCCATCTAGCTACAGGTGCAGTTGCTTCAATACCGTTCTGAATCATGTTTCGACAGAAAGAGTTATAGAGTATTGATATTAAAACGTGAAAAAATATACACTGAGAAATTTTTTTTTTATTTCCAAACACTTTAATTTGCAATATCTAAAATACGTATTTTTCAATTTTTTCATTTATTTTTTTTTTCTGATATAGAAGTAATGTAGAAAATTTAAAAAATAAGTCCAAGATGGTGAAACTATTTTTGACGAATTTTACGGAACATCGAATTTTCATGAATTTTCGAAACCTCGAATTTTTGTATGTTCATTTTTATTCCATTTTGAGCCACAAATTATGAATCATGATGTGATTTGAAACAAAAAAGCTATTTATCAATCTCCTTCTGAAAGCAGTCATTCTCGAGATATTTGAAAAAAAAATATATTTCAAATTTATTGTCTTTTTTATAGTAAATAGACTCTGTCAGTATGTTTGTCGTGTTTTTTTTATTCCATTTATTCATTTTAGGCTCATTAACATTTTAGCTGTAACAGAGCCGAATTTTAATCGTGTACATGTCACATGATTATCATATCTATAATTAGCATATTACACAGTAGCCATTTAGGCGTAAGAGTATTCTTTTCAGTTCTTCCATTATCCAGTTAGACCACCGGACAGCGGAGACAGTTGATTGATCATTGTTGAATCTATATATATAAAAATGGAGTGATGTCTGTCTGTCTGTCTGATTCTTATAGACTCGGAAACTACTGAACCGATCGACATGAAAATTGGTATGTAGGGGTTTTTGGGGCCGGGGAAGGTTTTCGTGATATTTTGAGACCCCTCCCCCCTCTCTAAGGGGGGGCTGCCATACAAATGAAACACAAATTTCTGCATTACTCGAGAATTAATCAAGCAAATGAAACCAAATTTGGCATGTGGAGGTTTTAGGATGCAATAAATGTTTCTATGGTGTTAAGATACTCCTTCCCCCTCTCTTAGAGGGGGCTGCCGTACAAATGAAACACAAATTTTTGCATTACTCGAGAATTAATCAAGTAAATGGGCGGGACGAAGTTTGCCGGGTTAGTTAGTTATTTATAGAATAGCAGCCCGTTCAAGGAATTGTTGAATAATATTAATTTTTCACTGAACTACGATTAAATGTATGTTGACCTTGGGACCTTGACAATGGGTCGAAGTAGCGAAAACTTGTTTTTTCAAAAAAATTCAAAATTATCCGATGGCCCGAAAAATCATTTTTCCCTATTTTTCCAAAAATGACTATTTTTTAATATTCATAACTTTTAAACCACCGGGCCGATTCATATAATCCATGTACCAATTTAAAGCCAAACGAAATACCACATATGAATAGAAATTGGATTCTAGTCGCATAGGAATATTGTACGAAAACTGAAAACATATTAACTTTGCAAAATCACTCGAAAACGAAAAAAAACTTTCGGATATGTTATGAAAAAAAAACCTCAGCTTTCAAGAAAAAATAAAAAAAAAGATTGTGACCTTACTTCCGAAACCATGTAAGCAATGAAAAACAATTACAATCAATAATTACGAAAACAAAATCTGTTTTTTTTTTCAAGTGTAATGTTTTTCAAACAAAACTAGCTCATTGGCTCTAATTTAATATATCGATCATCCAATTCGGTCGTACAAAAGTAGTACAAACGTTATGAATTATTGAAAAAGGTCATTTTTGGAAAAAAGGGGGAAAAGTTGATTTTTCGGACCACCATAAAATGGAAATGGCCACCCTGATGAAAAAATAACAATTTACAATTTTAGTAGGTCTGTATAATGCTTGGCATGATATTTTTTTCTGAGGTGTTATTTGATGGCTATTTACACATCAAACATTGATGAATTATTAAATAATAACTATTTGTACTACAGTTAAGTATTATGCATTGGAAGGTGTGGCAATATGTCTCCTATTTAACGGCTAACAGGTTTCAAAAATATTCGCAGTATTTGTCAAGATATTACTAATAGTAACTTTCTCCATTCACCCCATCGACGGTATTTCAAAAATTCATATAAATTCAAGGTCCACAAAGTTCGTCAAAAATAGTTTTACCATCTTGTACTCATTTTTTAAATTCTCTACATGACTTCTATTTTATAAATTTGAAAGAGTTAAACATACATATATAAATTTTAAAAACATTAAAACTAAAAATGACAATAAATTAGAAATGTTTCTTCAAATATCTCGAAAATGGCTGCTTAGAGAAGAAGATTGATGAAGAGCTTTTTTAGTTTGAATCACGACAGGATTCATAATTTGTGGCTAAAAATAATTGTCAACATACAAAAATCCGAAATTTCAAAAAATCATTAAAATTCGATGTTCCACAAAGTTTGTCAAAAATAGTTTTACCATCTTGGACTCTATTTTTTTAATTTTCTACATGACTTCTATGGTGTAAAATTTAAAAAAAATAAAAATTACATATTTTAGATATTGCAAATTAATTTTTTTTGTAAATAAAAACAGAGTACGTGTAATGTTTTTACATTTTTACATCAATGCTCTATAACTTTTTCTAAGACGCTATTTCGGTACGATTCATAGTTTTTGAGAAATAAATTATCAAAGATTTCTCTTACTAAAATCGATACCCCCTTTTCAAAAATTATACTTGAGCCAAACGGAATACAAACTCTCATTCGAATCAAAATTATATGTTTTTAAAATCTGTATTTCTAGGATGATTTCATTTGGAGTTGCTCCATTTCATCAGGGCAGTAAGCATATCAAGATATTGTGTCCGAAATATGATTCAGAACGGTACACCTAATTATAAAATTAAGCTGGAAAGTGGTTTCTAAGAGTAAAAAGGAGATCATAAACTTGAATGTATATCCTTTTCGGTCTGGGCCGTGTATGTGATAAAGTATGCGAAAAGCTTTAATGCGTGCTTATTTGTTATACAAGTATGAGAGCGTAGCACATTTTCTGTTACCGTAAGCCGGGGGCAAGTTGATCACTAATTTCAGAAAAATGTGAATATTTCCGATTTTTTTGTTAGATTTATACTCAATTATTTTTCAAATCAGCACTGGTGCTAAGGTCACAAAACGTTATGGTTAGTTTTGTTCAAAAAAATCTTTAAGCGTTAATTTGGAAAAGTTTAAAAGGTAGCTTCGGGGTGAAATTTGTCAATCTATATTTTTCCGGATTTTCTAGTATCATATGCACAAAAATGCATAGAAAATCTATTATTTCTTCATCTACGGTCATTTTTAATCATAATTCAAGGGTATGAGGTTACAAAAACCTTATTTAATCCACCTAAAGGTGGGGTTATGTCTTTCCATAACTCGATTTGAACACAGATCTGCATGTCATCCGGAGACCATTCGGGTTATCCTAATGTGACCAGAAACCCTTAAAATGGTCACCAATGAGCTAGTTTTGACAAACAAAGAAGATCGATATGTCGCATGATGGGATTCGGTTCTGGTCATTCGTGGTGCTTTTTTGTAAAATAGTTTTTTCTCACTTGTTTGAATAGTAACAACAAACATTTGATTACTTATTCAACTCATCAAATATCGGCTAGAACTGAATTAACATGTTTGGCGTCTATAAATATTGTTTTGATGTGTTGAAAATATGTTTTTTTACCATAGTTAAAAATGGAAACGAAAAAGCTATTCGGATAAATGTTAATGTGAATGTTAATTTAATAAGTGATTCGTTGAGAACCATTGACAAAAAGAACCTTCAGATGATTATTGAACTGAAAATTTATGTTTGTTTTCAGTAATACGTTTGATCAATTTCACCCCGGTGATCAATTTCCCCCCGGATGACGGTTCTTATAAGCTCATTTAATGTAATAAATCGGGAAGCCAAAACATATGCTAAAAATTAATTTTGTGTGTATCAATGTAAACCGAGCATCGTTTAAATTTTCAAGCAGTTTTCTCCATATGATAGGAGGAAAACAAATCATGGTTTCCAGCTATAAAGTATGACATGTTCATCGAAATTATATTGTTTGTGATGCTTGTTTGGTCGACAGTAGAAAACCGGAGTTGAAAGCCTGCCACCACAAATGTTTCTAAAACAGATGAAAATGGGTTGGAAATCCGAGCAAGGTAATCTTAACTTACTGGAGATCGATTTACTTTCTACGCAAACATTATAATTTGACTTGTTATTGCATAACCTCCACGTTTTCATTGAACAAGAAGCTCATAAATGATCTTCTTAGAGCATATTTTGGATACAACAATTGTATAATTTTGTTAAAACCTTTTTTTCACAATGAAACCTGGACTATATATTTTAACACACCAATACCTACTAAATTCAACAAACCTAGTACGGAATAAAATATTTTCCATATTTCCAGACTTTACTACTGAGAACCAATTTCACGCTTTAAAAAAATCAAAGAAAACGCATTCCCAATCAGCGTTCATTATACATCATACAACCTTCTCCAGTCTATCACCTTTGTGGCAGGCAGGCAGGATTCCTTATGCAAATAGTGAAAGTTTACCATTCAATTCGAAACGGAAACAGAATTGTGTCGGAATAATAAACTGAAATTGTTCACGCTGTGAATACCGGAAATGCTAGTCCGATCAACCGAGTCCCTGCTTTGGATGTAAATATTCCGGAATTAGGAAGCTTGGCTCGAAATTTAACCTCTGCCTTTCACCGGGAACCGGGTAGAGCTTCACGTGCCACGAATGTCACTGGTTTTCCCCCCTCACCAATGAAACACAAAGGACCGAGCGGAAGGAATGATGCGATCCTTTTACACACACACACAATGGAAATGCCTGTTATGGATGATAATGACTGGAAGCAACGAAATGTGTGCCTTTCTTAGGAGTGATTGTAGAGCGACGTATCCTCGCTAAACAAAGGCGACTCGACGAGCGAATTTCTGACTTCCAGAGCGAGGCGGGGGTAATTCGTAGGTGACAATAGGTTCGTCATGAATAAATCAGAATTAAATTTTCTCTATTTACCATCAACCTATTCGCCGTCAGTTTGTAACGAAAACTAGCTTGGAGCAATGTTCAAGTCAGCTTAAGGTTCGTCCCACCCTGAATCGTTTTTCCAATTTTCCATTAATATCAAATCATAATTCCTATGTTAACCATCCGGGTAAAATTTCCAACAAAAACCCAACGCATTGGAATCCCCTAGTCATTCCTTCGTTAGCATCATTCTTTTTTTTCTCTCCTACCCCTCAAACGACTCTCGCAAAATTGATAAAGAAAAGCGAGCTTTTTCAAGTCTGTTTCATCACGCATTCACCGAACCAGAGCAACAGCGAGTACACAAAAAAAAGAGCATCCATCTTTCATATTTCATCCAATCATTGGTCCCGCCCCGTTCCCTTCGCCGAAATGCCGCTATCATACGGCAAAATTGATTACTAGCTCAATAGAAAACATCATTTATTATCGCTTCCAAAGTCCACCCCTCCGCCAATCCACAGAAGCATCACTTGCTCATCAACCAAATGAAAACAGCCGAACAAAAAGGCGAAACCGGTTCGGTTCGATTGTGCCCGATGCACAGCATCAGGAGCATTAGCATTCAGCCCTCATCAAAAACCGAAGGCAGGCGAAGAAAATTTTATAAATTATGATAAATACGTTTATTGTCTCGGTGCGAAAATTGGCATTAATCAGATGGTCGACTCCCACACCCCCACCCTACCCCCTCTCTTGGGTGTGGCAGGATTAACTTCGGCAGGTCAGGCTGCCGCTAGCGATTCGTGCCACGAGTGCCAGCCAGCGGAAGACAAAATGTCACAGTCAGTGAGGAAAACCGAAATGAATTTTCCCGCTTCTTCAGCGGTGAATTTTTTTTTTGTTATTCTCGGATTTTCCCCAACTTGCTCGAATTGCTCGCTGTATGCTCACCATTTGCGATGGAACGTGCGTCCTTGTGGGGAACTGAACGTGTTATCCTTTTCTTCAGTGATTTTCGTTCCAACGGCGAATTACCGCCTTCGGTCGTGCGATTCGTTTGGAGGACAAACAAAAATTGCCGCCGTATTCTTCGTTAATTTAGAATCGTGTTTTTCTTTATTATTCATATTCTGTTTGCCATACCGCCGATTTATTTTCCGCAGCAGCGCCAGGTTTCGAGAGTTCAAATTGAAGAGGAACAGCAACGATTCTGTCCTATGCCGTGGGAAAGATGGCTGAGCCGATAAGGAAATTTGAACAATATGGTACATTTTCCGAATGCTGAGATGGTGTTTCGAGGGAGAGTCGATCTCAATCAATCACTTGAATTCAATTTGGCGGAAGAGGCCCTTCTGGGTTTTCGAGCTAGCTAATTTTGATAAAAGTACATGAATCAACAAACTGAAAACATTTTTTTTCCGAAACCAGTTTTTTTTTCGTTCAACAATATTTGCTAACAGCAATTATAAACTACTGAAATTATCGAGAACTCCATTTTTTTTTTTTGAAAACGAAACAAATTTACTCCTGAAATGGAAAAAATGGAAAAAAACAATTTATTCGAGGTTTGCTCTATCTGCGACTACGCGTCTGCGGCATCTTTCAGAGAATTTACTGAGGTGGCAAATTCTGGTTTTTAAGGCCAGAATCCAGAATCCAGGCAGGAATCTCTTTAATAAAGAGCAATTTAAATTCCATCAAATTAACCGGCCACTTCCTCGACTCTTTCGGAATTTTGTTTTGAACTTTGTAAATAAGGTGGCAGCTACCCAGTACTACAATTTTCCATATCATATGACTAACTTTGACTAACTAACTAACAATCATTGTTACTATTGTTTTGAAGTCCAACTCGAAATTCAGTTGTCCGATTGAAACATGATGATCGATAAATTTGTGGTGAATTGATAGATTCTTACAGATTGTTCGTAACTCTGAACCTATGAGTTTTGGTAGCTCCACTTTTCAAAGCTCCAAGCCTTCAAGTCTGCTCGCGCTGTTAAAATTTCACATTTTGTATTTGAAAGGACTGTCAACATTGCCATATCAGAACCATTGACTCGACGGAGAACACACACCAGTATTCAGCTAGCCGCTGATTGTTAATCTTATGGAATAAACCCCGAAGCCGGTATTATCTTGGCGTTATCGCCAAGCAAGCTGTGGGGATTTTCGGTGTCATTGGTTATCAAATACTTGCCCGGACTACCAAATACTTTTACTAAAGAGTGCTTAGTTCTTAAGATTCAATATGTTCGTTCTGGTCGGTCATAATTTCCTAGTCCTACGTTAACAATGCGGTGGTGTCTTTGTTATGTTATGAGAATTCCTCTCGGAAACCGATGTTGGATCTGAACTTGGAGCATCTTCAAAATAATGTGCCAGAGTTTCGGCTACTCGAGCAGGATCATCAGAAATTACTTCTTCTGTTTCGACAGAATATCTGGGAATGATGATTTTGTGTAAAGCTTTCATCCTTCTTCGCATTTCTAATGAGGAACAGTTGACATCCGCTCCTTCCACAAAGCAATGCTTAGTCATTCTAATTTTAGGTTTTTAGCTTCACGGATGATTGCTTGGCGTAATTACGTTCTATTCGAAATTTAATAAAGGCTTCCCGTCTATTGGAGTCCATGGGTTCCGCCTGACGCAACAATCTAAGAGCTTTGTGACGATTTCTTATTACACTTGAAACACTATTTCACCGAATGACTCGTAGAAGACCTATTGGTCCAGCCGTACGAGGAAAGTATGCTAAAGCAGTGTTTATTTCTAACTCCGGCTAAGAGTATCTTAAATAAAGATAAAAAAAGATCTTGGCATTTTCAAATATCAACTTTGTTTGTATGCGTAATAGGGTAGGGCGAGGCTAATTGATCATAGGGGTAAGTTGGTCAGTGACGATATATTGGAATCTGAGCGTCCAAAAAATTGTCGATCTATGGATGAAAAATAGTGAATTGCTGATACAATAAAATAAGCAAGTTGGAAAAACTTTTTATTAAGTAGGTTAAAAAATACGGACATGGTTCCGATTTTGCCAAGAATCATTCACGGTTTGCGCATTATAAAATGTGTTCTAAAACTGGTTAATAACCATGAAAAAAATCGGCTCAAACGTAAGACAAATGTTTTTTTGTACGCATTAGCTTTAAGTGTTAATGTAAATCGCTTTTAGAATTATTTTTATTGAATTTTTATGAATATCCTTTTTCATATATAGAGGGGCTAGTTGGTCACACAAATTGCTCGTTTGAGAGCAACACATATAAAATTTTCAGGTATTCCGTGTTTCATTAAGCTAAACCCAGTGTATTTGAAATATATTTTTTGCTGTAAAATTTCCAATAATGAACGCTAACATTGGATATTAGAACTCACAATAATGCATTGAGTAATGTAGCATACCTGGAGGCTATTTCTATATACTTTGAGGCGAACGGTGCAAATGTCATCAAAACAAATGCAAGCAAGAATGCGAGTGGTTGTGCGTCGCAGGGATGCCAGGTGATTTCTGTCAAAAGTCTTGACATGGTACGAGAAAATGTCTTCACCATAATATCGGAGGAAAGCTCTTCACACAAAAACAGAACTGTTATAACTCTTTTTGTTTATTTCAGTTTTGAAATTTTGGTTGTAACTCAAACTATATCCATGAAACTCATTGTAGAAAAGATACGTAACAAGAAAACCTTCGATTTGTCAAGTGGTCGTTTGAAAGATCTAGGTTAATCTATTGTATAGTAGGGCCAAAATAATAGAAATGCGATGTCACAATCATTCGAATTTTTGAGCGCAAATGAACTAATGTTTTTAAGACAATATGTATTCAGACCGCTCCGTTCGCTGAGACCAAAGCCCTACTTTTTTGACGATATTTTCGGGCAATAGCTAGAATTTCATGGAAATAATATCTTTCAAAAATTCACGTACGCTACCATACTGAAATGTCTTCACATATTTCATAATGTATTCAAAATGACTTCACAAAATCAAATGTCTTCAAAATGAAGACATGTCCTTAAACCTGGCATCTCTGGTTCGCCACAAAGTGGAAGAGAGACGAAATCGCTAGAAAAGATTGTCTGACTAATTTTCAAAGATGATAATTTGAAATTTTCATTAATTTGTTTTTTTACTTGCTACATGATATTAGTTAACTGTTTCTTTTATATTTAATTAATTAATTTAAAGGGTGTGTCACATCAAATTGCATCACGGAAAAAACGCTGTAGAAATTTAATTTTTAGGAATTACATCTTCAGCTTTCGCTTATAATCAGATAAGAGTGTATAGATCACGTTGGCCATGCTTCACTGTCAATTTTTCATAAATTTGGAAAAATGTCGTCGAACGTAAAAGAGTGTCGTGAATTAATCCTGTGCACTCATTTCGAGAATCCGGAGTTGTCACATCGGGACATCGGTAAGATGCTGGGAATCGTCCAATCCACGGTCAGCAGAGTACTAAAACGATACTTCGAGAACCTAACCATCGATCGGAAGGTGAAGAACGGAAAAATTGGATGCTCCGTCAGTGAAAAAGATCACAAACGCGTAGTTAAGCAGTTTAGACGTGTTCCGAGAAGTTCGGTCCGGGATGTCGCCAATAAGCTGAATTAGTCAAGTTCATTCGTCCAGCGGACCAAGCAGCGGGAGGGCCTGCGTACATACAAGGTTCAGAAGGCTACTAACCGCGACGAAAGGCAAAACATGGTGGGGAAGACGCGAGCCCGGAAGTTGTACACCGAAATGCTGACGAAGCCGCATTGCCTGGTAATGGACGACGAAACCTACGTCAAAGCGGACTTTCGTCAGCTGCCGGGCCTGTTGTTCTTCTCCGCAGAGGACAAATTCAGCGTTCCGGAGGAGATTCGCAAGCAGAAACTATCCAAGTTTGCCAAAAAGTACATGGTGTGGCAAGCGATCTGCTCTTGCGGAAAGCGGAGCGCCCCCTTCGTGATGACCGACACGGTAAACGGGCAGGTTTACCTTAAGGAGTGCCTACAGAAGCGCTTACTACCACTATTGAAGCAGCACGAGGGCCCGACCATCTTCTAGCCGGATCTCGCTTCGTGCCACTATTCAAAGGACGTGTTGGAGTGGTACGAAGCCAACGGGATCACCTTCGTGCCAAAGGAAATGAACCCGCCCAACGCGCCGGAGCTTCGCCCAATAGAGAAATATTGGGCGATTATGAAGCAGGCCCTTCGGAAGAACCCAAAAGTTGTCAAATCGGAGGCGGACTTCAAGAGAAAATGGATTTCTGTTCAAAAAAAAACTACAACCTGACGTTGTACAGAACCTAATGGACGGGGTAAAGAGGAAGGTGCGAGCATACGGGCTTGGGCTCGAAGTATGAATAAAAAGAAAATGCCAAAAGTTGTTTAATAGTTTTTATTTTACTGTCTAAAATTTTCAAAAGGATCGGTCTACTGGGCGAATTTCTACAGCGTTTTTTCCGTGATGTAATTTGTTGTGACATACCCTTCATAATGAAGGAAACTTCTAATGGAAAAACGCTTATTATTTGCTCAAAAATAACATGCCTATTATTGACCAATTTACCCCGTGTGTGGGATTAGTTGGTCAATTTATTCTGAAATATAAAGACGTTAAATAAAAGAAAAATATCAAATAATTGATTTTCTGGTTATTTTTCATTGAAAGGGTAAAAGGTAAGCTTCATTGTGGTACATAACCCTTTCATTGTGGTTGAAGCCGTATCGATCGACATTTTCTTATGTTGTAGACATCTGTCAACAGTATCCAATTCAATACATCAGAAGTTTCATGCAACCATATGTCTGCCATTCTCAAAACAGCATTATTTGCAGAATTTCAACAGAAAATCCGAACCGAATCGATTGTGTAGTGGCGACGGACGCCGAAGCAAACGCATCTAATTTTTTACCTCAAGTTTTCAACGAAGGAATACAGCTTTCACCGCAATAAAATATCTTCTTCACACAAAAATTATCACCGTGAAATGAGCTGCACTTAGACGTCACTATTAACCTGGAAACTCTTTAATGAATATTTAGGTGGCCGTGGCTTCAAAAAAGCGAACTAAATCGAGAGATTGTTTCAGCTAATGTTACTGCTTTACTACTGTTTCTCTTGATGTGAACTGCTACCCGGTTAAAAAAATGAATGTTTGCTTTTGCAGTGAAATAACGAATGCTATATATTTCTATTGGTAGGAACATCACAAACGAGTGGGGTTGCGACGCAATGTTTCACTTTTCTTTAGGATATTTTAGGTAATAGATCTTCAGCCTTCAAGAAAAAATATGGTCCCGAGACCATGAAAACTATAAAAAACGAATACAATCAATATATACGAAAAAAAATTGTTTTGAATTTATTTATTTTTTTTTTTGCTTTAATTTGATATGAATTTTCTAATAAAGTCATTTTTTGGAAAAAAAAAAAAGGGGGGGAATTAGATTTTTCGGGCCACCCTAAAATGAAAAAAGTTAAAAATACGGGTCTAATATTTTCCGATAAGGAACAAAACTACTAGTTTTAACGAAAATCTGAGAACCACTATATCGGTTTGGCTTGGAATGACTGTATATATTTAACCTATTTAGACTCTTGTGCAGAAATACACTGATAAAAGATGACTCCTTGTCTTCTTCCGCACAATTAAATAAATGGTATTTTGTGCACATTTTTGAACATTGATGTAAAAAAATAAAATTGTTTCGAGTTCCTCGTCCATGCTAGAATGTGTTTCCAGATTCTACATCGAAATAGTAACAACTTGCTATATATAATGGTCATACATATACACAAATTCATCATCGAATTTCAAAAACCGACCATGTACATTTTGTTTATTGGCCCAAAAAAAATGATCTGCGCAGAGTTTCAGCTCAATCGGACATGATTTAGGGGTCCCTCAAAGCGCTCAAAGTTTTGATTTTGGATCCTCGAAAATCTTCCAAGGGGGAGTAAAGAAAATTTGGAAAATCGAAATTTTTTTTCGATGCCAAACGACTTAAAAATGCAGTCCCAAAATTACCACCATATCTCGACATTTCATGCATTTTTATGTCATTTGGCATAGGAAAAAAAATTCGATCTTCAAAATTTCCAAAAGATTTTAGAGGATCAAAAAATCTAAACTCTGAGCGTATTGAGGCACCCCTAAATCATGTCCGATTGCGCTGATACTTTGCACAGATTTTTTTTTTTGGGCCAATAAACAAAATATACATGGTCGGTTTTTTAAATTTGACATGACCAGTTTCGTTGCCACCCTAATTCTCATGTTAATAGCTCACAGATCCCTGATCACTGATATTCAGAGGTGATAAAGCATACTGTTTAGTGGAGTCGAAATTGAATTTCATGTTGATGCTCTAATATACTGTTCATAATCATGTCCTTCTTGATGTCCATATGCAGCTACATATATTCATATCTCAAATATCACATACAGTTACAAGTTAACACCTCGAAAAAGTTTCAAATCATATATTGTCATATACAGCGCTCGGTTCAGGTCTCTTTCAGAACCCAGAACAAAGCATTTCATTTCACCCGGTGTATCGGTGTCGTTGATTCAGTGTGACTAACGAGACGTGAGACGTGACAGTTTGATACAGCTTCGTAGCTTGTTTCCTTTATCCATTTATCTTTTTCCCGTCTCCCCCTCTGCCAGAACCACCATCGCACTCAAATCAGCTTTTGTACCTTGACAATGTTCCCCACCCAATAATGGCACCGTCACTCGGAAAAGTTTTCTCCAACTGTGTTTTTTTTTCTGGTTTTGTGTGTTGGTGTTGTCCTCGATGTATCTTCCCCTGCATTGCCTCGGTGTCATTTTATTACTACACTCCATGGTCAATCCAGCCACTTCCTCTCCGGCCGACGGTTATCTATCGCCTTCCACTATCCCGCCCATTCGCTGCTGATAATACCACTTGTTCAGTACGGGAAACTCCCCACCGAGTACAGCCATCCGTCGCAATCCGCCATTCCTGTACCATCAGTCTACGCGATCATAAGAAAACTGACATGATAATACTCAGTTTCATTTCCAGTTTTTTTTTCTGTTCCGGCCTCCCTCCACTTTGCGGCCATTTTCACCTCTCGAATACAGTTCTCTTTCCAACGCCCCATCCCCCCACAGCAGGGTGCTTCTTCTCCGTCCACGGATCCGCGCGCTTGCCGTGTCCTGTCCGTATTTCCTGATACAAAATTTAATTAAATTTTTCATGAACTCGGGCTCAACTTCTGTCTCCGTGCTTCGGAGTCAAATGCTCAATTTAAAATTTGACTTCTTCATTGGGTGTTGTTTTGCCGCTCAATGGCTTTGCCACTACTATCCCGTAACGTTGTTCTTCTGCTTCCAATGTTGATCCGGGGCGCAACTGTGGAGGTTTGCTTTTCAGTGCTAATTACTTTTGTGTTGTGTTCGCTTGACTCCTCCGCAGCGTGGAATACCCACCAGTGCGAACGAGACAGAGCACCCACTCCTTCCAGCTGCGCTGACTGTCTTGCATGATTAGATATTATTGTTGGCCCATTAGAGGAAAGTATTCCCATTTTGCTCGGAGCCCTTCTTCTCGAGAGCAGTTGTTTGGGTCGTGTCAAGTTTTGGAAGCCGATTGCTGTTAAATAAGGGCTCCTAACGCGATACGGGTTGCCAACCCGCACGACAAAAGCAATGCGGGCGTTGTGGTATTTTGTTTTAGTACACGAAATGTTTGTAACTAACAGCTCTAGTTCTCGATCAAAGTCACTAAAGGGGATTCACGAGAATGGGGTGGAAGGCACGATAACAAGAAGTTCAATAATGGAATCATAATTCGAAGCCTACGCCACAATTGTAGTCATTGGAGCATTTATCGGTAACGGAGTATTTAGATTTCGCAAGGAAGATGGTCAATCATCAAAATATTGGCACATCTGCTATCTACAGGGTTTTCCAACTTTAAATTCCGAAAGTAAATTGAAATGAAACACACTTAGAATTCGAATTTCGATGAAACTTTTATTTCAAATTAAAGTTTGGTTTATGCCATTATATATGAAATACAACATCATTCAAATGTCCACCAAGGGCTTCCTCGCACACCTTAATCCGGAACAGGTAATTTTCGATGACTTTTCGGCACATATGGGGCGGTATCTCGGTCATAACTTCACGAATGTTGTCTTTCAAATGTTCAAGAGTTTGCGGAGAGTTGGCATAGACACGGTCTTTCGCATAACCCCACAAAAAAAGTCTAGCGGGTTCAAATCGCATGATCTGGACGGCCAATTGGCATCACCAAAACGCGAAATTATGCGTCCCTCAAATTTCGTTCGCAATATGGCCATGCTCGGTCGTGTTGTGTGGCACGTGGCGCCGTCCTGCTGAAACCACATGTCATCCGTATCCATATCTTCAATTTGTGGCAAAAAAAAATCGATTAACATGCGGCCATAGCGCTCACCATTCACAGTTACCATCTCGCCGTCCTCATTTTCAAAGAAATACGGCCCGATGACTCCACCAGACCATAATGCGCACCAAACAGTGACTTTTGGCGGATGCAATGGCCTTTCAACAATCACGTGTGGATTTTCTGAGCCCCATATACGGAAATTTTGGGTGTTCACATAGCCACCGAGCCGCCTATTGTTGCAACAAAAAACGTTGCGCAGATTGTGGAGAGAGCCATGATGAGAATCCTTGCCCGAAAGAGCGCAAGTGTCTTCATTGCGGCGGGACTCCTCATGATCTTACTCAATGCCCGGTGTACATACAACGAGGGGAAAAAATCAAGCGTTCCTTAAAAGAACGTTCCAAGCGGACTTATGCAGAAATGCTTAAGAGTCCCGTTCCAACGACTCAGGACAATCCCTACTCCATTCTGCAGAACGACGAGCCTGTTGCTGACGCTCCCAATGCAGGAAGTTCCGGTACATCGCAGGGTGCCATCAGGAAAAGAAAAATTACTTCTTTTCCATCACTCCCCAGAAAGAAAACCGAAACTTCCAGTTGGAATGAAAACTCGAATCAAACGTGCTGAGAATAGACCGAAGCAAGTACCTCCTGGTTTAAGCGGTTCTTCTACGCACCAGGGGTCCTCAGCACTTCCCGGAGCAGCACCCAACACGTCTGCTCCTTTTTCGCGGTCGAGGCAACAGCCACAATCTGGCTTACTTGCGCTTTCTGACCTGGTGGACAACATTTTAAATGCTTTAAATATAAATGACCCTCTTAAAAGCATAGTATTATGTTTGCTTCCGATTGTGAGAACATTTTTGAAAGAAAAATGTGGTTTTTTGGCAGCGTTCATTTCCCTCGATGCCTGATTCAGGGCAAGAGGTCAAGGATTTGACCACTGTAATACAGTGGAATTGCAGAAGCATCATTCCTAAACTAGATCAGTTTAAATTTTTAGTTCACAGCTCTAACTGTGATGTATTTTCTCTCTGTGAAACATGGCTTTCTTCAGCCGATGAGCTGAATTTCCACGATTTCAACATTATTCGCCTCGATCGAAATGACTCGTTTGGTGGCGTACTATTGGGGATTAAAAAATGTCACTCCTTCTATAGAGTCACTCTCCCATCGATGACAGGCATTGAAGTTGTTGCTTGCCAGACACAAATCAATGGCAAAGACCTCTGCATTGCCTAGATATATCCCTCCCAGAACTACGGCAGGCCGCCATCAGTTTTTTGATATCATCGAGGCACTGCCGGAGCCGCGGCTAATCTTAGGTGACCTCAACTCCCATGGAACAGCATGGGGTTCACTCTACGATGACAACCGTGCCACTTTGATTTATGATCTGTGCGACAACTTCAAATTGACAGTTTTGAATACTGGGGAAGCAACCAGAATAGCCAACCCTCCTGCACGGGCAAGCATGCTAGACATATCTCTCTGCTCTTCTTCGTTATCCCTGGATTGCATGTGGAAGGTAATCCAAGATCCCCACGGTAGTGATCACCTACCAATAATTTTATCGATCGCTAATGAATCAAGCTTTCGTGAGTCAGTCAATATTTCGTATGACCTCACAAAGAATATTGACTGGAGAACATTTGCGGAAATAATATATGAAGCAATTGTTTCAATGCATGAACTTCCCCCACTCGAAGAGTATAACTTTATATCGAGTTTGATTTACGAAAGCGCACTTCAAGCTCAAAAGAAACGTGTACCGGCTCCCACTTTCCGACGTCGTCCTCCATCACTTTGGTGGGACAAGGAATGTTCAAAGGTCTACCTTGAAAAATCATCCGCTTTCAAAAAATTCAGGAAAACTGGATTAGTGGAATGGTTTCTAAAGTACCAAGCTCTAGAAGCCAAACTAAAGGGTTTGATTAAAGCAAAAAAACGTGGATATTGGCGGAAGTTCGTCAATGGTTTGTCAAGGGAGACCGCTATGAGCACTCTTTGGAATACGGCTAGGAAAATGCGTGGCTGGAACCATACAAACGAAAGTGAGGAATACTCTGACCGTTGGATTTTTAACTTTGCAAGGAAGGTTTGTCCCGACACCGTTCCTGCACAAAACGTCGTACGCGACATTCCGCTCCAATGCGATTATGAGAATTTTTCGATGGTGGAATTCTCAATTGCCCTTCTCTCATGTAACAATTCAGCTCCGAGGTCGGACAAGATTAAATTCAACTTGTTGAAAAATCTTCCCGACTTGGCAAAACAGCGTTTGCTGAACTTGTTCAACAAGTTTCTAGAGCTGAATATTGTCCCGCATGACTGGAGACAAGTGAGAGTGATAGCCATACGGAAACCCAACAAGCCGGCTTGCGATCACAACTCGTATAGGCCGATTGCAATGTTATCCTGTATTCGTAAATTGTTAGAGAAAACGATTCTACTTCGTTTGGACAAGTGGGTCGAAACGAACAATTTGCTGTCAAATACGCAGTTTGGCTTCCGCCGAGGTAAAGGGACAAATGATTGTCTCGCGCTGCTATCTTCTGAAATCCAAATCACATTTGCTCGCAAAGAACAAATGGCTTCCGTTTTTCTCGATATCAAAGGGGCATTTGATTCAGTTTCCATGGAAATTCTCTCAGAGAAGCTTCATAATCGTGGACTTTCACCAATTCTCAATAATTTCCTGTACAATTTACTGTCAGAAAAGCACATGAATTTCTCTCATGGCAACTCAAAATCTTCTCGTTACAGTTTTATGGGCCTACCACAAGGCTCCTGCCTAAGCCCCCTCTTGTACAGTTTTTACGTCAATGATATAGATGATTGTCTAACTAGAGACTGCACGCTGAGACAACTTGCAGGCGATGGAGTTATTTCCATCACGGGTACTAATCCCGTCGTTCTGCAAAAGTCGTTGCAAGATACCCTGAACAATCTGTTCACGTGGGCCCTCAAGCTGGGTATCGAATTCTCTACGGAGAAAACTGAAATGGTCGTTTTTTCTAGGAAGCACGAACCCGCCCAATTCCAGCTTTACCTATCCGGCAAAACGATCCAACACTCTATGTTTTTCAAATACCTGGGTGTATATTTTGATTCTAAATGTACCTGGGGGAGACACATTGCGTATTTGAAACAGAAATGCCAGCAAAGAATCAATTTTCTCCAAATAATTACCGGAACATGGTGGGGTGCCCATCCAGGAGACCTCATCCAGTTGTACAAAACAACGATATTATCAGTGTTAGAATATGGCAGTTTTTGCTTCCGATCAGCTGCCAGGATTCATATTCTCAAGCTGGAGAGAATACAATATCGTTGCTTACGTATAGCCATGGGGTGTTTGCATTCGACACATACGATGAGTCTCGAAGTTTTGGCAGGAGTACCCCCGCTTACTCTTCGGTTCACAGAATTATCCTACAGATTTCTCATCCATTGCAAGATCATGAATCCATTGGTGATTGATAACTTCGAAAATCTACTCAGTCAAGTTTTATGTCTTTATACCATGAGTACCTTACCCACGACGTGCTCACTTCACCAGGCATCTCCAACCAAGTTTGCTTCCCATACTTTTGCAATTCCTCTGTCATTTTTGATCTGTCCATGCGACAAAAAATCCATGGAATCCCAGATCACCTACGCTCCGATTCTATTCCGCCGATATTTTCGGCAGAATATGGGAAAGTTGGATCTGATAAAATGTTCTTTACTGACGGTTCATTCATAAACGAGTCCACTGGCTTCGGCATCTTCAATGAAAATTCCAGTGCCTCTTTCAAACTCAAAGATCCTTGTTCCGTGTATGTCGCTGAACTGGGTGCGATGTATTATGCATTAGGGATCATTGAAACATTGCCCATCGACCACTATTTTATTTTTTCAGACAGTCTCAGCTCAATAGAGGCAATCCGCTCAATGAAAGTTTATAATTGCTCATCTTATTTCCTAACAAGAATAAGACAACTATTGAGTGTTTTGGTCGAAAAATTATTCACGATTACCTTAGCATGGGTTCCCTCTCATTGCTCGATTCCGGAGAATGAGAAAGCGGACTCGCTAGCTAAGGTGGGCGCTTTAGAAGGCACACTTTTTGAAAGGCAAATTGCTTATAATGAATTTTTCCACATTCCTCGTCAGTATACGCTCGTAAGTTGGCAGCGCATGTGGAGTGAAGATGAGTTCGGTCGTTGGTTACACACGATTATCCCTAAGGTCTCGACGAGTGCTTGGTTTAAGGGATTGAATGTAGGTCGTGATTTCATTCGCGTGATATCTCGGCTTATGTTCAATCACTACAACCTAAACGCGCATCTCTATCGCATTGGGCTCGCAGCAAACAATCTTTGTGATTGTGGCGATGGCTACCACGACATCGAGCATGTTGTCTGGTCGTGTATCCGGTTCCATGCTGCTCGCTCTCAGTTCTCTAGAGCACTGAGAGCACAAGGCAGACAATCGGATATCCCCGTCCGGGATATCTTAGGTAGCCATGATCCTGATCTTCTGCTTCATCTATACCTGTTCCTCAGAAACGCCGATGTCAACGTTTAATGATGTTTCCTTCGTTGTGTCCCCGTTTCATATCCCTCCTATCCAAACGATAAACTTTTACTTAGTCGCGGCAATACATACACACACTCTTTACAGATACACGGGCTAAAGGTTGTGCAGTCCACTGATCATTCAACAAGAGCCAAAGGTTGTACCGCTTATGACAACTCTACACGAGCTGATGATTGCGCCGGATAGTGACCATTCTATCCTGGATTCCTCGAGTCGAGAAAGACGCACCACACTAGATATGAGGTACAGACTAGGGGGCGTTGCTGATTAATGGTCAGCTGCATCCCAATAGGAGGTATCCCGTGTCGGGCATACGTACAGAGCATCGAAGACTGCAACATACCAATTATGAGAACACTTGTAATACTAACCTCGAGCCAACCGCGAGTAATCGGTTACATATTACTAACATAGTTGTAAGCAAACATTGTCGAAATATTGAACTCCCGGCCCCGTTAGGCTGACGCCATATGAGCCTTAATAAAAATATATATTTTGGATAAAAAAAAATAGCCACCGAGCTCGAAATGTGCCTCATCGCTGAAGAAAATTTGATGCGAAAATTCAGCATTTTGCTGCTGTTGTTCGTTCACCCAATCGACGCATGCCCGACGCATTCCATGGTCACCACGCTCTAATTTTTGTACCAGTTGGACTTTATATGGATGTAGGTGCAAGTCCAAATGCAAAATTCGCCACAATGATGTGTTTGACAAGCCCAATTGCTGAGCACGCCGTGGAATCGAAACATTCGGGTCATCCTCCACACTGGCAGCAACAGCAGCAATATTTTCGGCCGAACGCACATTACGATGATGCGCAGGTTTCACAATATCCGCTACGGATCCAGTTTGTTCGAATTTACGCACTATATTAGCGATTGTGTGCTCTGTAGGCCGTCCATGACGACCAAAATCCGTCCGTAATGCTCGAAAAACATTTGCCGGTTTTTCATCATTTTTATAGTATAATTTAACAAAATTAACACGTTGTGCGATGCTAAAACGATCCATATTGTAAAATGGCAGACATTCAACTAACGATATGACGCTTTGGTTGACAGCTATGTCAAACGGTTGTCAGCGCAGGGCTGTATACTTTCGGAAGCCCGAAATGGAAAACCCTGTACATTGGCATGGCGTTTGCGCTTGATCTGTCTTTTTTTTTCTAATGGTACATGGCTTTTAAGGTGTTATTCTTATTCAATAAAATCACAGTTAACTTCAATGATTCTATCAACCAAATTAAATCTCACTGACCGCCATACAATTCGTTTTTTGATACCCAACTTCTATCTTTTTTAAATTTCGCTGTAATATCATTTTTAATAATTTCTGGTGAATTTTCAACTGGAATCTACAAAAATCACGATTTTTACCTCTCTGTATTCATAATTAACTTTCATTTTAACGTTGAAATATTTCATATTCGCTTGAAATAAATCATATTTAAGAGACTCGGAAGGAAAGGGGTGTACGTGATTTGATCGATTTCTCTTCATCAACTTTTTCTTTAGTTAATAACTGAACTACAAAAACGTCCCAATTCGAGTTTGCTTTAGAATCCGATAGATGAGGTTCTGACCTATCTTCCACATTGTCAAATACAAATCGAGTCAGTATATAATCCAGTCCGACCTGCACCCAATTTTGACAGTTAATATTACATAAAATGTGCTTTATGAAGCGCCCCTTTACAAATAGATTTAATAAGACATTTTTCGAACAAGAATATAGGGAATAAACGATTGATAGATTCTCGAATAAGAATATCGAAATTTCCCATAAAACGAGCCAAGGTTTCGCTGTTTATGTTTTCTTTTTAATTTAGTTATCAACATCGTATGTTCTATGTAATAAATTAAACGTTCTAAGCTTTGAAAACATAATCAAGTTATTTTTTCTATTCAATTTTTTTTGCCTCAAAATTTTGACCCATAAGATAAATCCTTTCAACAGATACGGTACTACCAGTCAAACACAAAATATAGTCATCACGAATTCCTTATATTCTAAAAATTTGTTTTCCATTTTTGAAAACTGTTTTTAACACAACGATTCGCAACTGATGAGAATTATTTGTTCCACTTGTATGGTTTACAGAAATTATAAATAAATATAATGAGATAAAAAGTGGAACAAATAATTCAAACTCTTCATGCGTTCATTTTAAGTACACATAAATCAGAGATCGAAATCCTCGCTCGGATGCACGATAAATATTCAATCAATCAATCTAGTTTTCGATGAACCGTGTATTGTTGATATTTTCGTCTTTTCGTTTTCACCGAAAATTCTTTTTCAGAGAGAAAGATATGTGGAAAATCTCGTTCTCGGAAGTTCAACGAGAATGGTTTTTCGTCTCTCATTTGGTACTGAAAATATGGAGCGAAAAATCATAGCTAACTTTACCAACGTTAATCTGTTAGGACAGCGTCCAAACGATTTGCATTTGGACAGCGTCTGAATTGTACAAATATTAATCCATCTCATGTTCACTTCACGATGAAACCCACCCTGTATAATATGATAAGAAGAATATATGAAAAAGATTGAAACCATCAACTTATTCAATGAAGGCTTATCTATGATTGGAAGCATTTTTCATTCGAACTCATGATAATTTTGAACCGTTGGAATTTTTTCCTAACCATTGAAGATGGATTTCGTATCATCATCCTATCGGTTCACACGGAAAGTGAGAAATCAAGTTAATAATATTAAAAAATAATACTATTACTATAAAAAAATAACACTATACTAGCGCCTTCAGGAGCCGAAGAAAGCTGACAGGAAAAATATGCATAAATGGAAAACCAGGCTCAAAGAAAATGATACAAAGCATCGAAATGTGGAGAAATTGGGGAAATTCACAATTATCGCAGAAAATTTACCCATTAGAAGAAACCAACTGGAAATTGTCTGAATATTTTCAGAAGCTGCGAATGTAGTTGCAAAAAATTGAGTACAGCAAGAGGAAAGGAAGTGATCATTGCAGGATAAGTTGACAGCTAAAGAGAAAGAAACTCTATGTCTGCTTAATAGTAACAAATGGTTAATGGAAGAAATCTTGAAATTTAATAATAAAAATGGTTCGGCTTTTGAAGGAAAGGATAATAAAATTGAAAAGCTGTTGAATGAATTTGAATGTAAGAGAAACGAGACTAACAATGAGGATAGATTGGACGAGGAGTTCGAAAATGATAGCGAATCTGAACAGCCATTCCATGCCAAACCGATATAGTGGTTCTCAGATTTTCGTCAAAAGTGGTAGTTTTGTTCTCCATCGCAAATTATTATTTTTTTTTATTTTTTTATTTTTTTATTTCCCGAAAAATCGTTTTTTCGCATTTTTTCCAAAAATGACTTTTTTCAAAAATTCATAACTTTCGAACCACTGGACCAATTCAGATGTTCGACATATTAAATAAAAGCCAATTTTCTGGTCTTTTTTGGATAAATACTATAGTTGCGGAAATTTTGAATTATGTTTTCGTTATTAATGATTGTATTTGTCTATTTTATTTTTTTCATGGTCTCGGGACCAAAGGCGCTATATATTTTTATATTTTTTCTGGAAAACTGAGAATTTTTCACATAATATATCTCGAAACCAGCGATGCTTTTTTTTCCGTTTTTGGGTTATGATTTTTCAAATTTAACCGATGGTCCGAAGAATTATTTTTTCCCATTTTTTCCACTACAAAATATCATAACTTTTGATCTACTGGACCGATTCAGATGATCGACATATCAAATAAAAGCCAATGAGCTTCGATTTCGAATTTAATAAGTAACATTTCTGAGAACCAATATTACTTTGATTTCATTACTAAACTCAAGCCTTTCAATTGTTTCTTATATTCATCTATTAGCAAATGTTAAGTAATAGGACGTTATCTTGAAATTTTGCAATCTTTTTGGAATGTTTGTGTGCATGTTGAGCATTTGTATTACATTGTGTAGAATGTGTAGCGACGGAAAAGTTGATTTTGCCCGGATTTTAAATCAAATTATTCACAGAGTATGAAATTCGATTAAAAAAAATCAATGATTTGTGAACGTTCCTCGGGTGTGAGTCTTTTTTTTGACAATACAAACAGAGCATTTTTCGCTTTTAAACATGTTTCACGCGTTAGCCATCTGAAATAAAAATGTCTCTTCAAATTATTCAACTATTGGGAATCGAAAAAGAACGCCTCGAAGCAATATGAAGTCCTTTTTTCGAATATTTTATAAATGCAAAACCATTTTGCTAATAGTAAAGGGTGTGTCACATCAAATTGCATCACGGGAAAAACGCTGTAGAAATTCGCCCAGTAGACCGATCCTTTTGAAAATTTTAGACAGTAAAATACAAACTATTAAACATCTTTTGGCATTTTCTTTTTATTCATACTTCGAGCCCAAGACCGTATGCTCGCACATTCCTCTTTACCCCGTCCATAAGGTTCTATACAACGTCAGGTTGTAGTTTTTTTTTTAACAGAAATCCATTTTCTCTTGAAGTCCGCCTCCGATTTGACAACTTTTGGGTTCTTCGCCCAATATTTCTCTATTGGGCGAAGCTCCGGCGTGGTGGGCGGGTTCATTTCCTTTGGCCCCAAGGTGACCCCGTTGGCTTCATACCACTCCAACACGTCCTTTGAATAGTGGCACGAAGCGAGATCCGGCCAGAATATGGTCGGGCCCTCGTGCTGCTTCAATAGTGGTAGTAAGCGCTTCTGTAGGCACTCCTTAAGGTAAACCTGCCCGTGTAACCGTGCCGGTCATCACGAAGGGGGCGCTCCGCTTTCCGCAAGAGCAGATCGCTTGCCACACCATGTACTTTTTGGCAAACTTGGATAGTTTCTGCTTGCGAATCTCCTCCGGAACGCTGAATTTGTCCTCTGCGGAGAAGAACAACAGGCCCGGCAGCTGACGAAAGTCCGCTTTGACGTAGGTTTCGTCGTCCATTACCAGGCAATGCGGCTTCGTCAGCATTTCGGTGTACAGCTTCCGGGCTCGCGTCTTCCCCACCATGTTTTGCCTTTCGTCGCGGTTAGGAGCCTTCTGAACCTTGTATGTACGCAGGCCCTCCCGCTGCTTGGTCCGCTGGACGAATGAACTTGACAAATTCATCTTACTGGCGACATCCCGGACCGAACTTCTCGGATCACGTCTAATCTGCTTAACTACGCGCTTGTGATCTTTTTCACTGACGGAGCATCCATTTTTGCCGTTCTTCACCTTCCGGTCGATGGTTAGGTTCTCGAAGTATCGTTTCAGTACTCTGCTGACCGTGGATTGGACGATTCCCAGCATCTTACCGATGTCCCGATGTGACAACTCCAGATTCTCGAAATAAGTGCACAGGATTAATTCACGACGCTCTTTTTCGTTCGACGACATTTTTCCAAATTTACGAAAAATTGACAGTGAAGCATGGCCAGCGTGATCTATACACTCTTATCTGATTATAAGCGAAAGCTGAAGATATAATTCCTAAAAATTAAATTTCTACAGCGTTTTTTCCGTGATGCAATTTGATGTGACACACCCTTTAGTTCAATGGGAAAAAGTGTGGGATCTGAAGACGTATATACACATAAAGGAATTTCTTGTACTGTATTTGGATTTGCATACAACGCAATTAGATTGGATTCCCACTCTCCAGTGGAATCTGTGTATCTTCAAACGATGGCTATTATGGATGAAATCAGAGAGGTGTTATTTTTCGTTTTTAAGTTATGATTTTTCAAAGTTAACATGTTTCCAGTTTTCGTTCATTATTTCTATACGACTAGACTGGATGTATGTGACTATAATCCAATTGACAAGTGTGTTATTTTTTCAAAAAAGGCTAGCTAGCAGGTTTCAATTTGATATGTCGATCATCTGAATCGGTCCAGTAGTTCAAAAGTAATATTTTTTGAAAAAAGTCATTTTTGGGAAAAAAGAGAAAAATTATTTGTTGGACCATCGGGTAACTTTGAAAAATCATAACTCAAAAACAAAAAAACGCCTACCTGATATGTGAAAAATCCTCAGCTTTCCATAAAAAGTATAAAAAATATAGCGCCCTTAGTCCCGAAACCCTGAAATCTATAAAAAAACAAATACCGTAAATAATGACAAATCCAAAACCTGACATTTTTGCTAGCATTTTTACAAGAATGACTATCTAGTTAGCTTTAATTTGATATGTTGACCGTCTAAATCGTTCAGTAGTTCACAAGTTATGATTTTTGGAAAAATATTTCGGTATTTCGATATTTCGGATCACCCTAAATTGAAAATGGACACCCTAACAAAAAAAAAAAATAAAAAATACGGGTTGCTTGCGATAAAGAACGAAACTACCACTTTTTACGAAATTCTGAGAACTACTATATCGGTTTGACATGGAATGGCTGTATAGATAATATTAAAATATATTAAAAGACGGAGTGACAATTGAATAATTTTTTTTCCCGATGTAAACGAAGCGACAAAATAGAATATAGATTATAGATAATTGAAAGAAAAATGACAAAAAAATATATTTTGTTTATCGAAAATTTTATGAACCATATAAAAAATGCTATTATTAACCATAAATTAGTACTATTACCATATAAAGGTATGATGTAAATTTAATTCTATTGAACAAAAGATTTTTTTTTTAAATGATTCATGGTCAATTGGGATGGTTCAGTAGGGAAGTGAAATGATCTCCGAAAGCAGCAGGAAATGTGGAATCAATCATCCGGTGACAAGCGACGGAGCGGAATCAATTAATGAATAAGTTCAAGGCGATGGACCAAATTCAAGAAAAGCCATGGCCTCAGCACATTTGATGAAAAATGTGAAAAATGGAACAATATATGCGACAGAATTTCAACAAAAAATCAACATTCTCCTCAGAGTACAATAAGAGCTTCCCAAACACGTAACACGTTTGACGATATAAGATGAAACAGTTGCAAAAACAAACCAAAAACATCGAAATGCAGAACACATCATTTGCCAGAACTGGAAACTCAGAGAAAAGACTGAACGACTATTATTATTTACTATTAATAGAACGGCGAAGGGCACTGTTGGCTACGAAAACATCGGAGATCTCAAATGAACAAGGAATGCTTAGTAGGGAATTAATTCATGAATCAGAACTATCCGCTTACACATGACAATCTTTTCAAGCTTATCTTCAAGCTCAGTAAATATACTTCATAAGACATTTTTCTAACCAGAATATAGGAAATAATCCATTGAAGGATACTTGAATAAAAATATCGTAATTTTCTATACAAATGGAAAATTCGATAAATCATGTGATACGCAGAGGTAGAGAAAATGAAAATGTAATAGAAATAAACGGGGAATCGATCGTCAGTCACGGAGATGAACGGTCGTGCCTCCTGGAGAAAACACTCTACAACTTATCTCTAGAGAGTCAAGCAGTGCCTTGGATCGCTCGAGTCTATACACTTAAGTTTCGTATTTTGTAATGGATCTTTCAAATGTTTTTCGAACATCGATGGTTCACTTTCAATTTTCATGCAGAGAAGTACCAATACGGTACAAATTCTCAGAGTGGGTTACGATGTAAACGGTTGAAATATCCGGATTTAAACTAGTTTTTCCATCTGAAACTGAAAATACTTTAACTCCAAAAATTCAAGATACCGCACTGCTGTAATGTGTTATTTTTGGTATATATGTTTGTCCAAATATTGACGAGGAAATAAAATTAAAGAGATCCGAAACCCGAGCTACGCCCAGCCTGATATATGATTATCAACAGCAAATGGCGGATGTTTCCGAACAGAAGGCCAAATGAGCTGCTCGGAATTAGCCCGTATTGTTTGACAAAGGGGCAGACCCCGTTCATCAGCGGGCAATTCACTCCCGGCAACACCTCCCCTCGAAAAGGGTGGAGAGATGGGTGCGAAGGTGAGGCAATATTTAATTAAGTAAATTAGCTGAACGATGTGTTCCCAAGCCTCACCTTGAAGTGACATCATCAGTTTTTCGTTCACCGGAACGGACCCGCGTTCGAATGCTGCTGGTGTTGCTACATAACATATGCATGTATCATGTACGAGAATGTTCAGGACAACAAAGAGCCTTACCTGTCATCGTATACGAATCCAGCGCTGAGCGTGTTGACGTACAGGCCAAATGCCAGGGCACAGCAACTGAGGCTAACGTAATCCATGCTGAAAAAAAAAGAGCAGAAGAGAAAAAAAGAATGACATTTATTCTGATATTAGCTGTGCGGATCTCGTTCAAGTTAATCATAAAAAACTGCCGGCGAGGGAAGAACCTCGAATATAATGTGGTTTTAGTTTCTAATGCTTTTTCTGCTTCCTGAAACAGATCATACATCAGATTCTAATCCCACTCCACAAATATCCTTCTAAAAGCACAAAAGTTCAATCCACTCCAAAGCCGGAGCTGAATACCAAATTATAGCACTCTGATCTGTGTCGTTCTCCGGGAACCCCCTGCCTCCCCACAATCACCCCGATCGCCCATCCCTTCCCTCTGGCCTGTGCCGAATTACAGTAATTAAATTCTATTCGGAATTCGATTTATTCCAGTTCACCAAAAATGGTGCCCGTTACCGGGGATCAGTTTTTAACATTTCGGAAGCCCACCAGGGACCGAGCCCCCATTCCGTTTTTCACTCAAAATTTAGTCGTTAGTTTCAGATGAATCGATAAACAGCAAATTTTCCGCCTATGGCAAGAACTGACAAAAACTGATCTCTTTATTTCCTACTCTCTCACCCATTTCTATCGGTTTGATTTGGATTTTTTTTTTATTTCATCGGGTGTATCCACTCTACTGAAGTGGTATAACTGATGTGGATTATATGTGAATGGGTTAGTTCTACTGCGGGTTCACATCGTGGGAGTTATGCTGTGTGTGTGTGTGTGTGTGTGTGTTTTGGTATGTCTATAGATCCTGAGCGCACAATATGAACATGAGTTGTGCTTGTTCAAATTGCAAAGTCCAGAGTTATTTCGCTTCAAGCGCTAAAAGTGGCTTCATTATACTGCTCAAAAACAGTAATAAATATCATGTTTCAACTTCGAGGGGAATAAATATTGTTTTTGATAAGTATTCTCCACTATTCTGCGTTTCGCACATTGATTGAAGCCGTAGAATTATTAAAAAAAAAAAACTAGTAAACATGTTTGGTTTATGCCATTATGTATGAAATACAACATCATTCAAATGTCCACCTAGGGCTTCCTCGCACACCTTGATCCGGAACAGGTAATTTTCGATGACTTTTCGGCACATATGGGGCGGTATCTCGGTCATAACTTCACGAATGTTGTATTTCAAATGTTCAAGAGTTTGCGGAGAGTTGGCATAGACACGGTCTTTCGCATAACCCCACAAAAAAAAGTCTAGCGGGTTCAAATCGCATGATCTGGACGGCCAATTGGCATCACCAAAACGCGAAATTATGCGTCCCTCAAATTTCGTTCGTAATATGGCCATGTTCGGTCGTGTTGTGTGGCACGTGGCGCCGTCCTGCTGAAACCACATGTCATCCGTATCCATATCTTCAATTTGTGGCAAAAAAATCGGTTAACATTCGGCCATAGCGCTCACCATTCACAGTTACCGTCTCGCCGTCCTCATATTCAAAGAAATACGGCCCGATGACTCCACCAGACCATAATGCGCACCAAACAGTGACTTTTGGCGGATGCAATGGCTTCTCAACAATCACATGTGGATTTTCTGAGCCCCATATACGGAAATTTTGGGTGTTCACATAGCCACCGAGCTCGAAATGTCTCATCGCTGAAGAAAATTTGATGCGAAAATTCAGCATTTCGCTGCTGTTGTTCGTTCACCCAATCGACGCATGCCCGACGCATTCCATGGTCACCACGCTCTAATTTTTGTACCAGTTGGACTTTATATGGATGTAGGTGCAAGTCCAAATGCAAAATTCGCCACAATGATGTGTTTGACAAGCCCAATTGCTGAGCACGCCGTGGAATCGAATCATTCGGGTCATCCTCCACACTGGCAGCAACAGCAGCAATATTTTCGGCCGAACGCACTTTACGATGATGCACAGGTTTCACAATATCCGTTACGGATCCAGTTTGTTCGAATTTACGCACTACATTAGCGATTGTGTGCTCTGTAGGCCGTCCATGACGACCAAAATCCGTCCGTAATGCTCGAAAAACATTTGCCGGTTTTTCATCATTTTTATAGTATAATTGAACAAAACTAACACGTTTAGCATCGCACAATCCATATTGTAAAATGGCAGACAGTCAAATAACGATATGACGCTTTGGTTGACAGCTATGTCAAACGGTTGTCAGCGCAGGGCTGTATACTTTCGGAAGCCCGAATTGGAAAACCCTGTATTAGCATTATATTATTGACATTGTTGAAAGATGATTTTGCATATGTAGAATGCCCAGCAACCTCAAGACCGAGGCAGAATACCTGAAATGCAATATAATTCACCGTAAGATCAGAATGGCTGTGATCTTTGGGCACTGCCTTTTTCTCATCAACAAAAAATCTGCGGGATGTCAAATTCAATCAAACAGAATGGGTTTGTCATGTTTGTCAAGTAAAGGCAACATACGTTTCTTCAAGCGTTCCTTAGGAGCAGATGGCCTACCAGACCAGGTAATTTTGAGGAACTTTCAGGGTCTTGAAGTCGTGTGCCATCTTTCTTCTTCCCGTTGCCATGTAAAATTTCTGTCCCGGAAGCTGCGTGATTTTCGTTTTGCCCGAACAAAATTTTTAAGCGTTAACATAAAAATAGAGGAATTAATCTACACGCATACATTTACAAAATTAGGGGTGGTCAAGTTTTTTTAACTGCACACTGAAACGAAATACGTCAAATTTATGTTGACTAAATTTCAATCGTTCTACCATTAATACATTGAGCCCTGTCGAAAATAAGGAAATATTTGAAAAATTGTTTGTTTTCGTATGTTTTACGATTTGTGACTGTTTTCCATGCTTCATTGTTGTTTTGTTGTTTTGTGTTATTTTTTTGATATAGGAGAAACAAATAGGAGCCAATATATCTATAAAGAAAAACGTGTATTTCTATGAAAACAACCTGAAATGCTCATACTTATATCTTCTCATTTTTATTTCTTTATATACAGAAATTCATGTAATTCATCTAAACAACTGAATTCTACAAATATTTCGTTTAAAAGCGTGAAAGTTCACTTAAATACCTTTCATTTGCTGATAATAGATAGAAAATTGGCAATTCAGAAACAACTAATCTCCGAAAATGAGTGTATTCTGCAATACCACATATTTTAGACCACAATAACTCAGGATGACACCTGTGTGAAATTTTGCGCAATGACAGAAAAATATATCAGATTTGAGATTTTTCATGGAATTGCCAGATACAGATCAGAGGTTCGTGCTAATCAGTTCACGGTGCCTTGAAGCGATAATTTAGCCGTATCACTCATGAATTAGTTAGAAAATAGCTAGGTCTTCTATATTGGTAATATGCACTGGTCAGCACAATTACATTATAAAGCCTCATGAAATATATTGCGTTTAATTCAAACCACTCATTCACAACATCAAGATTTGTACAGAACTTCGATATCGATATAAGCTACCAATGTTGTTAGGAAAAATGTGTTTATATCGTAAAATAAATATTGCCCCACCTGCATATATAATGAGGAAATCAATACGCAACAGATAACTATACATATCATCCCCTAGGATGATATGTATCGTTATATATAACGTTGACTTTTCGAATTCAATGAAGGCGGTGCCACACTAATACCCAATTAATTTAATCGTGAATTGGTATGTTATTTTATGAATCGTTCTTAATTAATTCTAAATGAAAAATAAGTGTGAATCCTTTGACTCATCTCTTATCAACACACTTATCTCGCTCCGATTCGGTACACTATTGGTGAATTCCGATGGTACTTAAAAATGTCGGCATTATGAATTGTTGAACAGTGACGAAGATTTTGATTGTAGTGAGAAAAAAGATAGAAACTTTGTAAAATGTAAAATAATAGAATTACACCCAAAATTGTTTTTTAGCTCATGTTTTGTCATCCCGATTCATGACATTAAACGACACATAACATAACAGAAAATGCCATGACTCTCAAATACTGGTAAGCATTTGTATAATATACATGGTACAGCAATATAAGATAAAATAGCTCATGTTTTGTCATCCCGATTTATTGCATTAAATAAGCGTTAAAATGACAGAAAATGCCGTGACTCACAAATACCGGTAAGCATTTGTATAATATATATGGTACGGCAATATAAGATTAATACGAGCGAGCGAAACAAGAGACACGTTTTAAATAAGCACGCATTACTTGGCCACGGCCCAGACCGAGATGGATATAGATCTCCTTTATGCTGGAAAGTGTTTTCTATGAGTGAAATTAGAAAACACTTTCCAACTTCAATTTGTAATGAGATGTAATATTATCACGCTTCTGCGTAACAGCATCATTAGCTATGTGGATAACGTGATCGTGTAAAACAGTCTTGCATTCCAGCCGGCCTTGGTTCGATTCCCGTTGAAGTCGTTTGGACTTTTTTTTTTGGTGCAATCCCATGTTTTCTGTCGAGAATGAAATGCTTTCTGACAACGCTAGATTGGGTGTATAATCAATACGAGTTTGGGTTTGTTGAAAATCCCTAAGTCTCTAGTTTTCTTGGGCGTTTTCAAGTGTTCACCTCAACACACTCAACACAGAGAAACTTTATTTCTGCTATGCGCGAAGGACACCATAAACATACTGCAGCGCGCCAAGCGGTTGCCATAGAAATCATGTGGACAAAACAACATTAGTGAATCGGACAACTCATGATCAGAATTGTGGTCATCGAAATGAATTAATTACATGGTTTAGCTATATCTGATACAAATGGTGTGAAGCATAATGTTTACAATATTTGTATGTGTTAAAACCCAGAAAAGGTCTGAATACGTGCCAAATAATCATCTGGTAATTGATTAAAAGCTAGCTCAAATGAGGGGCGCATTAACACCAATAGATGGTGGATTTTACAACCCTTAAAAAACATTTGAATCGGTAAAATATCCTATAAAACTGTTGTGAACCATGAAAAAGACAATTTTATTTATATGTTTTGAAACATTCGAATATCTGATTTGACACAGGTGCGCTGAACTCGAGCATTCAAAAAAGTGGTTAAACCATGATCATGTTTTCGACTGGACAAACCAAAATCATTTAGCTTATGTGGTTCAACGTACGATTAAAAAAATTAGAAAATAAAGAAACAGAAAGCACATACACCATCAAATAGGCAATGGTCGTCAAGGGTTTCTGCAATATCGATTATGGTGGAAATGCCATTATCCTCATTATTGTCCCTTTCATCCCCATTTATTTTTTTGCTTCATTGAATCAATAGAAAATGGATGCCTTGGAATATCATAAGTACAAAACAAGGTTATTTCAAGGGCCGTTTATCATCTGTAAACTTATAAGAATGTATGGCTTTTAACCTGAATTCCATGGTGTTGGTGTGATACAGCAAACAAGCAGAAATTCTTTGATAAATCGCATGACTTTCTCAGGAGTCACATTATAACATGGAACTATCAAACTATAATCCAAGCAACCAGTAATACGAACGCCAAAAGAAGTGAGAAGGAATTGAGAAATTGTGTAGAAAAAAAATAAAAACTCGTCATAATCCAACGTATAGCGAATCCAACAACACCAAAGGCTCTTTTTAGAATCACCAACATTTTCATAAAGAGTTAATTTTCGAGGTAACTAATGCATTAATGCACAAGACACATTCTCTTTTCAAACATATGAATAAATGAAAATATAGCAATATATTCAACACGTCGAGGCCTGGACTGTTCTTGCTGCACCTTCCATTCAGCTCAAATCAAGAGTGCTTGTACAATATCAAAGTCGGTCTCAGCTCCCAACGATATCTATTAGAAAAATGTCATAAACTCGACCAGAAAGTGGTCACATTTTCGAACACATCCGAAAACAAACTATGTATTTCTTTTTATTTCATTACTTTGTAGCTGTCAGCCCTAATGATCAACGTTCTTCTAATAAAAAGCTCAATGTCAGTCCCCATGAGCCGACGCGGGGCTCAACGTGTTTAATTGATAGTCCGTGGTGTAGTTCTACGTTTCTCCGATCATGTCCCCGACTTCATTCAACTGTCTTTTTTTTTGTTCTGAATGACTTCATCTTCCTAGCCGTTCTCAATCGCTCCGTTCGGTTCATCCACCAAAGTTCGCCGTTCAGAAAGATTTATCATTCAATTTAGACCAATCCATTCAGCATGCAATTTGAACTATCATTCAGAAAAAAGGAAAGACAGCTATTCACTCTTCCCGATAAACTTGTAAAACCATTCTTGTATTTCTAAAGTCTGCTTCATTTAATATTGTAGACTTCTGATGTCATTGTCTTGTCAGTGAGTAAGACTTTGGTTTTCTGTCCACAACTGCATATTCCCTGCCAAATCATGTACTTGCGGGCGAATTTATCCGCAAACACGAACTTAAATTTTGCAGGTACATCCCCCCGAGCCGTCGCGAAATACAATTTTTGACCTGGGATTTGCCCAAAGTCCGCCTTCACGTAGGTCTCATCGTCCATCAGAATACATCCGTCGAACTTGGTCAGCACTTGGTCGTACAGCTTTCGAGCACGGATTCTGGCCACATTGTTCTGCTTCAGCGTCCGATTCGGCTGTTTGCTGGCTCGGAATGACCTTATTCCTTCCCGGAGACGAATTCGTCGCACTGTACTGTTCGCGGCCTGGAACTAATTGGCCAAATCGCGGTCTGAAAGATTGGGATTCCTCTTGACGGCCTTGATGACTTTCCCACGCAGTTTCCGGTCGACAGTTCCACTCCGACGCTTCGAATGCGGCTTCCGAGCCGTCGTCAATGTTTCCTTGTACTGCTTGATAACACGCCATACGGTATTTCTGGGCATTTTAAGCTGTTTAGCTAGCTTAGATGCCGACAACAATGGATTTTCAAGGAAACTGTGCACAATTTTATCTCTCCGTTCGGTTTCCATGGCGGTTGTTTACAAAATGCTATCGTTTGGTGTTATGACATAAATACATGGTGAAAGGTAATGAATTTCCCGACACGTGGGTGAAAAAAGTTTCCAAATCTGTCCACTAGGAGCGCCACAATGAGCAAAAGAATTTGTTCCAATACTAAATGAAGCAGACTTTATCTGTAGCTTATAAAAAAGTTGTTGATATTGATCTGATAATTTTTGTAATGCTGCAGATACACAGATACGGAATGGATAAATTTAGTGCGCGATTCCAAACTGTAGAAATCTTATTTAATCAATTCTTCAAAAACATAAGAAGCATGATCATTCGGTTACAAATACCTCCTCCGTTCTAGTCAGATCCGTGAAACCTAAGTTGCGCACTTCACAAATAAACTTACAGTTCATCATTTCAAGCCCCGGCTTTAAACCCGCCAGACCGCGGGTTTATACGGAATCAAACGCTTGGCGAAGGACATCCGATTTGTTCGTTGTAATTTTTCCTGAACGCGCACCCCCTTATCTTTTGTTTGTCTATCATCCGTTTCACACACGATTGCGGATGAGATGTGGCTAATTCAACTTCATTTATGAAACGACAAAAGCTCCTCGCCATCATCATCGTCAATCAGCATGCATTCCATTACTTGCCAACAACAAGGCGGAATCCGCCCAATCAAACACCGGAACGAATCACATCGTCCAAACACGGCCCTAAAACATTTGGTCGAACAGCAGCTGTCCATGTCGAACTGACCCTCCGACCGGCCGGCACTGGTGGCCACCCGAAGCCAGAAGCAAACGAGAAAAGTTACCCTGTTCGAGAAAGTATCATATTATTTCAGATTTCGTGTGTGGAGGACATCCACCATCGAACGACGACAACGACAACGAACGGGAAAAACTTTTGACAAATTGATCATGTGCTACAAATCCAGAGGCTTGATGACCTTCCCGGCCCTCCCAGTGACCATGTTAGACGCACGGATTGTTCAAAGGGAATAATCCTATCGACGGTGGCACGATTCCGTACAAGCAGCAGCAGATGTCACACAGTTGGGCTTGTGTTTTTATGGTGCATCGATTTCGGTTATTTGTTGTCCGATATCGGTTCTGTCTGACTTGCTCGACAGCATATGCTGGCACCGATGTCCGGTCCGTCCCGTCCTCCCGTCACGTACCTCTGGTCTTGACTTACCGAGAATTTGCACCTCGAGTGGGAGATGATTCAAGCCTACGAATAAAAGTTTTTCCTGGGTGATGAATTTATTTATGCCGAACGGCCCGGTCTCACAGGGTACGGGTACGGGGTCCCCAGGATGGGGGGCGGGGGGTAAACCGGCAGATACTCGAGTGGAAAACCGAACGATGACCCGAGCTGGTTGTGTAAGTGTTACATGCCTACAGGCTGCTGGGCAAACGCTTCACAGATTTATTTCATTTCACTACGGGTGTGAGCACTTGATTATACGGCCGGAGTTGACCGCAATGCGGTTGCCCATGATACCGATCATACTCTGAAGTTTCACGCAAAAGAAGATGTTCCGAGTATGGGAAGTGGTTTATGGCGTACTAATTTTAAAGGTAATATATGAAGTTCGACTGCGAGTTTATATAGTTTAAATTATGAACGCACAAATGATACGAAATTGTTTTGTGCTGTCGGAAAAAAAAATCGAATGAACACGATACATAGGAATAATTTATTTTATTTTCATTCCAAGAAGGAAAAGGACACTCGTTGTTATTTTTAGTCCCTAAATCGACTCCGTCGGAGGCTGGCGTTTCATTTGCTCAGAACAATTCAATTTAGCCCTTATAGCGAAACGCGCAACTCTTTTCCCGTCTCTTTTCATCTGCATCCCGGTCCAAAAATAAAGTCAAAACAACTAGCCCAACAACCCATTCGGGTGTCCTGGGAAATAAATCCATCACCGACTTTCGTCTTTTTTTCTGTGGTTTCTTCTTCCGGCGAGAAACTCGGTTTTCACACTTATCAACCCACAGTATTGACTTTTTGAGCCAACTCTCGGAAGGCAGCATTTGGCCTGCGTTTGTTCGGTGGAAACCCCACGATAGGGGAAATAAATAACGGTCTGTGACAAACTTTTCCCCGCAAATGTAGGAATTGTAACCGTTAGAAAACTGTCACACATTTCTCCTGCGGCGATCCGATCGTACAGATTTTTTTAGGCTCAATGACAAATTGACAGCTGTGTGGATCCTGATAAGTGGACTTCAAAATGTGTTAATATTGAACGTCAAACGATGTCAGATTAAAGTGCGCTACACATACAACGTACCCACACCGTAAACTCCACGTAAAGGAATGAAGGAGTTCCTAAAGGGATGAGCGTGAGTAACCTCGCTACTGTAGTGGTTTATGTGAAGTTTGTACGTAGTTTTCGCCTCGACGTGGACTTATTCTGAAACACGATTTTTCTAGAATTATCACCGAATGCAAAACATATGAAATTCCACGATCTGGATTAGCTACAATCTCGCCCTTAAACCAACTCTGTTGCGCAAATCCAACATATTCTACATTAATAGCCTGGTAATATTGGTAACTCATTTCACGATTGATTTGTCATATCAATCGACTACGCTCAGAACGGGTTCATCCGATACTAGCAGAAGCAAAACAAGGCGCTATTACGATGGTGAGAGACAAAACAAACAACAATTCTTTGGGCTGCGACTATATCGGATCTTCCAATGCGTATGTAGGACATGTTTAAGGACACAAACGCTAGGATTGATTCCTGTAAGCAGGATCTGCAGATGGAAATTTCGACGCTACGGAATGATGTTCAGCTTTTCAAATCAGAGTGCAGCAGAGAAATCAACTGTCTATCTTCATCTGTAAACAAGATTCGTACTGATGTCAACCAGAACTAAAGGGTGTGTCACATCAAATTGCATCACGGAAAAAACGCTGTAGAAATTTAATTTTTAGGAATTATATCTTCAGCTTTCGCTTTAAAATCAGATAAGAGTGTATAGATCACGTTGGCCATACTTCACTGTCAATTTTTCGTAAATTTGGAAAAATGTCGTCGAACGAAAAAGAGCGTCGTGAATTAATCCTGTGCACTCATTTCGAGAATCCGGAGTTGTCACATCGGGACATCGGTAAGATGCTGGGAATCGTCCAATCCACGGTCAGCAGAGTACTAAAACGATACTTCGAGAACCTAACCATCGACCGGAAGGTGAAGAACGGCAAAAATGGATGCTCCGTCAGTGAAAAAGATCACAAGCGCGTAGTTAAGCAATTTAGACGTGATCCGAGAAGTTCGGTCTGGGATGTCGCCAATAAGCTGAATTTGTCAAGTTCATTCGTCCAGCGGACCATGCAGCGGGAGGGCCTGCGTACATACAAGGTTCAGAAGGCTCCTAACCGCGACGAAAGGCAAAACATGGTGGGCAAGACGCGAGCCCGGAAGCTATACACCGAAATGCTGACGAAGCCGCATTGCCTGGTAATGGACGACGAAACCTACGTCAAAGCGGACTTTCGTCTGCTGCCGGGCCTGTTGTTCTTCTCCGCAGAGGACAAATTCAGCGTTCCGGAGGAGATTCGCAAGCAGAAACTATCCAAGTTTGCCAAAAAGTACATGGTGTGGCAAGCGATCTGTTCTTGCGGAAAGCGGAGCGCCCCCTTCGTGATGACCGGCACGATAATCGGGCAGGTTTACCTTAAGGAGTGCCTACAGAAGCGCTTACTACCATTATTGAAGCAGCACGAGGGCCCGACCATCTTCTGGCCGGATCTCGCTTCGTGCCACTATTCAAAGGACGTGTTGGAGTGGTACGAAGCCAACGGGGTCACCTTCGTGCCAAAGGAAATGAACCCGCCCAACGCGCCGGAGCTATAATAGAGAAATATTGGGCGATTATGAAGCAGGCCCTCCGGAAGAACCCAGAAGTTGTCAAATCGGAGGCGGACTTCAAGAGAAAATGGATTCTGTTCAAAAAACACTACAACCTGACGTTGTACAGAACCTTATGGACGGGGTAAAGAGGAAGGTGCGAGCATACGGGCTTGGGATCGAAGTATGAATAAAAAGAAAATGCCAAAAGTTGTTTAATAGTTTTTATTTTACTGTCTAAAAATTTCAAAAGGATCGGTCTACTGGGCAAATTTCTACAGCGTTTTTTCCGTGATGCAATTTGATGTGACACACCCTTTATCTCTGACTGGCTTGTTCAGTGTTTTTGCTTCTCTTCATGGACTGAAAGATGCGTTTGTGCGAAAAAAAACGCAAGCGTTCTCTCCCGAACAGCATAAAAATCAACGCTTTGTATTATTTCATTGAGTTTCGCCATGGATTTGAAGTTATGAACAAAACCGCAACGCAGTTTGATACTGACTGCTTGCTGATAGGAGGAAAACGGTTTAATAGAATATGCCAATCGTCTGCTTCTACGTTCTGTTCGTGCCAATAAGTTGCCAATTGCAACATTTCCTCTCTCCACAGCGTCCGATCACATGTTACAGTGTTTGTTCTCTATATTTGCATCTCGAGAGACCGTTTTACGTGTAACTTTAAGGCTAGGCGCAAATTGAGAAGCGTACAGCGCTCGTAAACGAACACGAGACAACCAACACGACTCATGCGTGCCACAAACGAAGCGTGGTGAAGCGCATATTCAGTCGCAGTTTGGTGTAAATAAGGTGCCACACGTATAAAATGTCTGATTCACACAGATTTGCGCGATATATTTATTTACTAACACAATCACCCGACCGGTACGCCAAACTCACGGCGCTATATGATTGTTCACTAACACAACCACCACAACCGGTACGACCAGCACGAGAAACTGTGGTTCAGGCTAGGCGCAAATTGAGAAGCGTGTAGCGCTCGTAAGCGAACGCGAAACTACCAACACGACTCATACGTGCCACGAACGTAGCGTGGTGGAGCGCATATTGAGTCGCAGTTTGGTGTAAATAACATGCCACTCGCATACAATGACTGATTAACAGAGAGTTGCGCGATATATTTATTTACTAACACAATCACCCGACCAGTACAGCCATACAGTGTCAAACCCACAGCGTTATATGATTGTTCACCAACACAACTACCACAACCGGCATGACCAGCACGAGAAACTGTGGTTCAGCTACAGCGTCGCGCGAGTCGTGTCTCACGAGCGCTCCACCATCTCGCGTCATCTGGCCAATTTGCGCCATTCTATCTGTTTTCATTAGCCACAAAAACAGGCGTTTAATTGCGCCAAGTTATTCGCGCTATACGTGTCTCAATTTGCGCCTGGCCTAAACGTTAATGACACTTTGCCGTCCGCACGTTTCGTAAAAATGTATTCGCTTGGCGCCGGAAGCGCTAATTCGGATTACCTGGCTTGTCGCTGGTCGTTTTTGACGTTATCGGGAAATAAAAAATTGTTAAGCATTACTAATATCATCGTTAGTTCTCACGATTTCTAAACCCTGTTTCCATACTTTCATGAAATTTCAAAAATATACATACGTGTTCGGGTTCGATTCCCGTTCTGGATAATGAATTTTTCATCAAAGAAGTTTCCTTCGACTTGCACTGTGGGCGTATTCTCTACAGCTTGCCCCTCGGAATACATTCAAGGCGTGTTATTTGGCTTAACAAATCTCAACTAAGTATTAATAAATGACGCTAGTTAATGCATACCCTATAAGGGTTACTGCTGGAGTGAGACAAGGATGTATATTATCGCCGCTACTCTTTCTCATCGTAATGGACGAGATTTCAGTTGGAGCTATTGACAGTAGACCGAACCGAGCATTACCGTGGAATTCTTTAACCATGGAGCAACTGAACGATCTTGATTTGGCCGACGACGTTTATTTACTTGCTCGCCCAACGTCGAGCGAATATGCAGAACAAGCTTGATGACCCTATCTGAAAGCTCCAAAGCAGCAGGTCTCAAAATTAACGGCGGAAAGACAAAGTCAATGGAAGTAAATAGTAACAATTCCTCTAACTTCACAGTAGCAGGGCAAGAGGTTGAGAAGGTAGAAACCTTTCAATACCTTGGTAGCCAGTTTACGTCAGATGGTGGCACTAAGGCCGATATAAACACACGGGTTAAGGTAGGCTCGGTGTGCCTTTGCGGGACTCAGAAACATTTGGCGCTCAATCCAAATCTCGCTACGAACGAAAATACGAATTTTCAATTCAAACGTCAAAACCGTACTACTATACGGTTGCGAAACGTGGTGTGTCTCGACCGAGACAAGGCAAAAACTGCAGGTATTTGCCTACAGGAGCTTGCGATTCATCATCCGCGCTTGGTGGCCAGGCAAATGGATTTCCAATGTGGATCTTCACCACCGCTGTCAGCAAAGGCTGATTGAAAAAGAAATTCGGGAGCGCAAATGGAAGCGGATTGGGCATACATTGCGAAAGGGCGCAAACGAGATCTGCAAAGAAGCACTCGACTGGAATCTCCAAGGTCAACGGAGAAGAGGCAGGCCCAGAGGCTCATGGCGTAGAGGCATAACGTTGGACATCCAGACTGTCGATGAGAACCTCACCTGGCGTCAAGTAAAGTGCAAAGCAGGCAATCGTCAGCATAAGTAAGTAAGTAAGTAGTTAATGCATATGTGGAGACGGCAAAAGTTCCATAGGGAACGTCAACGTCATTCAAGAAGACATACGTAAATATTAAAAACCTGTCCATATTCCGCCCACTATATGTCCAAGCGAATAATCATCGAAAAACTAAAAGTTGATGGGTATGGGCCTAGGGCCCGGACGGGATCTTGACATAGAACTGTGATTGTGTGTAGTAATTGCATTTGAATTGAGTTTCTTCGTTGGCCAAAATATGTAAATTTTTATTTTTGATGCATCAAATGTAAGCCCTGAAAAAACCGTTTCCTCTACCGACTTGTACCCTATACGGATTAGATGAGATAACGTGGTAGAAAATTTGGAACCACATTCTGTTTAAAAATGTACACAAAAATACCATCAAACCCATTAGTACCCTTTTTCTTTTGTTTATTCAATTATGCAGAAGAAGACAAGGAATCATCATTTATCATTTCTAAACATAAGTCTAAATAGTAAGGATCCACCTGAATAGAAACCTAAGTCAAATAAATCTATGACCACAGGAATGTATTCTGGATAAAAATAGCATTTTCTCCTTCGTTGTCACGTTGTCCAGAACACTGTAGAGGACTGTGATAACTTTACAGCCAGGTGATGTATATTAAGTATCCTATGGGCACGAGGGATCTCTTGGGAAATTCGTGTGGCTGGTGTAGTAAATTGATTTCATCTGGTGCTAAGTTCCGTATATGTACAGGAAATGGAATGGAGAACGGACAAGTGAATTCAGGGAAATGAAGCGGTATACGCGGTGTACGTTATTTCTATGCTGATAAATGTCCTACTTTATGCGGCCGAACTCTAACTGAAACTGGCTTTACCCTATTTACGGATTCGGAGGCGAAACTGAATGAAATAACGATGGCTTGCGAGGTTTACTCGTTTCATTCAATAGCGCGAAAATTTGATGACACTCAAATGAAAGACTAAATTTTACAGAATAATTTTGTTGTGATGCAATTTTATCGTAGACATTTCTCGGCTGGTGAAAAAAGGACATGATAACACACAACAGAGAATACATCATAATGACGGCACCGTATCACGCGTCACTTGTCACTGCCAATTACTCCAATCAGCGATAAATTAGCGCCGGTGAAAACATTGATTGCGACAATAACGGTCATACCGTGGCAGATGAGTAATTCATGGGAAATGCTTGCTCTAATGAGGAGTGCACTTGAACAACATACCGTATAGAGTTGAATACGTGAACTTTCTGTTGAAAAAATAAATAAGACGTTCTCAAATACTATTCTATCCAACTTCTAACGTTTATGATGTCAGTACCAATTTGGATAATTGCCTCTGGGAAGTAAGCTCCACTTTGCAGCGTACTTTCCGCCGCCCCGGCAACTGTCAGAGGGTAGACTGACTGACTTATGAACTTATAGCCCAGAAAACTACTGGCATGGCAAACGACTTCTTTGCTGAACTTTGTCAAAGTCTTTTGGAAAATTTACCTACTCTCGCATTCCCTTACGACAAACTGTACTAAATTTTCTCGGTGGGTTCACCTTTTTTTCCCGCTCGGTTCCTTTCACGACCCTTCCTCCACAACTAGCATCCGACAGAACCAACCGGTTACCGAACACAGTGATAAATGTTCCAGCAAGATATTTGAACCAAGTTTTGTGTGTGTGTGTGTGTGTGTGTGTGTGTGTGTGTGTGTGATATGAGGGGGGGGCTGGGAGTGAAAAAAAACTTCTTTTGTGAATGGAACCCGACAAGGTCCGTATCGGAGGAAAAAAATATATATCGAGAGAAAGAAGGCACAAAATATAGAGTATTAGTTTCATCTGTTGGTGGTCTGCAAAAGCTTCCAAATATAAACAGCAAACCTGGATGAAGAGACGCGCGCAACCCGCAGGAACACTTTGAGGACGTGACGAGAAGAAGGTCTCTCGGGCAAAAAGTTTTTCCGGAGCGACCGAATCGACTTTTGCGAGGTTGGCCCACACACGCTCAGTCAATATACAAAAGAAGTTGTGGAATTATCCCGCACATGTAATGTCAACTGGGCCCGGCAGCCAGATGGGCAAGGAAGGGGGGGGGGAAGAAAGGAGATGAAAGCTTTTACCCGTTCCGGTTGGGCAAGATTACTTTCTTCGAAGGTGACTGAGTGTGGGAATGGTCAAATCAGCGAGAGTCACACAAGAATTGATTATTGGTTTGGGGAATTTTGTTTGGACAGCTTTGGTCGGAATTGGGAGAAGAGAAAAGGAAGGCGAAAGTAATCAGGAACGCAGGGAATTTTCACGCGGCATTGTGAAGGAATTTTATCGAGTAATTTAACATCACTCTTTCAGTCTAGCTCATTTCATCAAAAGATCATGATATTATAGGATTTTTTGACGTAGGACTACGTCTTTCATTTCTATGCTGGGGTGTAAGTTCAAAGTTTCGAAAACGAAAGCGTTTCGCCGGAGATAGATATTTTGAGCGTTAATAGCTCCTGAACAACTGAACGAAATGGTATGATAAACACTTCATTCGAAAAATAAAATGTCTACGCGTTACATGCTTGTTACTTTTTTTATCCAAACTTGTTTCAATAGCCCTAAATTTGCCTTCAAAACAGGCTATTGAAATCATAGCAATCGGTATATAAGCGACTGTCGCTCGGAAATCCACTCAGTTATGATTGCGCAACGATTGAGGCACGATCGCTGGAATGGATGTTTCCCTAACACAGACTTCAAAACCATGGAGCCAGGGGAAATCAGCATTGCTAATTGGATGTGTACTTTTGCATTCGTTGGCGTTTTGGCAAATTGGAATGTTTCCCTAACACAGACTTTAAAACCATGGAGCCAGAGGAAATTGGCATCGCAAAACAAATGCAAACTACGGGTACTTTCGTACTCGATTACATTTTTTAAAACTGGAATGTGTTTTCCCAATGCAGATTCCGAAACCAAGAAGCTTGGACAATCGGCATTGCAGATACATTCAAGTCGACAATACTTTTATACCCTCAAGCATTTTCACACTCCGGAATTCGTTTTGCTATCACGGTCTACGAAAGCGGGTAGAAATGCAACGCTTTGACTCGATTATTTAAGACTGCATTGGAATATATCTCTTTATGTCGCCAGCTCACTGAACTTCTACCCATACCGTTTGATGTTTAGGCAAAAATGTTGATAACTATTTGCTGCTATAACTACTACCATAATGCATGAATTGACTTAAATTGGGATTTGTTTGCAATTGAATTCGTAAACAGTTTCATTCATTCACTAGTTTAATCAATAATTTAATCAATACACACAAAAGATAGCTCTGCGCAGCGGCGATATCGTACCCAATGAGAAACATCCGAGGTGGTATTATTGGTAGTTGAAGAAATGCGATTGATTACTAAGCCAACTGCAGGCCTACGTCAACATTGCTGCTAGATCATAGGTATAACCCATCCATAGTTTTTTAAACTGCGATCGAATTGATGTTTGTAAGTAATGTAAATTTTCTCATAAAATAATGTTCGATTGAGCTTAAGCAAAGAAACACTCCGCTTTCTACTTCTTGATTATCCTTCTCTCGTAGATATCTGTGTCTTCATTGTTCAGTCATTCTTTCTCTGTTCAATCTCTTCATGTTTTTTTGTTATAGAATCTTTTCCGGTTTTTTGTTATAGAATGTGTCTGTGAATATGTCTTTGATTTCTATATAGGAGGGTCACTCTACGAAAAATGTAACGATTCATTAACACGATCGTCGCCCAAAGCGACTTTTCAGAGCTTTTTGCGGAGCCCAAATTGCGGATGAATTATCAAATGAAGATCAAACATAGTTTGTAGACATCTTTTACATGATCTAGCAATATTTTATTTAATTTGAAGATGAATTGACAACAAAAACACATGCAAAAGTCATATTATATGGGTTTCGCAAAAATCTGCAGTATAAACCATCCGCACTATAAATTAATAAAAAGTATAGTATAAGCATTATAATGATATGGTTATGATTTTATTATTTTTCTACATACCCTGCAGTTACACTCATGTACCTATTCTAACAAATTCGTTTCAAAAATCCTATTCCGTTTGAACGAGTAAAGTGTTACCCATATCTGGATGACGGGGCGACGAAGAGTTTTGAAATCGTTATTGCGACATATGTTGTGTTACATAGGGGAAAGGGGGGGCAGTTTCGGACAACGCTTGTAAAAAGCAAGTGGTACAATTTTCAACCGAATTTAAAATATAAGTAAGTTAACAGCCCTTCCACCAATAGCTGTGATATGGTTTAACATCTCCTGGTCGTTTATTACTTACGAAAACAATACAGTGTCCTTTTTCATACACGGTTCGAAACTTTTGAGCTTGGAGTTGTAAGTATTTCCCTAATTCCTTTGTGAACGATTTAGAAATTTAAGTACACTACCTCATTTAGTAGCTAATATGAAATAAAAAAAACGTGTACACAACGGGGAAATAGAGGTCTATTTATTAGATAAAATTATGATTTGTCTTCGGATGGTGGTGGGGCACATTCGGACACTGTTTAAAACCTCATAAAATTTGTGTCTGATTGTTGTTTACTAACAAACATCAATTTAGTCTGATTCTCAGCCCTAATGATGGTTCGAAACTACAACAATAGTTTTCATGATTCTAGCTCACAGGTTTCTCAATGTTCTGAAACATTTGAAAAAGGTAGCAAAAAGCAACGTAAACGATTCAATTTCAAAAAAATCAAGAATCAATCAAAAAGCCATTGCACTTTGGAAACAATTAAATATTGCGGAGAAAATTGCACAATTAATGTATCTTTTCCACCTTAGCTCACAAATCGCTTACAATCGTTGGATGTTTCAGTTATGGGCCCTTCCAGGCAAAAGCTCTCAGTTTCCCAGAACGATTGGCTACCCAACCATCCTGGAAAAACTATTTCTATACACAACCTTTCAGGTATAGTTGCATCGGCTCATAATGCTTCTTTCAATCTAAGTAATATCGTAGCTGGATTCAAAATGACAGGTTGCTATTCATTATCAAGAAAAGACTAGAGGCGAATGAACTGCAAAGTTCAAAGCCTCTTAAAAACAAAGAAAGAAAAGACAACGACAAGAATTTTGAATGCTCAAATAATTTCACCTAGTGGAGCGGAGGTAGCAACTAACTCATCGGGTAATACAACAATGCTGTGAAACAAACAGATAGTTTTACTTTGGCAACTTTGTCCCCGAAAAATGTTGAACCTTTTCCAAAAACTTCAAACAAAACCACCACTCGAAAACGGAAGAAAGCAATATCACGAATTTTTTGCTGACTCTCATAGCAAGCAGTTTTCTTTCAGACAAATACTGATAAACCGAAAAAATACAGAATATGCTGGAAGTAAGAGGAAACGGAAGTAATTTTTAATAAACATAAAATTTGAAGTTTTTTTTCGTTATCCGAAAGTGCCCCAGGACTGTCCGAAGCTGCCCCACACATGGGGCACATTCGAACAAAAATGCAATTTCCAATTTGAATAAACCATTCATAATCGCATCAACGCACACCTCTAACACCTCATATGATACATTGATGTCCAAATGACAACCAGGATGAATCCAGGATTTTTTTAAGTTTACAAAAAATAATAAAAATTAAGGAAAAAAGTGTTCGGTGTAATGGTAGGGGAGGCCCTAGACAGGAAATTTATCCACCGATATGTTTGCTTCAAACACAAACAGTGAATATTGTAAAAAAGTAAAAAAATTGACGATTAAAATGATTATGTTTTCTCTCGATTGCACTAACCACTCGCTTTCCTTCCTGACGTAACGACGTAACGGCTGCTGATTCAGAAGATCGAAATCGAAAATACTCACGCATATCAGATTATGAAATCTTGGGTAGTCGCGATCTTAATATAAGGCTCCCCATATATGTCTTCCTAAGAAACCCGCTTCACTCGAATGCACTTGCCCATTATCCTTTCCGTTCCCTATACGTAAGCAGAACTTAGCACCCAATGAGAACTGTTCACTACAGCAGCTACACGAACTTCCCAAGAGAGCACTCAAGACCATAGGATACTCAATATACATCACCTAGTTATAAAGTTATTACAACCCCCAACAATCATTGCACAATGGTCCAGGAGGTGCATTTAAGTGGAATTTAGCATCTAGAGTTCGACAGTTATTCTCTAGATAAAAACTGTCTTCGACAATATGATATAGCGCTCATTTTGATGATGTCAAAAATAGGGTGACCAAAATTGTCGATGAAATAGAAGAATCTAACTTTCTTATCTTTATAGATAGAGGTATACATAGTTCTACAATGTTATAGCCTCAGTTATTTACTTTTTAGAACAAAGTTTTTTTTTCTATCTCTTGAAATAACCGATATAGCGCTTTTTTTTGTAAGTTCCGTTAGGGTCACCATAAAAAAATGGTTTTTGCTCTAACTCTATTGCAAATTTTACATGCAATTTGTATTCAAAAGACTTTTAGAGCTTACTAAGAAAAATATTTTGCGATGCAGAACTTGCCCATATCTCAACTCTACTCAAAGTTATTGATATTTCTTTCAAAAACATACACTCTCTTCAATCGCTTGTCATTCTTTTTTTGGGCAAACATAAAAAATGTTCATAAGCGGCATTTGAAAGAGCATTCTTGACTCTATATAATTATGTTATTTTTTGTATTTGAGTAAACTAAAATTGAGGGGCTTAGAATGAAAAGGGTGTAAGTAATTTGATCGATTTCTCTACATCGACTTTCTCTTTTGGTCATAACTTAGCTGCAAATACATTCCCAGCTGTATTTGACAATGTGGAAGATAGGCCAGAACCTCATCTATTGGATACTATAGCAAACTTAAATTGGAACGTTTTTGCAGTTGAGTTATTAACTAAATAAAAAGTTGATGAAGAGAAATTGAGCATGTCACTTACACCCCTTGCATTCTAAGCCCCTCAATTAAAATCATGAGTTTTTGGGTGAAAAAGCATCAATGACTTTGAGTATTATCAGGATATTGACAAGTCTGCATCGCAAAATTTTGGTCATGATAAGCTTCAAAAGTCGTCCCAAGACAATTTTTATGTAGAGGTTGAATAAAAATTAGAGCAAAAAAAACGGTTTTTCCATGGTGACCCTAAGACAACTTGGATAGAATACAACTTTATGGAAGATTTTAATTCTCTAGACAAAAACTGTCTTCGACAAAGTTGTTACATATGATAGGGCGTTCACTTTCATGTCATAAAAAAAGGGTGACCAAAAATTTTCGTTTAAATAGAAAAATCTAACTTTCTTATCTTTATAGAAGGAGGCAAATATAGTTTAGCAATGTTGTAGACTCACTTATTTTAAGCAGCTTTGTAGAATAATGTTTTATCCTATCACTTGAAATATCCGATATAGCGATTAGGGTGACCATGAAAGAACGGGATCTTTTGGCTCTACCTTTTATATTTCAAATCCTAGATTAAAATGGTGTTGGAACGACTTTTAGAGCTTATTAAGACAAATATTTTGCGATGCAGAACTTTTCAATACCTTAATCCTACTTGAAGTTATTGATGCTTTTTTACCCAAAAACTCATGATTTCAATTTTAGTTTACTCAAAAACAAAACTAACAGTTTTGGAAATCTCAGATTATGTAGAGTTAGATATGCTTTTTCAAATGCCGTCAACGAACATTTGAAAAAAAAAATAATGACAAGCAAATGAAGAGAGTGAATTTGTTGGGAAAATATATCAATAACCAATAACTTTGAGTAGAGTTGAGATATTGACAAGTTCTGCATTGCAAAATGTTTGTCTTAATAGGCTCTGAAAATCTTCTGAAGACAGTTTGCAGGTAAAATTTGCAATATGAAAGTTTTTCCTCAGTTTGCTTAAAACAACTGAGGCTAAATTATTGTTGAATCATATTTACCTGTCTCTGTAAAGATAAGAAAGTTAGATTTTTTGTTTCATCGAAAATTTTGGAAACCTTATTTTTGACAACATCAAAATGAGCGATTTATCATATGTAACAACTTTGTTGAAGACAGTTTTTGTCTAAAGAATAACTGTCGAGATCTAGATGCTAATTTCCACTTAAATGCACCTTCTGGACCATTGTGCAATGTTCCGGGCCACGGCAACGGCAACGATGGTTTATATTTATGTAGATCTTAGCTATTGAGACTTTTGTTTAAAAATGATAAATGATGAGTCCTTGTATTCTTCTGCATAATTGAATAACCAAACAAAAATAGTAGTAATGGTTTAATGGTATTTTTGTGAACATTTTTGAACAGAATGTGGTTCCGATTCTACCACGTTATCTCATCTAACTCATTAAGGATACAAGCAGTGTTGCCACATTTAAATCCAGAGGGGTCAAAAATTTTTCTCATCTGTACTTTTTTCCCAAACATCTGTACCAAAAATATGTACCATCGAAAGTATTCGTTGTAGAGAAAAAAATAATTTATTAGCATTAAAATAATACTCATTTATTTACTACAAATACTACATTTACATTTGCAAGTCATTCGTGTATTTGATGCTGCTTATACATAGTTTTTAATCTAGATTGCATACAATTTTTTTTTAATTTTCAAGCTGCCACCACGATGTTTGACCAAATCCTTTGATCTCAAAATAGCGTTCATCGTATCGTTGCTGAGCCGATTTCAAAGTTTATTTTTGTTCTGATTATATTCAGAAAATTTTTTTTCGTCAGTTGCCGAGAAGTGAGGCATAGTGAGAACGTTACAAACAAGGCATCGAAGCGCCGAAAAGGCGAGCGAACCATCAATTCTTTTTAGGCATCTCATTTTTGTCCACTAACCTTGCACATGTTCGTTTTCTGAAATTGTGATTTCCTTACGGAGTAATTTTATCTTTAGACTACAGAATTAATTCTCCACACCTTGTACATTTCCATTAAAGAATCATAGAAACGCTTCTAACACAACGTTAATGCTAGTCAAATTGGAAAACTTTATGGAATTTGGCATTGCCGTAGACTTGAGCGTCTAATCATTAAAATGTATCTTTTTCTCATTTGTTTGATCAGGTTTACGAAAAAACTGCGACAAATATCCTTCGAAACGATCTGCCTTCCGCTGTCCATTGTTCTGATAATTTCTTCTGCTGCTATTGCAACCTAAAATGCATGTCGCTTCTAAAATTCCTCATATATATTAGTGAGAATGATCAAATCTTTCAGCTCTTCGTATAGCATCGCGAATTCAGGTTCAGCCTGGAACAAACGATTCAATCTGTTGATCTGGGGCAAAACATACGTCGCACCATCCGGCACGAGTCCTTTCAGACGATCCTTGTAAGGAATTTCGCTCTTATGAAACTGACCAATAATTGCATTGTAAATGCTTTTATGATCAGCAGCACCAAGAGATACTGCGGCGAAAAAGTCGTCATGTACCTCAATGTTGCTTTGTTCAAATGTAGGAAATTTCACAAATGCAAAAAAAATCTGTACCAATCTGTGCTTTTTTACGAAAATTTATACTCTGTACCGTACAGAATCTGTACCAAAAATAACGAAAAAATCTGTACCATTCCAGATAAATCTGTACGTGTGGAAACGCTGGATATAAGTTCATACAGGAAACGGTTTTTTCAGGGCTTCCATTTGATGTATCAAAAGAGAATAAATTACAGATTTTGACCAATGAAAAAACTCAATTCAAGTGCATACTAGTTTATTTGAAAAATAATTTGAATTTTAAAATGCTTGAAAAGTCGGGAAATGGCACAGCTGCTGAATTCATCTTGTTAGAGGTTGGAATCAACCATGATAAAATACTGTTTGGTCTTTTTTTATAACCCTCTAAACGTTGACTGCTCTCAATTATTAAGCGATATATTTTCATCCCTCAAATATGAATACAACATAAAGGGTGTGTCACATCAAATTGCATCACGGAAAAAACGCTGTAGATATTTTATTTTTAGGAATTATATCTTCAGCTTTCGCTTATAATCAGATAAGAGTGTATAGATCACGTTGACCATGCTTCACTGTAAATTTTTTGAAAATTTGGAAAAATGTCGTCGAACGAAAAAGAGCGTCGTGAATTAATCCTGTGCACTCATTTCGAGAATCCGGTGTTGTCACATCGGGACATCGGTAAGATGCTGGGAATCGTCCAATCCACGGTCAGCAGAGTACTAAAACGATACTTCGAGAACCTAACCATCGACCGGAAGGTGAAGAACGGCAAAAATGGATGCTCCGTCAGTGAAAAAGATCACAAGCGCGTAGTTAAGCAGTTTAGACGTGATCCGAGAAGTTCGGTCCGAGATGTCGCCAGTAAGATGAATTTGTCAAGTTCATTCGTCCAGCGGACCAAGCAGCGGGAGGGCCTGCGTACATACAAGGTTCAGAAGGCTCCTAACCGCGACGAAAGGCAAAACATGGTGGGGAAGACGCGAGCCCGGAAGCTGTACACCGAAATGCTGACGAAGCCGCATTGCCTGGTAATGGACGACGAAACCTACGTCAAAGCGGACTTTCGTCAGCTGCCGGGCCTGTTGTTCTTCTCCGCAAAGGACAAATTCAGCGTTCCGGAGGAGATTCGCAAGCAGAAACTATCCAAGTTGGCCAAAAAGTACATGGTGTGGCAAGCGATCTGCTCTTGCGGAAAGCGGAGCGCCCCCTTCGTGATGATCGGCACGGTAAACGGGCAGGTTTACCTTAAGGAGTGCCTACAGAAGCGCTTACTACCACTATTGAAGCAGCACGAGGGCCCGACTATCTTCTGGCCGGATCTCGCTTCGTGCCACTATTCAAAGGACGTGTTGGAGTAGTACGAAGCCAACGGGGTCACCTTCGTGCCAAAGGAAATGAACCCGCCCAACGCATCGGAGCTTCGCCCAATAGAGAAATATTGGGCTATTATGAAGCAGGCCCTCCGGAAGAACCCAAAAGTTGTCAAATCGAAGGCGGACTTCAAGAGAAAATGGATTTCTGTTCAAAAAAAAACTACAACCTGACGTTGTACAGAACCTTATGGACGGGGTAAAGAGGAAGGTGCGAGCATACGGGCTTGGGCTCGAAGTATGAATAGAAAGAAAATGCCAAAAGTTGTTTAATAGTTTTTATTTTACTGTCTAAAATTTTCAAAAGGATCGGTCTACTGGGCGAATTTCTACAGCGTTTTTTCCGTGATGCAATTTGATGTGACACACCCTTTAATGCTAATGGGGGATTTTAACACAAATATGTTGGACATGAACTCGGAGAGGCGCAACCGTTTTGATCAGTTCTTAAGAAACTTGTCGTTTGAGTGTGTTGGATCATGTGACTCTCATAGAACTCATGGTAACAAATAATCACAATACGATTTTAAAATTCAACCAAGTAAGTGTTCCTTTCATGTCTAACCATGATCTGTTCTTCGCTTCGCTTGATTGCGGTAATGAAAATTCAATCAGTTTTGGTGATTATGCTGCTATAAATCCTGCACATGTTATAACATTATGTAATGTAATCGATTGGCATAGCTTTTATCAAATGAGTAATCCAGATTCAATTGTAAACTTTCTTACTTCAAATGTAAAGAACATGCATGATACGTGCGTCCCGATAAAACTTTATCGCAAACTAAGGAGATACAAACCATGGTTCAATATAAAAAAAAATATCCAAAGAGATTATCATTCGTGATCTTGCATTTGAAAAATGGAAGCAATGTCAATCTGAGGCTGACCATGCAATTTTTTTCTTGCTTTATTAAAGAGATTTTCGGCCAAAGCCTGGTTCATCTCTAAGGGACCATGCAATGTACAAGACTTAAAGGAACAAAGTGACTAAAATGATAGTAAATGCCAAAGAAAGTTTCATCAATAGTAGGTTTCTTCTTGAATGGCGTTAACGTTCCCTGTGGAACTTTTGCCGTCTCAACGTATGCATTAACTAGCGTCATTTATTAATACTTAGTTGAGATTTCTTAAGCCAAATAACACGCCTTGAATGTATTCCGAGGGGCAAGCTCTAGAATACGCGTGACCACAGTGCAAGTCGAAGGAACTTTCTCTGACGAAAAATCCCCCGGCCAGAACGGGAATACAACCCGGACACCCGGCATGATAATGTGAGACGCTAACCACTCGGCCATGGGTGCACTCAATAGTAGGTTTACGAACATGTCTTCTAAAGATTTATGGAAAGAATATGATAAAATAGGTCTGAGAAAAAAGCCTTCCGATTTGTCTTCAGATTTTACTGCCGACCAAATCAATGAATATTTCAGTAGTGACTTTACTCTAAGTAATTCGGTAAGCAATCTTGGTAGCACCGATAACAGAATTCCATTTTTTCAGTTCAATGACGTTGAAGAATATGACATTGTTAAAGCGATTTTTGAAATTAAATCGAACGCAGTTGGATTAGATGGCATTCCCATAAAATTCATCAAAATTATTTTGCCATTAATTATTGAACCACTCAACTATTTATTCAATCAAATTTTCGTAACAAGCATCTATCCAAAACAGTGGAAGACTTCCAAAATTATTCCAATTAGGAAAAAGGGAACATCCTCGTCACTTAAAAATCATAGACCAATAAGCATTTTAAGTGCTTTATCAAAGGCATTTGAGCAAGTTGCCAAGGAGCAAATCAGTTGTTTTATATGCAGAGAAAAACCTACTCTGTCCCAATCAATTTGGGTACTGCTCTGGACACAGTATCAAAACTGCGATGTTAAGTGCTTGTGATAATATTGGTCTAGTTCTTGACAAGGGAGGCAACATAGTGATGATTCTTTTGGATTTTTCGAGAGCATTCGACACCATAAGCCATGCAAATATATGTAAAAAAAAACTTGAAAACCAGTATGGATTCTGGCCAAAAGTTGTTCAGTTAGATCGTTCCTATTTGTCTAGTAGATTTCAAACTGTTTTCTGTAATGATCGTTTTTCTTCTATGGATCTGTTTTATGCCCATTACTTTTTTTTTCTTGTACATCAATGATTTTCCTTCGAAATTGAGTAACCGTGTGGTGCATCTTTTCGCTGATGATGTCCAAATGTATTTCAACTGTACGAAGATGCAACAGAAAGAAGTTGAATTGCTCATCAATACTTGTTTGGTTAATGTCGCCGATTGGGCAAATGATAATTTGTTGATTCTAAATGCACAGAAAACGCAAGCAATATTCGTTTCTCGAAGCAGAAACGTTTTCAATGAACTTAACATCTCGCTTTAGAATAGTAGAATTTTATTCTCATATGAAGTCGTGAGTCTAGGAGTGATAATTCAGAGTAATTTTGAATGTGATGCCTTTGTATTAAATCAATGTGGAAAAATCTGCGCGTCTTTGAGAACTCTTAGACGGAAAGCAAGTTCTCTTAGTTCTCGGACTAAACAGATGTTTTTCCAAACTCTAATCTACCCGCATTTTTTATTCCCTGATTTTGTACTAATGCAAGCCTCAGCAAACGTCATAAACCGACATAGGGTTGCATTAAATTGTTGCATACGTTTTGTTTTCATTTTAAATCGGTTCGCAAGCGTGACTCACTTGCAGCCATTTTTAATAGGTTCAATATTAGATAAATTTTTGAAAATGCGATCGGTTATCCTGTTACATAAATTAGTATCTAGTCGAACTCCTCCATACCTGTATACAAAACTGATGCCTATGAGAAGCCAGCGAGGTGGAAATTTTTTAATCTTCCGTTACAGTACATCGCATTATGGAAGCTCATTATTTGTAAGAGGTGTTAGTATATGGAATGAGTTACCGTCTTATATCCAATTAATAAGTTCAGCAGTGGGATTTAAGAGAGCGTGTGTAGAATATTTCAATCAAAATTAGATATAGTTTTTATTCTTTCAAAGTATACTTTTTGTGAATGTGGAATTTTATATAAGTAATTACGTACGTAAGTACGAAATGTAATGGATCACTTAGTCTTACCAGCGGCACTTGAACACAAAAGATGTATGTCTTAAGTTTTTGGAGATCAATAAAATAAATGAATAAATAAAAATAAAAGTGCAATTACTACACACAATCACAGTCCTATATCAAGATCCCGTTCGTGCCACTAGGTCCAGACCCCTCAACTTTTTGGTACGATAATACGAAAAAATGCTTCTATAATGGTGTAAACCATCCTCTGGAAGGGGAGGGGGTCCAATAAAAATATCATACATAATTCAACCAACGATATTCCAACAAAACATGACAATTGGAAATTTTCAGAAAAGGAGAAGCGAAAATGGAAAAATTCCGAAAATTTTTTTTAATTTTTTTTCGAAATTTTCTCCTAAAAGTCTACAGCAAAGAAGAACGAGTTATACATTATGATACTACATACTAACGTCAAACTACTTAAGACTGTAAATCTCATCGCCCACGTAATCGAACATGCATCCTCATACCGCAATCAATAACCTTTCGTTACTGGATGTCCCTCAAAGGTCATAGGTGCCTCAAAATAGAATCAAGACCACTTTTATCAACATAAGCTAACTTACTTCATGGCCCGAACATCACATTGTACCGAACTGAGCAAAACAGAGTCCCGCTCTGTTACGTGTGCAGTTTGTGTATCAAAAGTAAACACCCACAATTTGGCTGAATGCACAGTGCCGCGCCAAAACTGCTAAACAACAACGACAACAGTGAGGACGCAAACAAAAACTTCGGCTGATCTGTTCATGACCATCGTCATCATCACGCCAACAAAATGTCTCCTGTATAGCTCTGGACCCGTTACTGGATTTAATTAAATTTCTCTCCGGAACGAATATCCCATTCGAAGAAGAGGGTTTTCGCCACCCTTTCTTCCACAACCACTGCTGGCATATGCACACAGCCTGCACACACTGCATATCTTCCATGGACCTGGCCGGGGCAGAAGCTTTCGTCGTCAGAGTCATCGTCAAGCTTTCCGGGGCAGAAACGCTGCATTAAAATGAAAGTGTGTGGCTTTCCGGAGGATACGAAGGCATGAGTTTTGGTTTTGCCTTGGTTCAGACCGCAGGAAGTATGTTTGGATATACACACACCGAGCTCACGGCGCACAACGGCAGATCGTAAGTCATGTGGGTTGCTGTGGGCTTACACACTCAGGTACCGAAACGTGTTCCACGTTCGACCGGAATGGATGAATATTTTGTTATAAATTTAAATTTCTGATTATAATTTGCAAGAAAATGTTTAATTTAGACATAAATCATGTTAGCCCGGGGATGACTTCGGCTGCGCTCCTTTTGCTGAAACGCTTCCGTCTGTCTCTGCCGGTGCATGCAGTTCGGTGAAGTGTTGTACATCAGCCGTCGTGTCGCAGGCTGTGGCAGACGATATGGTCCAGGGACAAACGAGCGAAAAGTTTATTCATTGCATGCGCCATCGTACACTACCGGTTGGGTGGCCGGCACATGACGACAGGATGTTGGAATCTTGGCAGCTCTAAAAAGGATGGACGGGGTTGAATCCGTTTCGGGATAATACTCTGCATTTCTGTTTATTCCATTGGCATGATGATATTGATAATGCGTTCGATGACACCACGGTCGAAATGTGGATCTGCGTATCAATAGGGAGAATATTACGTTGGCTGGTAATTTCAAAGCGTTGATGCAATGGCAATGCCTTCCATCTTGAGATTTGGCCAATCATTTATTTTATGAATTGGGTTGTACGGTTTATACCAAAAGTTTTCTTATTTAAATTATAACCAATAGATTTGAAACTAAGAGATTAGCCCCAAATAAATAAAAAGACTAAACATTATAAAAATATAATCAATAAACTACTCTCGTCGCCGTAAACGCCGTCGGGACCGAGATCGGCTCCTCAATCTGATTCGTCTGCGTCGCGATTCGGAATGAGACTACTGTCTTCTCGGAGATCTTACCTGACTTCGGGAGCAAAGTATTATATTTCACGTACCCTCTCCTCCGCTTGTTTTTGGCGGGATATGACAATAGCCCGCAGCTGAGCTAGTTGATGTCTGAGCCAGCCCGGATCAAATTTCGCGAGACAGGATCCACCGGTGGCAATGGCCGGTTGATTCAGGCGGGATGTGGCGATAGCCTGACCCTGAGCAGGAGAGTCTACACAATTTGAACGGCCGGCAACGGCTCCAACGAGTTCCCCCTCCGGAGGATCCATCCTTTCTCGTATTTTCTGCTGGAGGTTTTTGTTCATGTTCACTCCCAATTTGAATCCTTTTCGTCTTCGTCAACTAATCCACAATTTTTGGCTACATACAACCCTTCCTAAACGCTTTGTTCATGTTCACATGCGAAACATGAATAAGCTCACATAAAATAAGATACACGATAAGAAACAAACTTTTTCATCCGAAGCGCAAGCAAACAAGTCCTGAAGATCGAGAAATTCCAAAAAAAAATATTTTAAAAATTAATATTCATTTTTCTCAAAAACTTTATTTTTAATTCTTAAAAAAATATAATAACCCCTTACAATGTCCAACAGGTCAGACATCGGAAGTTGAGCACTTTTACAGAGAAAAAGTTTGTCTAACAACAACTGTTTCATGCTTTCTTTGAAAAAAAGAAAATACAACTATTCCAAATTTTGTTTGAAGCCCAGATAGCAATAGAGGGGTCTTCGTAGCCACTTGCCAAGCGATCAATCGTGAGTCTAAACTCAGGGCCCTCAATCGACCATCTTAGTGTTGTTATAGAATCATTACGTCCACGCAACCATCATCAGCGATGGAGATCGATCCACGGTGGAACAAAGATCGATTCATCCATACAACTGCTCTGCTCTGCAAGAAACATCGGGCTGCTGTTCTATTGATAACCCAACAATGATCAATATCAACGGTCTCCGCTGTCCGATCTTCTGAACAATGAAAGAACAGAAAGAATACCCTTACGCCTAAATGGCTACAACTGTGTAATTTACCATAATGTAGTGGAACAGAAAACCTAACGCCTAAATGGCTACTACTACTGTGTAATTTACAATTTATAGAAACATAAACATGTGTAGGGGAAAACGGGACCGCCCGAAGCATAGAGTACACAATGCATTACAAACACAATGCATACAAAATTGAGGCATTTCATCGTGTCAGCATCGATCTTTAGGATGTTTCCCGCAATCACGTTGACTTCCAAAAGTTTTTTTTTATTTCATAATGTTATATGATAAATTAAAAAAGATATACTATACTACTATAATCATGACGGGTCAAGTTGGCCACCACTAAGGGTGAGATGGCCACATGAAATGACTCGGGAATCTAGGCGTATAAAGGATGATTGTATCCGGCGAAATTGTGCTACATATCAAGGTCGTTGAATTTTAGATCAAGCGAGACAAGAGTGGGAGATGTTATTTTTCCTGGTTTGTCTATAACGTGCTTAATGTGCAACCTTTTCGAAATTAGGATGATTAAAAATGATTATATTTAGTATCTGAAAAAAAACATCAAATTTATCATTAATGCGCCTTGATTTATTCAACCATCAATTTAAGTGGTGTGATTTTCGTCTTCAATTCGTCAATTAGGGGCGTTCAAAAGTGCGTTTATGGCAAATCACTTCTCTTTCAATAGTGGCCACCTTGCCCCCGCTATGAGTTAAGCAAAAGTGTCTCAATAATTCTATGGAATGCTTTAAAAACATACCGTTTTCTATACAAACACACTTAACAGGCCTGTGTGTTTACTATTGTAACATTGATTTCACAGGACATGTCCATGTTCACCACTAAAACACTAAATTTCTAGCAAGCAAAATAACAAATCGGTGCTCGTCGCCATCTGAAATGTTTATTTTTATTGTTTACTAGCTGACCCGGCAAACTTCGTCTCGCCAAAAATTTATTTTTTGTTATCAATACCTTCAAACATTCACGTTTTCTTACTATGAGCAAGTTCATGGGTTCAATCGCAGAACTGTTCATTGATTGATCTTCTATTCGTCTCCGTTGAATTTACTTTTTACTATAAAATTCCTAGTATTTCTAACAAAACTTATCATTATAATATCAGATTATTTTCAGACACAATTCTCGTTCCAAATTTTTCAACCACTTGTAAATACCATGTTTCTCCGTTACATGGAATAAATGTTTTATACAGAAAATATGATATAATAGAACCAGCCCTGAATCGAACAATTCCTTCCTCGAGTTCTGCTCTTATCAACACATCTGGCGATCCTTTTTTTTGGTATAGATAGAAGAAGATATAAGAGTGCATTTCATCACATTAAAATCCATTTCCAGTTTCGAACAAAGATCAATTTCGCTAGCGCAAACATCAAATGGACTAACAGCACTTGTCACTAAGTAATTGTAGAACATATGGGAATTTAATTTTCCGAATTTTCCCTTTTCCCTTCAGAGTTTTCCGAAACTTTTCAATTGTCATGTTTGACTGGAATATTTTTGGTTGAAATATGTGTAATATTTTTATTAGACCCCCTCTCCATTCCAGAGGAGGGAGTCATACCATTATAGAAACATGGTTCGACACCCTCCTGATGGAAAGTCTAACCACCATAGAAACATTTATTGTACCCTAAAACCTCAATATGCCTAATTTGGTTCCCTTTGCTTGAATAATTCTCGAGTAATGCAGAAATTTGTGTTTCATTTGTATGGCAGCCCCCCCTTAGAGAGGGGAGAGGGGTCTCAAACTATCACGAAAATCTTCCCCGAGCCCAAAACCCCCAACATACAAATTTTCATGTCGATCGGTTCAGTAGTTTCCGAGTCCATAAGAATCAGACAGACAGACAGAATCAGAATTAATCAAACAAATGAAACGAAATTTGTCGTGTGGAGGTTTTAGGGTGCAATAAATGAAACTATGGTGGTTAGATACTTCTCTACCCTCTCTTAAGCGGAAGGGGGCGGGTGGTGCTGGTTCTGCCATACAAATGAAACACAAATTTCTGCATTACTCGAGAATAAATTCAGCAAATAAAACCAAATTTGGAATATAACGTAACGGAGAAACATGTTATTTGAAAGTGGTTGAAAAATCTTGAACGAGAATTGTGTCTGAAAATAATCTGATATTATAATGTCGAGTTTTGGTAGAAGTACTAGGAATTTTACAGTAAAAGGTAATTTTAAAGGGTAGATTAAAAGATCAATCAATGAATAATTCTGCGGTTGGACCCATGAACAGCGCTTAGTAAGAAAACGTGGATGTGATAACGAAAAATAAATTTTGGGCGGAGCGAAGTTTGTCGGGTCAGCTAGTAAATAAATAAATGGGATAAAAAAGACAGCAATATAGTGTTTTCGAAAAAAAATTAGATCTCATTAAAATATGAACTCTTGTCGAAAACGTCAACTTTATATCTTTCATACTTTCTGGAATATACGGCGTTTTTGTAAGGAGACTCCCGAGAAATACATATTTTACTCGTAACATTTTTGTGTGTAAATTCTAACGTTTGACACTATCTTGCCGTATTGCTAGATAGAAAAAAAGTTTGCAGAATATCTCAATCAAGATAATTCAGACACTAAAATATTACGGGTTAAACCATAATAATAGTTTTTCAAAGTCATATTTTCTTTGAAAAACTATTATTATGGTTTAACCCGTAACATTTTAGTTTTGACAATTTATTGTTAGAAAATTTTTTTCCTTATAGCAGTGCTTTTTTCCGATGTATGAGTAATTCGTTGGCAAGTATATGGGCTATCCATATAATTTTTGAAATACTTGTTCTTGAGAAAAAAAATTAATTCGTTTCAAAAAAATTTATTTTTTTAAAATTTGTTTGATATTTTTGGTTAAAAACTCAAATATTTTTCTACATTTTATTCTTCAACCAGCATTTCTGAGGTCTTATAGTTTTTGAGTTGAGTTTCGAAATAAAAGTTTAAAAATGCTCTAAATTTCAAAAATTTCTCAAATTTCAATTTAAAGAAAAATCATTAAAAAAAACATTTTGAAAATTGAAATCCGTTTTTCTCAAAAATGGGTTTTTTAAATTCTGAGTAAAATAGTCCAACAAGTTACCAACAAGTCATCCATACATCGGAGGAAGGAAAAGTTTTCCAATAACCACTTTTTCAATTTATCTTCGAAAAATTACTATTAATGTTTAACCCGTAACATTTCAGTGTGCAAATTATTGCGATTGACATGTTCCGTAAACTTTTTCCTATTTAGGAACATGTCAAGAGCAAGTCAAAGGTGAGAGATTACAAACAATAATGTTACGAGTAAAACATATTCTTTTTCGAAGTTTTCATTCAAGAATACCTTATAGAAAGTTACTATAAAAGATAGAAAGTGGACGTCTTCGACAAAAGTTCAAATTTCAATAAGATTTAGTTTAGCTTCGAATACACTATATGCTATCTGCTATCTATACTTTAAAAAAATAGATTAATTGGATTTTTGTTTTTCAAAGAAAACATGAAAACAGTCGTTGTTAGAAAAACTTTTTCCCTGTAAAAGTGCCTTCCGAGGTATCGATGACTGGTTGGAATTTGTAAGGGCTATTCTTTTTTTTTAAATAGAAAAAAAAACGTTTTTGAGAAAAATGAATTTAAATTTTTTATATAATATTTTTTCAGTGCATTTTCTTTTTATTTTTGGTATTTTTTATGAAAGTTTAAACAATTTCCTACACTTCACATTCTGTTTGGCTTTGAGTTTGAGAGTTTGAGTTATAATTTTTTGTAAAAAATAAAAAAAAATACTTGGTTCTTTTCAAAAAATAATTTGATTTTATTTGTAATGCAAAGAATGAGAAGAAGCTTAAATGTCCAATGTCACCCACTACGTTTCACTGTAATCTGTAATATTACTGCCAATGGCCAGTCAAGTTGGCATGAAATTCGTCCTTCTCCAAACATGGGTGACATTTCTTGTATATACTGAGTACCGTTATCTATTACTAGCTGACCCTTATTCCTACACATTGACTGGATGTCCAATTTGTTTGATAGAACGAATTATTGCATACAATCTGCTGTTGCATACAACATTCACAGGAACCAAGATGAAAAAAGAATGCATAATACATGATTCACCTTTTCACATACCTCTTTTATTCGTTGAATTGCGCACTTGTTTTACTATTTCCACTGTTGATGTCTCAGGATAAAAAATTGCAGGATTCATTTGCCGTCTAATGGTATATATATTATACCGTAATCAGTCGATAACTGAACCTAGTTAAACTGGACTGCTCTTTAACTGGGATGTGGTCCAGTTAAAAAGCAGAATTTCGTAAATATTTGACGCCATATTCAATTTGAAGATTTGTTGTGAGGGGCATTCGAATGTAATTTGAGATGTTGAAAAAATGAAATTATTTTCGCGTAACAAAAAAAATCTTTAAATTTTAGAAGAATATTTTCCCTAAATTAACTATCATACCTATTGTCGCGCTCAATGCAAAATTTCTAGAGGGAACTTTTTGTTTATGCATTTTCAAGATCAACACCAATCCATTGAAGCTCCCCTCGATTTGATTTGACGATTCACACGCCGGTCCAGTTAGAAAGCGAATGTCGATAACTGGACTTCCTTTCTGGTTCATCTATCAAATGATTACTGTAACATATATCGTAAGAACGATTCTGCGTAATATGCATTTGAAATCTCTTAATGTTTCGTTACATTTTTCGTAGAGTGACCCCTCTATATAGAAATCAAAGACGTAGTCCTACGTCAAAATAATATTTCACAATGATGTTCACTGTGGTTGGCATTCGAGGGCTCTCTTCCGTGGCTGCCAATTTGCATTCTTTGCAGACCCACGGTTGGGTACGAATTTCTACGGTCACCTTTGAACACATGAAATGAAACTATTTGTGACAGGTTTTACAGTGAATCATATCGCTATCTGCATGTTAATATTTGTGAAATTTGTTCGGATTGTAATTTAGCAATCACTCTTTTGAAGCAGATTGTAGCACGCATTTGAAAACTAGAAATAATTATTTTATTAACACGTTATTTGGACGTTTTTTTAAACTACTCACATTAGTGATTCTATGCATGTGGTTTTTCACAGAACAAATATTATCAACAATTTTTGTCGATCCTATGGTAATACAATTTAAATTAGTTTATAAATCGGTTTTTGAAAAGCCAATTACGAACCAGAAAATATAAAAATAATTTCACTCCAATTTGTACAATTTCAACTTCAATTTTGATTTAGTATCTAGGATTGCCCAATTGACTGAACTGCTAATGCTTTCTTCGTTGATTTTATTACTTGTTTTACCAATACTCCTTCAATTTTCTTATGTTCATCTGTCACGACTTGACCTTCTGTCTTCATTTTTGACGTAGGACTACGTCTAACCGGAAGATATAGGGGGTGAAATGAAAATCTAGGCACTGAACAAGTAGGAAAAAATGCAATATTTGCAACGCTTATAACTCGAGCATCTCTCAATAGATCGCAAAGTTTTTTGCATCAATTGATAGGAAATATATCTACGCATCTATCATAACGAATAACATTTCATTTTTCTTGAGATAAATAATTGAATAATTGTGAAATATCAAGCATTGTCCAAATGAACAATGTGCCCATTTTTGATTGGTCCATTTTGTGCTCCTCAAATCGTACCGACCAAAACGGGCAACCAGAGCAACAGCGAAATAGAATGAAGCACGATTGGAAAGGAAAAAAAAATGAACGAAACATTGGTCGCAGTCTCACACATGCGTAATTCTCGAGTCAGCCAGTCAGCTTAAAATCCCCGCTCCGCTGCCGTAACGATCATTCTCATCCAAACCGTACACCACATCGTTTCGCATCACATCATATCAGCAAACCAACACAAGCAGCCATGTCTGGACATGACAAAGGAGGAAAAGTGAAGGGAAAGGCAAAATCCCGCTCGAACCGTGTTGTTCGCAGTTCCCCGTAGGTGTATTCGCCAATTGCTCCGCAAGGGTAGCTAGGCGCGTTAGTGCCAGTGCACCAGTCCACCTAGCCGCCGTTATATAGTTTCGGCCGCCGGAGTGCTCGAGTTGGCTTGCAAAGCTGCTCACGACAATAAGAAAACCCGCCTACAGAACAGAGCACATTCTGTTCGGTGGCAACAACTAGTTTCAGCGAGTGGCAAACGCAAAACGGCAGGAGGTAGAAGAAGGAAAACGTTTGTTTATACAGACTGCTTTGGTGGCAAAACCAGCCATCGTAAAACACGACGCTTTTCAGGGCCATTAAACCTTTCAAAGAAGAGTTATTAAAAGTTCGTCACAATACCAATGCATTCTAAAGTGACATAATATGACATATAATATAAACTGATTTATTTTGTTTATGCTTGTTCTTGAATTTATTTTTGGTTGGGGTCTTTTAAATTGATCATTCAGTTTTCACAAACCCATACATGGTTTCCGAATTAAAAGTGGCTTCAAATTACAACACATTGTATGCAGGATCGCATTAACGAATTTTCTCGGTAGCAAGAACTACTTTCTTCGATTGATAACTGATTGTTGATTGATTGACTGACGTTACATCGGCATTGTATAGAAAAATAACTAAGGTGCAACATGATGAGCTATGTATTTCCTGCTGCTCTGTTCTTATTCTGAAGGACTTTAATCCGAAGGTCATCCGTCCCTGTATTTACTGTTGGTTTTTCAGAACGCTTATAGCTCGTTTATTTCTCGACAGATCGTAGAGTTCGTCTCCAAAACCTCAGTTCTTTTTCATTTTTATTTACTTTGTTTGCGGGTACTACAAATTTTACAATTCTTTCGTCTCCGAAACCACAGTTTAAGGTACGGTAATGTGCTCATTAGTGAAATATATGATAATGAGCTGATGACCACCTATGCATTCCCTATCACTGCCATCATTTGGATTGTACGATATGTGCATACGCCGAAAGATGCCCGGAGTTGAACATTTCATAAGTACAAAGCCTTCAGAAAAAAATCAAGAATCAAGTTTGTAAAAAAAACGAAAAAAACACAACACCAAAGGTTCCTTTCAGAACCCCCAACATGTTCATAAAGAGTAAACAAAAACTAATCCATTTTTCAGATAGATAGATAGGTATTCACGTAGTAGAAGAAAATAAAACAATATATTTAAAATATATATTTAGCAAAAGCTGTCCCCTTTGTATAGTCCTACGTCACTCCGGTTATGTCCCCGACATTACCCACCCGTCTTTTTTTTTGCGGCAAGATCACCAGCGAGCCCACTGGTTTTTGAGCCTAACATGTTGTCCTGACATATTGCGCGCCGCTCGGAAAATATCGGTTCGAGATTGTCAGAAAAGTAACCCGTACCATCTCGAGACCTGTCTGTACGAACCAATTTATCGAGGCTAATAAGCGAATGATTGCTCGACATTCTTGAAGTTAGGCAGTAAAAACATTTGATTTCCGACGTGCGAATATCGTGCGATAGCAGCGGCAATCAAAATGTATCTCACGTGCACCATATGCACCCACAGAAGCAGCTGTCACGAAAAGAGTAGCAGCGAGAGACCCCTCCCCCCAATTAGGGGCCACGATAGTGGCCGACTTGGGGTGAAAAACAGCGCAGCAACGCTTCGTGTGCTCATTAAATGCAGAAACGTTTTTGACACCTGATTGAGGATATCTAACGTGTCAGGAAATCTAGGCGCTGATGATTCCAAGCTGACGACATTAGCATGCATAATATTGCCGTCCGGGCGATGTTCCTACGGAAACAGGGGTGGGGGCAAGAAGATAAGTGGTCCTGACATGTTGCGCACCGCTCGGAAAATATCGGCCCGAGATTGGCAAAAAAGTGACAGCCCGGGCAGGTGCTAATAAGCGTTGCGGATGACATTTTCACGATTGGTTGCGGTGGTTGGTTGGTTAGAGGGGGGTTGCACAAGGGATGGAAACCAATTTAGCAGCAGCAGCAGCAGCAGTAACAGGTGATGACGACTCGATTTTCTCCACATATAGCGTGCAGCTACCTCTGCCTGAAAGGCATGTCATGGACGAGGGTTTGCTCGGCTGAAGCTAATTTCATGCTTATTAGCTAGACCGCTCTTCGTTTGGTTGGAATAACTGTTGATACGGGGGTTGGCGGTCATTCGGAACATTTGGGCGTGTGGATATGGAACTCACAGGCGCATCAGCTGCAGCCAAGCAATTACACTTCGAAGGTTTGGGTTTTGATTGCATTTTACGTTTCGGGTAATAAAGATTTACACTCGAGAAATGTTTTTAAGTTATCTACGTGTCATAAATCTCGATGAAATAAGATAAATTTTAGACTGTCAACAGTAATCGGTGAGATGATGTGCCCACCCTTTATCACTACAATAAACATTTCGAAATAAATCGCACTGCAAAATAATCATTTGGTATGTTTGAACATGTCGGAAAAAATATGCTTTTGATATCGATTGTTTAAAATTTAATCCTTTGCGGTCGTATTAAATTTGGACATGGGTGTCATACTGGTCGGAATTATTTTTCCTTGAAAAACCAGTGCACAATGGTCCAGAAGATGCATTTAAGTGGAAATTAGCATTTAGAGCTCGACAGACATTCTCTAGACAAAAACTGTCTTCGACAAAGTTGTTACATATGATAGAGCGCTCATTTTCATGTTATCAAAAATAGGGTGACCAAAACTGTCGATGAAATGAAAAATATAACTTTTTTATCTTTATAGATAGAGGTAAATATAGTTCGACAATACTGTAGTCCCAGTTATTTGAAACATCTTCGTAGAACAAAGTTTTTTTCTATATCTTGGAATAACCGATATAGCGCCTTTTTTCTAAGTTGCGTTAGGGTCACCATTTTTTTTGCTCTAACTTTTATATCTCGAATTCTACATACAAACTGTCTTCGGTGCCGAACTTGTCAATATCTCAACTTCACTCAAAGTTATTTATATTTATTCCCAAAAAATATGCTCTCTTCAATTACTTGCCATTCTTTCTGGGGCAAACATAAAAAAAATTGTTGGCGGAATTTGAAAGAACAAATTTCACTCTATATAATATGTGATTTTCAAAGATATGTTATTTTTTGTATTCAAGTAAATTAAAGTTGAAATCATGAGTTTTTGGGTGAAACCCCATCAATAACTTTGAGCAGGATTAAGATATTCACAAATTCTGCATCGCAAAATGTTGGTATTGATAAGCTCTAAAAGTCGTACGGAGACAATTTTGATGTAGAATTTTAAATATAAAAGTTAGAGTAAAAACACGGTTTTTTCATGGTTACCCTAATGCAACTTAGTTAAAAAACTAACTTTGTGGGTGATATTTATTCTTTGGACAAAAACTGTCTTCCACAAAGTTGTTACATATGATAGAGCGCTCGTTTTTATGTTATCAAAAATAGGATAACCAAAAGTTTCAATGAAATAAAAAATCTAACTTTCTTATCCTTACAGATAGAGATAAACATAGTTCGACAATGTTATAGCCTCAATTATTTTAAACAACTTTGTAGAACCAAGCTTGTTTCCATCTTTCAATATAATCGATTTAGCGCTTTTTTCATAGGTTCCATTAGGGTGACCATGAAAAAGCGGGTGTTTTTGCTCTAATATTTCTAATAATACCAACTAATATTTCAAATTCTACATCAAACTGTCATACGACTCATAGAGCTTGTCAAGACCAAAATTTTGCTATGCAGAACTTGGCAATATCTCAATCCTACTAAAAGTAATTGATGGTTTTTTATCCAAAAATTCATGATTTGAATTTTAATTTACTCAAACACGAAAAATAACATAGTTTTGAAAATTACACATCATGCAGATTGAACTATGCTCTTTCAAATGAAGCCAATAAACTTCGGTTATTGTTTGCCCCAGAGAGAATGACAAACAATTGATGAGAGCGTATTTTTTAGGAAGAAATATCAATACCTTTGAGTGAAGTTGAGATATTGACAAGTTCTGCATCGCAAAATATTTGTATTAGTAAGCTCTAAAATTCTATTGAAGACAGTTTGTATATAGAATTTGGAATATAAAAATTAGAGCAATAAAACAGTTTTATTCATGATAACCCTAACGCAATATAGAAAAATGGCGCTATATCACTTATTTCGAGAGATAGAAGAAAACTTTGTTCTACAAAGATGTTTCAAATAACTGGGACTACAATATTGTCGAACTATATTTACCTCTGTTTATAAAGATAAAAAAGTTATATATTTTTTATTTCATCGCCAGTTTTGGTCACCCTATTTTTGATAACATAAAAATGAGCGCTCTATCATATGTAACAACTTTGTCTAAGACAGTTTTTATCTAGAGAATGACTGTCGAGCTCTAAATGCTAATTCCCACTTAAATGCATCTCCTGGACCATTGTGCAGTGATATATGCAAGATTATGAAAAATAAACATTTTTTTATTTATTTTGTGAACTATATATACAGCCATTCCACGCCAAACCGATATAGTGGTTCTCAGATTATCGTGAAAAGTGGTAGTTTTGTTCTTTATCCCAAACATTAGACCCGTATTTTTTTCATTTTTTCAGTAGGGTGACTATTTTCATTTTAGGGTTGTCCGAAAAATCAACTTTTTCCTCTTTTTACAAAAAATGACTTTTTTCAAAAATTCATAACCTTTGAACTACTAGACCGATTCAGATGATCGACATATCAAATTAAAGCCAATAACCTTGAAAAATTACTACATCTGCAGAGAATTCGAATTCAGTTTTCGTTATTATTGATTGTATTTGTTTTTTATATTTTTTCTGAAAAACCGAAGATTTTTCACATAGCATCGAAACCAGAGACGTGTTTTCTTTTCGTGAGTGTGAAAAAAATGATTTTTCGAGCCATCGCTTAACTTTGAAAAATCATAACTCAAAAACGAAAAAAACGCCTCTTTAGTTTCGACCAGAGCTGCATTTTTTCATCAATGTCACTGACAACTGACGAGCCACGTTAGTCGCATCCTACTGACAAAAATGTTGGTCAAATGGTGACTGACGGAGTACGATGCAACAATTTGCTTGTTACTGAGCTTCGTCAATACGTTTTGACCGACCAAGTAGGCGGTAAAATTGTCAGCATCGAATTGATGATTGTCGGAGACTGTATTTTATTCTCATCGAGCAAAGGTTCGATTTTCGTTCCGGTTGTTGTTGCCGGTATTTACTGAAGTAAATACTATGTCGAACACGCGATAACGTGTAAGAATGGTATTCAGGTAGCCCAACGTAAACAAATGTACCCTGGTAAACGTGTAAACTTCCATTACATCAAGTGGCATAGTATTTCCCGTCTTGACGATCATATGGCACTGACTTGCAACATGCATTGGTCGTCAACACACTCTGACAAACTATTTAGTATCGAAGAGTGAGGAATTTGTTTTGTCGGTTTATATTTTGTTGCACGTCGTTTGGTGGTAATGTTGCAATGGTCGTCATAGTAGCCCAAATACATGCAGTGACAATGACAAATTGCAGTTCTGGTTTCGACATATGTTATGTGAAAAATCCTCAGCCTTTTAGACAAAATATAGAAAAAAATAGCGCTTTTGGTCCTTAGACTATGGAAACAATATAAAACGAATACAATCAATAATAACGAAATCAGAATTCAAATTTTCTGCAAGTGTAGTATTTTTTTCAAAAAAGACCAGGTTTTTGGCTTTAGTTTGATATGTCGATTATCTGAATCGTTTCAGTAGTTCAAAAGTTCAAAGTTTGAAGCATTTTTGAAAAAAGTCATTTTCCGAAAAAAGAGGAAAAAGTTTTTTTTTCGGAAAACCCTAAAATAGAAATGGGCACCCTAATACAAAAATAAATAATATATTATGGGTGCAGTGAAAATGGTCATGTCAAATTTCAAAAACCGACCATGTCCTTTTTTTTAATTGGCCCAAAAAAATGACCTGTGCAAAGTTTCAGCTCAATCGGATATGATTTAGGGGTGCCTCAAAGCGCTCAAAGTTTTGATTTTTTGATCCTTGAAAATCTTCCAAGGGGGGGTAGAGGAAATTTAGAAAATTGAAATTTTTGTTTCGATGCCAAAATACTTAAAAATGCATAAATCGTCGAGATCTAGTGTTATCTCGAAAAAAATTTTTGTTCGAAAATCGACTTTTTGGGACTTAGTCTGCATGTCCAAAAAATCAAAACTTTTAGTGCTTTGAGGCACCCCTAAATTATGTCCGGTTGATCTGAAATCTTGCACAGGTCATTTATTGGTCCAATAAACAAAATGTACATGGTCGGTTCTTCAAATTCGATAATTATTTTTTTCCATTCCTTCATTGCCTCAGTCCCAAAAGGTCGATTTTCGGCCAAAATTTTTTTTTCGAGATTACACCACATCTCGACGTTTCATGCATTTTAAAGTCATTTGGCATCGAAAAAAAATTCGATTTTCCCAATTTCCTCTACTCCCCCTTGGAAGAGTTTCAAGGATCAAAAAATCAAAACTTTGAGCGCTTTGAGGCACCCCTAAATCATATCCGATTGAGCTGAAACTTTTTTGGGCCAATCGATGCAATAAATGTATAATTAATGCCAGCTATGTGTATCCGAAAAGATCTGCACTTTTCAATTTTAACCCTTTCATTACGGCAGTGTGCTCCGCCGAAGTGCTAGGCCTGTACGCAGGGTTACCATATCTACAGAATAATCTGTATTTATACAGATTTTTTAAACTTTTTGAAACTAAGAACCTGTAGATACAGATTACAGATTTTTTTAAGACACTTATACGATTATTCAAAGAAAATGAGACATTTATGCAAACAGTAATTCTGATATTTATGAACAATCTGTTCCATCACACCAAAATGTAACAATGGCTAAATTCTACTGTTATGATTTTTTATCCCACATTCATTGACCACTTTGTTTGACACTGAGTACCGTTATCTATTACTCATAGGAGCACCATATTGATTCTTGAACAGGTTCATTAGACATTAAGCATTTTTTAGAAAAAGCTTAAACTGAAGCTTGGTTGAGTAAAATATAAGATTAGCATGGTTTTTTGCTGTGGTGGCTGAGAGCAGACAAACGACCACACTATTATTCACAATATGTAAGATTTTGAACGACATTTTTATCTAATTACTCATTGAGTTTATGAACAACTAAACTGGTAAAAGAACGAACCAGTTTCCAAGAGTTTATAGGTCTTAACCAAATCACATTACTCAGCTGCACTATAACATTTAACAACTTAATTTTACGCTGTTCCACCTTCGCAAACCTGAAACCATATGAAGATTGTAACTACCCTAACCTTCATAAACTTTCTCCCATTTGCAGAAAACTCTTTAGTGCCACTGTCAAGCATCCAGTTCCTACCGTTCCTACCGCAGCGGTCAGCAGTTTGCAATTTATAGAGAATTGTCGGAGCTTCCGACTTTGCGTTCATACATTGCCAACAAATTTAGAATATTTGACGAACCGAATGAGCGCAAGATGTTCTTCGCCCACACCCGCAAAACTTTGGCCACCCACCGCAAACATAAGGTTCCGCAAGAAAGCTCGCAAATTTGGTGTCATTTGCAAAGGTGGAAAGGAAATTGGCGAAGAAATCTCTCGCCACTACGAGTTCGAGCTGAGTAGATGCTCCAGCGGTTCCCCTGGGATTAGGGAAAAAGTTTGCACTTGCTCCATCCATTTTCGGTGTGGAGACAATATCGAGGTACGAAGTAAATTGTCTTTTTGGGAAATGCCATTATTTGGGACGACTGTCGGCTGCCGAAAACGGGTGACGGCTGACGTTGCGGGGAGAGCGGGGGGACGGGTGTTGATACCGTGCTGCACTGGAAGCCAACTTAATTTTAATGAGTGTTGGTTTAATTTTCAAGCACTATTAATGCGCAGCTTCGGTGCGCCCCAAAAATCCTTTTCGCCAAGCAACATCCTGACGGTGCGGTGCGGGCCACAGTGGGGGAGAGCGGAAAAAACTCAATCAGTGGAAATGGTTTCGAAAAGTTTTCTCCGTTTCTGGAATTTATTTTAAATATGGAAACTTTACCATCTTTCGCTGCCGTGTGTACGGCTTGGGAGCGCTCGGCGGTCGTTGGGAGAGCGGCAAGAAAAATGGGCTCAACAGCCAGCAATTAGGAGCAGAAAGCGAGTGGTCTGGCGGAGATTAAAAGAAAGTTTAAATTGCTTTCGTTGTTTGTCTTGAGTGCTTCAGAAAACGATGTTCACCTTAGAGTGGACCGAACGTGGGCCGTCGGAAAGGGTTAAACACAATAACTGGGGCCATGTAGAAGAGGGGGAATCGCCGGAGAAAACTTTCAACTTTCGGACTGAGGAGTGTACGATGAAAGTATCACTGTGGCACATAATACCAGATATTATGAAGGTATGATTGCAGGGTGGTTTGAACTGATTGTGAATGGAATTGGATTACTTGGGGAAATTCCGCTGGTTTTCGGAATAGAAATTAATTCCGGTATAATTCCCTGGGGCTGTATCCCCAAACTTTGACTATGTGTTTATTCATATATGAATTCTGAATGAAATGTTCTGTTTGTTTTACATTCAATGCGTTGCATGGAGTTGATGTGGCTAAAATTGGAGATTCAATTCGAACCACTTGAAAAAAATGGGCTTGAAGCACTATTTAATTGGGCTTCTCAAGTTACCCATGAGTTAACATGTTTCAACAGCGCGATCAGTTTCTAAGATTCTCAATCGTGTTGTATCAGGAAAATATATTTATTTTACGAACGCACTATCGGAAACGTGGTCGTGATCGAGCATTTGAGATCAACGAAATGAATGGTTGTATGACTCATATCTTTCGGAGGAAAATACGTCGCCTTGCTTGGTGAGAAGAATCATGTAACGAATTGGACAAAAGATTAGGGCTTTGTGCAACGAGCTGAAATGTGTAGAAACGGCAGAGCCAACACTCCAATTAACATACCAACGGACCACATTCTGGTGTCCAAGAAGAGGCCGTCAAATCAAGAACGCATAGCAGCCGGTATGGATAAACTCAAAACTGCGAAACACATAACGTTTCGACAACAAAATTTACAATTTATGTCTCTGAATAGCTGGAATTCTGTAATAATCGTATATAACATTGGCGGACAGCTGCATTCGTACCAAATCGAAGCGGTTTCAAGAGCACAACTCTTTTTCAGCCTTTTTTCCCAAAAAAAATCGCTCTTGCATAATTTCGCTGAGTTTGTCCCGCATGATTGCAATTGGAACAGCAATAGAGCCAAAGTTCGTGGTGGCAAAAGGGAGAGGTGGGCTGATCTCGAGTTTCGTTACAAGGAATATCATCGCTTGATTTAAAGTTCTTCCCGTGAAAACTTGAAAGAAACAAGATTTTCAATGATAACTCGTTTAAGTCATTCAACTGTTTGGAAATTGCTCGAGTTTTCAAATTTTAGATTTGTAACGTATATTTCACTGTCGAAAGGCTTGGATTATAAATAGAAGTGTCGATTGGATTATAAACAGAATACTCGTTCGTACTTACGACTGAAGACGTTAAATTTTCTCATACATATTTATTTTCTATTGGGTCACTTAGTACTACTACACCCAAACTAGCGTTGGCAGAAAACATTTCATCTTTGGCAGAAATGATGCCATTTCGTGTGCTTGGGGGTCAAATGCGCAAATAATGAGCTATTTTAAAAGCCTGAAAATGGTTTGTATGTATGCGAGCAGACATCTCTTTCTGTTTTCTTTTCCCCTGTTTATTTGGGATTGTGCCAAAAAAAGAAGTCCATACGTCCTCAATAGGGATCGAACCAAGGCCGGCTGGAATGCAAAGCTATTTCACACGACCACGCTATCCATATAGCTGCCAGTGCTGTTATAAAGAAGCGTGATAATATTAATTAAGTTGGAAAGTGTTTTCTAAGAGGATAAATAAGAACATGAACGAGAATTTATATTTCTCTGTCTGGGCCGTGTATTTGGCAAACTATACGAAAAGCTATCATATGCTTTCATTCAAATGCGTCTCATGTTTCGTTCGCTCATATGTACTGTTTATGTATGCATATTAGGGTGCCAATGAAAATGGTCATCTCTAATTTCAAAAAGTTACCTCATAAAAAATGTTCACCACCTCGAAAAAACACCCTATGCCGAATATCTGCTTAATCGGACTTAAAGGAGTGTGGCGCAAAGCGGTTTTGGTTTTTTTTAAAAAACTTAAATTTGAACGTTTGTGATACCAGTAAATGAAGTCCGAATGAGCTAATATTTTGCATAGAGTATATTATCGTGCAAATCAACATTTCGTAGCGAGTTCCGAATGAAAAATCAAGATAACTATTTTTATTGGCAACCAAAACCATACTTTTCGTCTCGTATTCCAAAAAAACTAAGTCCCAGAGTGTCGATTTTTGAGAATTTTTTTTGTTTCGAGATGACACTAGATCTCGGCGTTTCATGCCATTTTAAAACATTTGGCATCAAAAAAAAAAATTCGAAAATCCCGATTTCCTTTACTCTCACCTTGGGTGATTTTTCGATTTTCAAAAAACTCAAACTTTGACCGCTTTGCGCCACTCTCCCTTAAGTCCGATTGAGCTGAAATTTGGCATAGGGTGTTTTTTCGAGGTGGTGAACATTTTGTATAGGGTAACTTTTTGAAATTCTAGGGTCGATTTTTTCCCATGCATTCATTGGCACCCTAATGTATATTTGTACTGAATCATCTGGATGGACATTGAAAAAGACTATAAAAATAATAATGGATCGACTTTAAAAATATATTGGAATGGAGCTAAGGTTCCCTTAACACGTTGAGCCCTAGGGGTCGACGTTGAGCTTTTTGGACTGAAAGTTACAAAATAAGAAAATAAAAACATACAAGGTTTGTTCTCGCATGTTTTACAAAATGTGACTGTTTTCTAGTCGAATAGCTGACTATTTTTTATATTCAATAAGTATCTTTGAGAGCTGGGACCGACACTGATATTGTGCAAATGCTCTTGATGCGCGCTGAATGAAAGCACGTGTTAGACAATTGTCTACCGCGTTCTACCGCGTCTTTGGATTTTCGTAAGCTCAAGCCCAGATTTGTGTTTCGCAAGTTGACAAATGACCAGGAAATCACTCTTACAAATCTTCAATGAAATTGAGTTATCAACGATGAAAAAACGGAAAAAATTAAATGAAAGGACTTAATTATAATTTGACTCTCATATTAAAATTTCTTCAATATGTAAATATTTGGAAGAATAGTTAGATTTGATGTAAGACTACATCGAACAGGACTCTATGGGTTTAAAATGAAAAAAACTAAACACTGAACATGTAATGTCCTTAATAGATCGCGAAGACGTTTGGATTTGATAGTCATGTATAGTCATCAGGGCTCGGCAAAATCACATTCAACTGCGGATAGTCAGGGGACTGTGAAGAAATTCGCCTTCGTATTCAATTGGAAAAGAGCTTTGGCATCTTCCTTCGTCAACGTGACACAACAGTCATTCGGACGTTCAATTGCTATCTAACTCTACGAGTCGACTATCTCATTTAATTCTTCCCCGCCAAATGGACTTCATTGCACATTGAAGTGACTCCCCCCAAAATTAATTCGTTTCTCTCTCTCATGTGTCACGTATGCATGTATCGATGTTTGAGTTCAACGTGGTTTGACATATACTACAGGTGAGCTAGATGTTTTGGTATCGTACACGAAAATTACTCACACATGTAAAATAACATGCACTTTTATGTTCAAAAAACCAGTGCCGCAAATTATCAAAATTTATTCACGAATGAAGGAATTAGCTTTCTGAATGAATTTTCTTCTATTGAAACTCAGCACCATATCTGTCATAATGAGTATAACAGTATTGAGTATAAGTATTGAACGGAAACAGCATGAATGAATTTCGAAAAGCCTGCATTCGGACTCTTTCATTACTGTCAATAATTTCAGGTGATTATCACGAACGTTAAGTTGATCCTCATCGCTTGTAATGAATTTTTATTGAAAACGTGCTAGATTTCCATATTTAGAAAAAAAAAAAAGAACCAGGAATCCGGAAAAGGCAACATTAGTTTGGTTGAGCGTTGACCGTTGTGCGGTTGAGCGACGTTTAGCGTTGTGTTTTATATCATTGCTGGTCATTTAGAGCCAGTATTATTAAACCGTAAATCAAAACAAGATTAAACACACTGCACATTTAATTGGACGTTATGCCATTTCCGGCCAATCGGGAGTAGATTCATAAAACATAGTCAGAGTTATACTATACATTCCATTGCCGAAGTCGCCAAAACAAGAATTTTGTGTGATAAATGGCCATTTTTTACCATTAATCGATTTCATTCTCAACTGGTTGACGTTGAATTTTATGCTTTGATTTTCACTAACACGCAATGATCTTCAATTTCGTCGTCATGACGAAAATGAAGAGGCAAATGAAAAATGAACTTCATGGCAAGCTGATGTTGATGTTCATTCCACTGGTGTTCATTGATAGTGTTGTTTCATATTTATCGACTCTCGCTTGAGCAGTAGGTTATCAATACAATGTAGCACTGTCAGAAACACTGACAAATATTTGAACTTTGTTGACATAAACCCGTTTTTCTGTATGTTTTTTTTTCTCACAAAACAGAACTGTGAGACAAAGTGAACTAAAATTTTGTTTGGTATTCCTCTCAAACTGCACGCTATTTACTAATACTAACGCGAGTACCTTTATAGCATACCTGGTAACAGTCTAAGTTCGTAGGTTTGAGTTCACGGTGGGTAAACAGTGAAGCTGTCCATTAATGGTGTAATTACTTTTTTGCATCAGAAATCAAGTTTTCGTTTCACTTTATATGGACATTAGTCAATTCAAGCCATGTTGATGGCGACTGCCAAAGTAGTCGGAGCGAAGCTACTGAGAGGAGAGTCGATTTTCAATTTTCATCCACGAAGATTTCGTGTCCTGTCGTAATCCGATGTCTCAATATCGATATTAGTGTTTGAGCGTGTAGTCAGCTCATTCTTTTATTATCTTCTTTCAAACAAGTTGGCTAAACCGTTGAATTTTCGAAAATGGGTCGTGTGTCGCGTAAACAAGCGAAAGGACAGAAACTCTAACCGATAAAATAAAAATCATCCAAAAACTCGAGAATGGAGATTCAGTGAGAGACATAATTAAGCAGGTCGTCCATGATACATTCTTCAGGTTTTGAATGTCCAATTAACAATTGGCGCACGACCGGCCATCACTCGAATATTAGAATAGAAATAGTTCAGGTTCAAGCGAAAACATTCTTCAACCAGATGGTTAAAGAAAGTCAGTGGCGTTTACTTCGCTTACTGGAAATCAGTGGCGAAAAATTGTTCAGCAACGTTGCACTTGTTGAACGATACATAAAAAAAATGATTTATCTCCTTGCCAGATATTCAATGTCAACGAAAGCGGATTATTCTTCAAGACAAGGTTGCCACATATACAGAATATTTCGTACTTTACAGATTTTACGTCAAGTTTCAGATACAGAATCTGTACATACAGAATTACAGATTTTTATCAAAGGTACAGTATTTACAGAATTTACCGATTTTGAGGCGAAATCTTGAGCGATTTGAAGAGCCTCAACTATTCTTTTCGTTCCTAGTTAAATATGACCATAATCACTCCGCTAATCGTATGGTGACTCATTTGAACGATCTTATGATCAAACTGATTATGCTGTTCCTAAACTACCGCTCATCAATAACGTCAATCGCTCTTTTCAATCAGATACCTCTCAATTTTGCGAACTTTATAATGAGACAAGAATATTGGTTAGCTTATGTTAGGAGAACCACTTGCAACGATTCGCTGAAACTGACATTGATGTAAATAAAAGACTTTGAGAACTTTCTGAAGAAGCCTGTGGATGTTTGCGTTGGTATCGATGCAGAAGAAACTGGAACACGATTTGATGCAGCAATGAAGTTGATCTTCAAATCGTTTTGTCGTGACTTCTATATTGAACGGTGAGACATAACTACGACCTTGATAAACCCTAAACATTTCCTCAAGCTACCAAACCTTAATGATTCGATGCGGCAATTCCTCAATTCGTTGAAGCAAGTCATAGACAAGGCTTGGATAACCAATTCAGGATACACTATCGTCCCAGTTGGTGGATGTCAAAAGGCGTGATGGGAAATGTTCGTATCCATCTGTCGTTTGTAAGACATTTTTTATAACATTGATCAGTGTGTGTTGAGCGAATATTTTCGCTTTACTTTAGTGCCAACAAAACAAAGTTCGGAAATCGGTTGACTCTTACAATTATGGATTCTATTTTGAAAGCGAAGAACTATGTATCGGCTCAAGGAGGAGCGTCAAGGATGAAGTTGAAGGAAAATTTGACCCAACCCAACTTATACATTTTCACAATTTGTGAGAAAACGTGGTACTCTTTTGCATAGAATACATATTAGATAGGAAAAATTTAATTTTCATTCATAATTTTTATTTTAAAAGTGTGTTCATTCTACTTGAACATCCATTATTGTCTTAGTCATTTCTTAAACTCGGAAAAATTTTCCACATCACTAAACATTCTTCTAGAAAGTTAATTCAACCATTTCTAGGCATTCGAAAATAATAAAATATAAAAGCGAATGGAATAATATAATTCCGTAGTCCTGCTTCGAAAAAGTGGTCGCGTCCTAGAAACATCCCCTTACATTTTTTTTTATTTCAATAGACATTGCTCTATCAAACAGAATATCATTTTTATTGTTTTTGACAGCTATCGATACTCAATATTTTGGTGTAATTTTTATTATTAGCTTTCAAGGCACCCCAATGCTGAAGAATTATTTGTCTTCTCTCTTCTCGGAAAATCGAACATTTGCCAAAACTCTATGTTCTTTTATCAAAGTAATACTGAATGAAAGTATGCATACTTCCGTATTTTATTAGTTTTATTATTTTTATATTTTTTATCAATTCGTTTATTTTTATAGGCTCTGTTACATAGGTTTAAAGGAGTCAAGCTCCCAACTCGATTTTTATTTAACTAATTATTGGAAACAATGTTACTTTGTTCAATGGTGAATAAGATAGCGAATCGATTACTCGTGGCCATAAAAATGAAACGAAAATCTCTGCATTACTGGAGAATTATTCAAGCAAATGAAACGAAATTTGGCATTTGGAGGTTTTAGGGTGCAATAAATATTTCTATGGTGGTTAGACACTTCTCCCGCTGGGTGGGCTCCGGGTGGGCTATCATACAAATGAAACACAAATTTCTGCATAACTCGAAAACTAATCAAGCAAATGGAGCTACATTTGACATGTGAAGGTCTTACGGGGCACGAAACGTTTCTATGGTAAATACACTCCTCCCCCCTCTCCAAGGGGGGCTGCCATACAAAAGAAAGGGATGTGAGGGTTTTTGTGTATGAAAAATGTTTCTATAATGGTATGACACCCCTCCCTCCTCTGGAATGGAGAGGGGGTCCCATAAAAATATTACACATATTTCAACTAAAGATATTCCAAACAAACATGACAGTTGAAAATTTTCGGAAAACTCTGAAGGAAAAGGGAAAATTCGGAATAACAAATTCCAATATGTTATATATGGCTACCACGACATCGAGCATGTTGTCTGGTCGTGTATCCGGTTCCATGCTGCTCGCTCTCAGCTCTCTAGAGCACTGAGAGCAAAAGGCAGACAATCGGATATCCCCGTCCGGGATATCTTAGGTAGCCGTGATCCTGATCTTCTGCTTCATCTATACCTGTTCCTCAGAAACGCCGATGTAAATGTTTAATGATGTTTCCTTCGTTGTGTCCCTGTTTCAAATCCCTCCTATCCGATCTATAAACTTTTACTTAGTCGCGGCAATACATACACACACTCTTTACAGATACACGGGCCAAAGATTGTGCAGTCCACTGATGATTCAACAAGAGCCAAACGTTGTACCGCTCATGACAACTCTATACGAGCTGATGATTGCGCCGGCTAGTGACCATTCTATCCTGGATTCCTCGAGTCGAGAAGACGCACCACACTAGATATGGGGTACAGACTAGGGGGGCGTTGCTGATTAATGGTCAGCTGCATCCCAATAGGAAGTATCCCGTGTCGGACACACGTACAGAGCATTGGAGACAGCAACATCCCAATTACGAAAACACTTGTAATACTAACCTCGAGCCGACCGCGAGTAATCGGTTACATATTACTAACATAGATAATAAGAAAAACTGTCAAAATATTGAACTCCGGCCCCGTCAGGCTAACGCCATATGAGCCTTGATAAAAATATATATTTTGGAAAAAAAAAAATATATATATATCTTCTTCTATCTATACCAAAAAAAAGGATCGCCGGATGTGTTGATAAGAGCAGAATTCGAGGAAGGAATTGTACGATTTAGGTCTGTCTTTATTCTATCATATTTTCTGTATAAAACATTTATTCCATGTAACGGAGAAACATGTGATTTGCAAGTGGTTGAAAAATTTTGAACGAGAATTGTGTCTGAAAATAATCTGATATAATAATGTTGAGTTTTGGTAGAAGTACTAGGAATTTTATAGTAAAAGGTAAATTCAACGGGGTCGAATAGAAGATCAATCAATGAACAGTTCTGCTATTGGACCCATGAAGTTGCTCATAGTAAGAAAACGTGAATATTTGATGGTATTGATAACTAAAAACAAATTTTGGGCGGGACGAAGGTCATAAAAATGAAACACAAATTTCTGCATAACTCGAGAACTAATCAAGCAAATGGAACCTAATTTGGCATATGGAGGTTTTAGGGAGCAACAAATGTTTTTAGGGTGGTTTGACACTTTTTTTCCCTCTCTAAAGAGGGGTTGGGGGGAGGTTGCTGAGCAACTTAAGAACTAATCAAACAAATGGAATCAAACTTAGCATATAAAGGTTTTAGGGATCGATAATAATCGTTTCTATGGTAGTTCGACATCCCTACCCTCTCTCTAAGGGCATGGGAGCTGAAACAAATGAACAAATTAAACTCAAACTTCTGCATAACTTGACAATTAATCAAGCAAATGGAGCCAAATTTGGGATTTGAGGGTTTTTGGATACGAGAAATGTTTCTATGATGGTACGACACCTCTGGAAAGGAGAGGGGGTGCCATGAAAATAATGCACATATTTCAACCAAACATATTCCAACCAAACAAGACAGTTGAAAATTTTCGGAAAACAATTACATATTGACAAGCATTGTTAGTTCATTTGATGTTTGCGCTAACGAAATTGATCTTCGTTCCAAAGTGAAAATGGATTTCAATGTGATAAAATCCACTCCTATATCGTCTTCTATCTATATAAATAAAAATGAATCGCCGAATGTTTTGATAAGAGCAAAACTCGAAAAAAGAATTGTCCGACTTAGGGCTGTCTTCCTTCTATCATATTTTCTGTATTAAACATTTATTCCATTTAACGAAGAAACATGTTATTTGCAAGTGGATGGAAAATCCTAAACGAGCATTGTGTCTGAAAATAATTTGGTATTATAATGTCGAGTTTTGGTAGAAGTACTGAAATTTTATAGTAAAAAATAATTTTAAAGGGTAGATTAGAAGATTGGACAATTGGAGAATTAATGGACAGTTCTGCGATTGGACCCATGAACGTGCGCTTATGTGATAACGAAAAATAAATTTTGGGCGAGACGAAGTTTGCCGGGTCAGATAGTGTGCGAATAAAGTCCCGACTCAAATCCAGATTTTTGAACCACGGGCTAACACTTACCTTAGGGATAATCGAGTGAAACCGGCAAATTTTGTTATTTTCTTATGTTATTTTAGTACATGCACTTTCCGCCCAAAGTTGCTGAAACATATTGCCCAATGAATTAATACAGAACAAAATAAAATTGATGGTCATATATATAATAAGATATAATTTGGGGCAACAGTAATACCATATAATCTTTCCAAAGACATGGAAAATTATCAAATTTGGTCGTTAATGAGTTAATTTTTGTACCAGGATACAATTGAAGGAATTGAGTTTAATTTTCGGTGCCTTAAATACATCCCATGGATTTGTTCTTCTGTCAAATTCATTGAAGGTATCTCCAAACTTGAAAGAACTCATTTATGGTTTTACCCGAATAGTTACAATATTCTTCACTGTTAGATGTGTATGTCACGTGAATTGATTCTGAAACATCCCTAAAACTATTCCATTCACCGAGAAACAAAGTGTACTCAGGTAACCATTGAGCATTGAACTTAGCGTGTACTCAACTTTATATGCTACTTAAGAATCGCTTGCAAAATACTACTATCTAATGATATAAATGATCCTGGCTGATATATTTTTTTCAAAATTCTAAGAGACTCTCTCGTTCTTTGTCAACTTTCATTTCCCCCAATCTTCCTGCGGACTTCTGCATCCAATTGTAGTACCAACGACACATTTCCAACTGAAATCAACTGTAAGAACATAATTAAAACTACGTCAGCGGCAACTAATGCCTCCATCGCTCAGAATTAAAACCAGTTTCTTCGAACAAAGGGGGTGAAATATTCGAACACAAGCAAACTCATTCGCAGCGTACTTCACCGCGAGAATGCCACTCGTTTTTCGGTCTCATAATTTAATCATTTTCACCTTATCCTCAGTATAACTCGCCCTCGTTCCAAGCAATTTCAAAAATTCTTCACAACAGCAGCAGGAGCCAGGAGCAGGAGTTCTCCATCGCGAGACTAGAAAGTGCAGAACAAAATGCCTCGGGCTGGTGGGGGACAGGAGCACACCGACACACACACACTCACGTATATGGTACACCCACGCTCGGATCTCGGCGGTTGCTGGCTGGCTGCGGGAGCAGCCAACGAATCGTGCAAATCCGGGATCCAGATCTTCCAGCGCAATGAAAGCCCTTTACAGCGATTTTTACACGCCGCAGCTTTATGCAGATTTAATCAAATGTAATTTATTATCTTAATGGTGTTTTAATGCTTGCCTATGAATATAAATTTGCTCGACCTTCTTGCAGCCCTTTCGCTCACTCTGGGGGGTTTCCGTCACAGATGCGCGCGGATGGATGCTGTTCGGTGGCCGGCAGAGAGTTTGTGGAAGGGGTCGGGTTGAGGGCGACGTTTGACCACATGAGCCCCAACGCGGGGTGGAAAAAAATGAAACCGGCTTTCTGGAAGGGGATACTCTTTCGCTTTCCTGGATTTATTAGCCGACGGCGGGATGCTTCTGGACCAAATAAAACAGCATTTTCGGAGGAGGAACAGCGCGAACGAAAAAGGCGAAATATTTTGCCTAATTATTTTCACATTGCTGAGTGCGAATTTTTAATAACTAGCGGCGGAGATAATTAAAATAACGAACACAGGCGGCTGGAATATAATACGGTTGTGTGTTAAGCAAAATTTACTGCTCCTCAATCACGTCTTTCCATGTGCGGTGGGAACATTCATGGAATAGTTTGGATTAAAATTCCCTTTCTCTTTCATACGTCAAAACCGCCCTCCCGTCACTAGCGAGCTTATTATCCGAGTTCTGGGGAATCAAATTTCTCCACGCAGCGGTGCCTCTAATACGCGATCAAAATCCGATAAGCGCTCTCCGTCAGCATAGTTTCGCTCCTCAGAAAGTTCCGTGCCAGGTCTCGCAGGGTGTCATAACTAGGCAGCCGGCATTGGTGATGGTGGTGATGGTAATTTCTAACCACTCAGCACTCATCATCTAGTCTTCCGGTGGTAGGTTGACTTTCATTAGCGCAAGGAGCTTTCCCCAAAAACGCATGGCGAAATTCTTCCCACGCCGCACCGAACATCGTCTTATCTTCCAGAACGGAATTCTTCGCTAACGATGGAATACGCTGGAAGGTAGTACCGGGTAGTACTTTTGGATCACTCCATCCTATTGCCGATTAGGGTAACCTAGCGACACATACTGGTACAGGCTTTTCCTTCCTTTCTGCGAGAGAATGCCAGGCGAATTCCTTTCACGGAGTCAAGCATGCTCAGTGTACAAAGTGAACTTGAACGTCTTGGGTAGAAGATTTTGGCACCAGCGTTGGCAAATCGTTTCCTGAGATAATTGCATGGTTACTCGTAGTTAGGGTTACGACTCGTTTCCCGATTATTTTCATCAACTTTTGCTGTATGCTCATCAATCACATTTGGATAGAGCTCTGGATTTTATTCATACACATGGCTGGCAACATTGACGCATCGGCATTCGCTCGGGGCTTATTACTGTGCTGCATAGCATCGTTGGTATTCTACCAAAAACTTATTCCCAAAAAGCCGCCGGCAGTCACCTACCGATGCCTGTGGATTATGGATTTCCGAAAGATCATATCTTGCGTTATTACGTTCACTCATTTGCATGATAATAACCGGAGCCGGGTTTGTGTGCGCCTTGCGATGGGAAGACGCAAACTCCCAAAGCATTCCGATCCAGCGTAAGTGGAAACGCTATTTGCAGTCTGCAATGGTAGCAGGTGAACGCACAGACAGGCACAACCTATCCACAAAAGTTGGCTTTCGGTCACAAGAACGAATAGGAGAAGTTCCTGTTGAATGCAGTAAACATTCCTGGCATTTTATTAGTTGTACAAAATTCCAAAAGAACCAATATGTTCATCGTAATTTCAGAATGCAATCATTCCCTTTTTGAATTCTTAATTCAATTTACCGTGATTTGCGCTCAAAGATCATTAGATCCCACTCATATATTCAAACTGAAATAACTCATCATCGTTCACAATCCCCCACTTCCCTCCCGCCATCGTCGGTTTGTGTCAATTTTCATTTCCGTTGCACTCCAATCGAACAATTCCAACAAATCCCGCGCTCATCCATCGTTCTGAATTTACGCTAGCGAATCAACCCCGCAAACCGAACCAGTTCGCGCCCGTTCGACCGTAACAAAACGTAACACCGGACTCGAAGGATTCGAGGAATTGAAATTCCGACCGGCAACGGCCGGTTTCCATCGATGTGGTCACCATTAGTGGGTCACACCGGCTTCGAGGGGGGGGGGGCACTGGCCACGCCGGAATAGAACAGAACTAGAACACCGCAAACGTATCACACTCGATTCGGTGATCATCCGGACTCTCGCGTACCCTGACGGCGCTGCGTGGCGTGGGGTACCTCTCTGACTACCGAGCAATTTGCAAAGCGCGCACCGGGGCCGGGGTTCATGTGGTCACTGCCGGAAAGCAGAAACCGCATGTCGTGGCTATTGCTATGCAATGCGTGCTGTGGCCAAAATGCACTGAGAAAATGAAGACTATGTAGTTTTGGTTGGTGAAAATGTTTTTCAAGATATTTTGAACAAAATTCACCAAATATTGACCAAATTGAAAACCAACCGATTGGCTATTCAGAGGAGTGTGGTATTTTTGGAATCAATATCTGGCTAGATGTCAATAAAGGGTGTGTCACATCAAATTGCATCACAGAAAAAACGCTGTAGAAATTTAATTTTTAGGAATTATCAGCTTTCGCTTATAATCAGATAAGAGTGTATAGATCACGTTGGCCATGCTTCACTGTCAATTTTTCGTAAATTTGGAAAAATGTCGTCGAACGAAAAAGAGCGTCGTGAATTAATCCTACGCACTCATTTCGAGAATCCGGAGTTGTCACATCGGGACATCGGTAAGATGCTGGGAATCGTCCAATCCACGGTCAGCAGAGTACTAAAACGATACTTCGAGAACCTTACCATCGACAGGCAGGTGAAGAACGGCAAAATGGATGCTCCGTCAGTGAAAAAGATCACAAGCGCGTAGTTAAGCAGTTTAGACGTGATCCGAAAAGTTCGGTCTGGGATGTCGCCAATAAGCTGAATTTGTCAAGTTCATTCGTCCAGCGGACCAAGCAGCGGGAGGGCCTGCGTACATACAAGGTTAAGGAAGGCTCCTAACCGCGACGAAAGGCAAAACATGGTGGGGAAGACGCGAGCCCGGAAGCTGTACACCGAAATGCTGACGAAGCCGCATTGCCTGGTAATGGACGACGAAACCTACGTCAAAGCGGACATTCGTCAGCTGCCGGGCCTGTTGTTCTTCTCCGCAGAGGACAAATTCAGTGTTCCGGAGGAGATTCGCAAGCAGAAACTATCCAAGTTTGCCAAAAAGTACATGGTGTGGTAAGCGATCTGCTCTTGCGGAAAGCGGAGCGCCCCCTTCGTGATGACCGGCACGGTAAACGGGCAGGTTTACCTTAAGGAGTGCCTACAGAAGCGCTTACTACCACTATTGAAGCAGCACGAGGGCCCGACCATCTTCTGGCCGGATCTCGCTTCTTGCCACTATTCAAAGGACGTGTTGGAGTGGTACGAAGCCAACGGGGTCACCTTCGTGCCAAAGGAAATGAACTCGCCCAACGCGCCGGAGCTTCGCCCAATAGAGAAATATTGGGCGATTATGAAGCAGGCCCTCCGGAAGAACCCAAAAGTTGTCATATCGGAGGCGAACTTCAAGAGAAAATGGATTTCTGTTCAAAAAAAACTACAAACTGACGTTGTACAGAACCTTATGGACGGGGTAAAGAGGAAGGTGCGAGCATACGGGCTTGGGCTCGAAGTATGAATAAAAAGAAAATGCCAAAAGTTGTTTAATAGTTTTTATTTTACTGTCTAAAATTTTCAAAAGGATCGGTCTACTGGGCGAATTTCTACAGCGTTTTTTCCGTGATGCAATTTGATGTGACACACCCTTTAGATATGTGAATGGCAAATTGGTTACAATATGTTTGAGTGATCCACGTAATACAGCCTAATTTGTGGATTAACAAAAGTGCCTTTTTCAGGCAAGTTTTGAATTTCTGATCTTATACAGTCCTGATATTAAAAAGTACCCCATATATAATAACCAATTTGGCAATGCTTCCATCAAAAATTTATCGTTTGCCGGTAAGATCTGATTATCTCCTCCGAAATAAACGTTATTCTGGAGGAGCTACCTGGCTGATGGGTTAATACATAACAGTCGTGCCCAGAGATGTCAACCTTCCTGATTTTTCAAGATTTCCCAGACTTTTTAGCACGCTCCCTGATATCCTGACAAACACTCAATTTATCCTGATTTATCTGGAATGATCCTGATTTTTCCTGATTTTTGTACTCTTTACATTATTCGTAATAAATATTCTGGTTTCCATGTCAAAGTTTTCTGGTTCGCACTTGTGTATATCTTACATTAAGTTAAATTCGCTAGATGCAAAGCTGCACTTAAGTTTTTTATCTCCATCGTCAATTGTTTCGTGGCTTTCCATAACAGTGCTAGAAAATTTAATGAAACCAGATTATCTGACGAATCGATGAAATTACAACGAGATTAAGTTTGATAAAAACAACATTGCTTAATTGAGTATAATACGTATGTAGAGGTATCCCCAGAGTTATTAATATAGGAATACGTTTCAGAGTGTAAAATTACTCAAGAGAAAATTTTCAAATCCACAGTCAATAGAAAAAAATATATGTAATTTGTTCATCTGATTCAAAGTAGAATCAACTTTAATTATGGGACTATGGTAAATATGATGTTTAGTACGGTTATAACTAAACATCATAAAAACTAGGAGAAAATCAACAAGTCTTCCACTGCTGATATGCTTTCCTCATTTGTTGTGTAAAGATTCATTCCAAAGCATGGACTATGAATTCAGTGAAAATTTGAATATTGATTTCTCTGCAATTGACTGTAGTGATGCGGTAGGTTTTTCGGAAAAATACGATTTCTACGATGCTTATTAATTATTTTACATATCTTTGGTCTTTGCTCGAAGAAAGATATACTCTGATTCTGTTGGGATTTGGAATGGATTCTGTATTATGAGCTACTATCAAGCAACTTGTTTCTCACATGTATGGCTCGCAGCAGTTTTCGAAGAGGAAGCAAACATGCTTTGGGATGATAGGATACTTAAGCTGTGTGAAAAATGCGAAAGATTGTGAAACAGAACTATGGATATAAAATTAAATTATAATGCTTTGATTGACAATTATGTTTTTTTTCCCAAAAATCGACATTACCTTTTCGGACAACCCATTATGAGCTATTCTGATTTATCCTGATTTTCATTTTCATTCTCCTCCTTCCTGATTTTTTAAAAATATTGTTGGCAACCCTGGTCGTGCTCATTTGAATATGTTCACACGGCGTCTTCAGTATGGGGTTTGTTCTTCAGCGTTGTCATGTTGTTTGGGAATTAGGTTGCAATTCATCAATTTTGGTCATTTTTCTCTGCAGCGATGTTCGTACATAAACATCGCTAATGACTGTTCAGAATCTTGTATTTTTTTGAATCCACTTTTTTCAAGCTGCTAACCAGCCATAAAATGTGCAATCGAATAGAACAAGAAATGATCGAACCGTGCAATATCTAGGAGATATGTCCGGTGTGGTAGGTTTGAGTGTTTAAAAGTACCGTCGATGGGGGTGATAATGGGTTATGGAGGTGAAATTGGTTCAAAAATGGAAAAAGTTACTATTAGTAATATCTTGACAAGTATTGCGAATATTTTTGAAAGCTGTAAGCCATATTTCTTCAACTTTCAATGCATAATACTTAACTGTAGTCTTCTTGAATGGCGTTAACGTTCCCTGTGGAACTTTTGCCGTCTCAAAGTATGTATTAACTAGCGTCATTTATTAATACTTAGTTGAGATTTCTTAAGCCAAAACTAACACGCCTTCAATGTATTCCGAGGGGCAAGCTCTAGAATACGCGTGACCACAGTGCAAGCCGAAGGAAATTTCTAACCACTAACTGTAGTACAAAGAGTTATTATTTAATAATTCATCAAAGTTTGATGTGCAAATAGTAGGGTGCCAATGAATGTATGGGAAAAATCGACCCTAAAATATCAAAAAGTTACCCTATACAAAATGTTCACCACCTCGAAAAAACACTCTATGCCGAATTTCAGCTCAATCGGACTTAAGGGAGACCTGAACATTACTTATGGGGACACGTTTTGAAATTCGAGATGACCATTTTCATTGGCACCCTAGTGAATAGTCATCAAATAACACCTCAGAAAAAATCTCATGCCCAGCATTATACAGAACTACTAAAATTGTAAATATTGGATAGAATTAATCTTTAAAGTCTTGCCAGATGAGTCATTATTGATTTTGGACATCAATTTTTTTTCCATTAGAATTTCAATATATCAAAGTAAACATGTTTTCAGTTTTCGCTCAATATTCCTATGCAACTGGACTACATCTATGCGACTAGAATCCAATTTTTATGCATATGTGGTATTTCATGTGGATTCAAATTAGTATATCGATCATCTGAAAGAGAAAAATGATTTTTCGGACCATCGGTTAATTTTAAAAAATCATAACTCAAGAACAAAAAAAAACCCATCTCTGAAATTTGGATATGTTATCTAAAAAAAAATCTTAGCTTTCAAGAAAAAATATATAAATATAGCGCCCTTGGTCCCGAGACAATGTAAACTCAAAACTTCAAAAGTCATGAGTTTATTAAAAAAAATTTTGGAAAAAAATTAGAAAAAAAGTTATTTTTCAGACCACCCTAAAATGGAAATGGTCACCTATTTAATTTGATATGTAGATCATCCGAATCGGTACAGTAGTTCAAAAGTTATGAATTTAAAAAGATATTTTGGAGAAAATGGGAAAAAAATTATTTTTTGGGCAACCCTTAAATGGAAATTATCACCCTAATGATAAAAAATACGGGTCTAATGTTTTGCGATAAAGAACAAAACTACCACTTTTCACGGAAATCTGAGAACCAGTATATCGGTTTCACATGTAATGGCTGTATATAAACATTTCCATCGCACTTCTAGGTGGATTGACACTATTTTCGTAACTCTAATAACCATTCAAGACACTTACATGTTGTTAAATTATCTTGAAATTATTGAGAAGTTGATTTCTCAACACAATACTTAATAGAAAGTAGTATTCACTACTTTGACCCATTGTCACCTCCTCTATGGGGTAAGATTGGGCCAACTTTCATTTAATCGTAGTTCATTGAAAAATTAATATTATCCATCAATTCCTTGAACACATATGAGTGTTCATCATTAGAGAAGATTTCTACTTAATCAGAATTCTGTTATACAGTAAAACCTGTTTCAGTGCGGTTTTTTTTGTGTGAATTTTTTTTTGTGCGATTTTCTGTTCTTGTCCGGTTTTTTTTGTGCGGTGTACGAATATTTGACGAAATTATCGTCCATTTAGTTTTTTTCGATGGTTTATATGCATTCCAGTGCGAAAAAGCATATTTGCGTCTCAATTATCCACTTCTGAAATCATTCCCCTCCTCTCATCAAATGCTCCAAGTTTTTCTAAGTTTTTGCATGACATGATTTCTAACAGCATCACGTTTCGACATGCAACTAAAAGCACAAAACAGCCACGTGCATCCGAAAAGGCAAAGTGTCCCATCGCAAAGCAGGGGTACAAAAGGAAATTGAACGGTGAATGGCGTGGATTTGAGTTATTTTCTTGGGGGAAACTTTTTTATGCGGTCCCTATCTACCGCACAAAAAAAGTGTTTTTTCAAAATGTGTACCGAACACGATTTTTTTAAAGCAGCTGGTGAAATTTTGAACGATTTTTTTATGCATTTTTTTTTGTACGGTCTCTATCCCCCGCATAAAAAAATGTTTGCCTGTATTCTATTTTACGACAGTAAAACTACCTATTTGACCCATTCCAATAAAAAATATAAGTGCTTATAAACGGAAATTTTTCAAAGCTGACATAAAAACAGAGTTCACCAACAAGTGCGGGTGAAACCGGCACCCCATAGGGGTAACACCGGCACCCTCAATTTGTCAATAAATATACTTTACACCAGCTGATCCAGCTGAACCGGCAACCGCCAAAGGGGATGTATTCTAATTCTAGTTGTCGCTATCGAATATGGTTCGAATCGCTCAACTGATTCCGGAGATTTCCTGTGAACATGGAATATGGAAAAGAAAGGAGTTTTATATTAGGCAAATTCATAATGCGGCACCTCAAACCACACCACAATTGAATTACTTGTTCGATGGAATCTAGGTTCTAGTTTCGAGCTTACAACCTTTCACAAAACGTGATCCTGTAATGTAGACTTGGGGATTCCATAGTCTTGGAAGCACGTTTGACAGAAACTCCACCAGTGATAGCCTTTTTTGCAAAGGTGAGGTTCTCCTAAGACCAATTCTCACGATTCGATTTCCTTGGGAGCTGTGAGGCATTTGAAATAGATGGAATATATGTCCCAATAACCTTCAACTAGCTGGAAATCATGTCGGGCTTACTCCACTCAAAGGGTGACGGTATTACCCCAACAGCACTTTTTTTAAGAATACTATTTCTATTAATTTATTGCTTTAACATAACTCAACTCGAGACCCAGTGATAGTTTACAAACCAGGGGACAAACTGTAGAGCAACGAAAAAGGATTTGAAACCTCGTTCTAGAAAAAAAAGCTTAAAACCCATTACCGGAAAGTTACATCCGGTTCCACATCATCAGCACTCGCGTTTGTTTTGATTATTATTTTAACATTTGACGAATCACGGTGGATTAGATTTGATTTAAAACGTTTAAAATAATCAATACTAGCAAGTACAGTGTTAAAAAATATAGTTTATTAGAGTTTCCTAGTAAAGCTGAAGGGGTGTCGGTCTTACCCCCAGTGACGGACTTATCCCCAGATCCCTATGATGATAATATTTTTTCAGATCAAAAACGCACATATGACAGCCCTGTCGGGGGTCCCAATGGCCTTTTTTTCTCTCGGTTGCTGTAAGACATCCAGTTTTCCTTACCGACGCGATGAAGAAAACTCTTCCTTTCTTGCCGCAGGAGCAAATAAGATGCTCAATTTCCCTTGGCTTCAAATCATAAGGAACACTTGTTCCCTGCTTTTGAATCATACCTCATGCATGCAATCGCTTGGAAATGAATTGACGAGTAAACTTCTGATACTGACGTAAGTCCTTATTGCTTTTGGCACGAGTACTCGTCGAGCAATGTCTTCAATTCAGCGTCTTCGGAGGTTTTTAGTCTTCCTTCTCGCAGACGGTCGCTGAAATCAGCATTTTCGAAGCTACGAAACCAATAACGGTTCGCACAAATTCAGATATTTTCACGCAACCAAAAGAATATGACGAGGAAACGAAACCACACAAATGTCAAAGCTGTTGCTTAATCATAAGTCTCAGCTTGGTTCATGATGTTTGGAATATGTCAAAAATCATCATTTACTGCTGGAGCCATCTATTGACAAACAGCGGAAACTTAATTGCGCTTCTGATACAAATTTTAAATTTGTTCCAACTCGAGAACGAGTAGTCTCAGAATAGAAAATGGTCATATGGAATCATTAAGGCAGAATCATGTGTGCAATTTGTTTCACTAATTCGTTTAGGTTTGCAATATAGTTTACACACCATCATTTATCAGAATTGCTCAAGACGTAAAAAAAGTCAAAGAGTAATGCTTCGAGTTTTTTTTATCTCAGAAATATTGTTTATTCTCATATAATGGGAGTTTTATATATCTATATATTTTTGGAACTTTGTTGGAACTTTCAAATGTTGTCGTCGATTTTTCGAAAAGGTACAGCATGTCGATAATCACTTTAAATTTTCTGCTTCGCACTCTGGCAGCACTTCTGATGAACGCCCCATTTTTACAGGTTTTATTTGTTTTGTATTTAGTTTAATAGTGAATAAACTGACACCTGAACAACGTTTGCAAATTGTGCTGATTCCTTTCGAAACCTACGGGACCAGTGCGAGAAACTCACAAGGCTCCTCGTCCATTCTATGATCATCATATAAGGTGGCACACATCATCAGAGATGTCGTACAGTGCGTGATGATAATGCGCCTTATGGTCCGGTGGAGGTACTGGTCCTTTTTCTCAAGAATAATGCAAGCTAGAAAGTAACCGTTATTGGTGACTGCTACAGGGTCATGGTCATCGATTTTTTTCTATATCACAATTAAGTGCAATTTCAACAAGAAGGTGTAACTAGTAATGTTCGGTGGTCGTTCGAAGAATCAATTAATCGATGAATTACTTCAAAAAACCAATATATTCGAACGATTACTATCGTATGAATGATTTGCGTCGATCAATGTAACCGAAATTCAGAGTAAAAATCAGTATTGCCAATGTAATTTATTGGAAAGTATATGATATATCTTTTTTGTATTCTTTATTTTTGAATCTTTCCGCCTCCTGGGCTGGTTCGGCTCAGATATGATATATCAGGACACATTGTGAAACAAACTTAGCAGAGGACAATGATGTAATGGCTATCCCCAACGGACATAATTTGAATCCGTAAGAGTGAAGTTTTATAATCATTATTTTTTATAATGTTTATTTCGTACAGTTGAATGTTGGACAAGTCGTTTATATATCAGCACACTCTAGCAATCTGTTTTTGCTTCTTTTCTAGAGGCCTTTTTCTTAATTCAAAGTGAATGATTTGTTTAGTAGGACAATACAGTGGGACAGCATATAGGAGACTTACATTGTTGCATTATTAATAGCACAAATAGTCCGATGCAAGCAGCAGAGCGTGTGTGGATGAGAGTCTGGGATCTATTGGTGATGATTGCATAGACGTACAGTACTCGTTCACTAACTGGGCTGACATGTTCTTCTTCTTCAATGGCTCTAACGTTCCTGGAGGATGTTTCAACGTAGTAATATTTGCGTCATTTTTATCAAATTGCATTTTCTCAGAGTTAAACATTATGAAATTGATTATACAAATGGTTTCCACTAAAATTCCATGCAATTTCATGCGAAAATATTTTTTATAACATCAATCTGTATTCGGATATCCCTCACATCTTATGACGGCACTTAAATATGACATCTATTATTGATACATAACTGCTTTTGTCCTGGGTGAAGCCCAGTATAAGAACAGTCTAGTTAAAGAATACCCAGTTAGCGAACCACTACTGTACTTATTCTATAATAACAGACAAAGATAATCAATTGAGGGCTGTGATTTATCAGTTCACGATTGTTCTCTAGTAAACGGACTCTCAAATAAATAGCCTGCGAAATTCCCGTCAAATGGACCTTTATCACTCCGAATATTATTTTCGAATACATCAGAATTTTCGAATCAACTTTTACGACGGAGACCATTGTATATTTGTTTCATCACCATCTATTTCATATTTCTACCTCGGATTTAAGAGGAAAGAATTAATAAAGATCAAAATTGCACCGCTGGGTGATGCCTTTTATTACAAAACTCTGAAACGACTTCGCTCTCAGGATTCGCATCCGCGAAAACCGAAAACTCGCTTGCTGAATTTTGAATAGAATTCAAATCGCGGATGGAATCAAGTTTGCGTTGTAATATTTTCCTTCCGCGTTACTGTATTTGCGTTTCGAGCGAGCGATTTACGACTGTTACACCAGGGTTTGCGAAGGTGGTGGCATACAACAACAAAACGCCGTCGTCATAAGTTCTAGTTATAGGCAACCTTGTTTTTTTGATTCGACGACAAAGTAACTAATGCTATATTCACTGGCGCAAACAGATATCACAGACATTTCAAAATGAACTCTTTGGAACAAACATTCGATAAGAGGCTATATTGGTTCATTAGGCAAATATTGATTCTTGAAAATTTTTTCGGCAGTCAAGGGCCGATAAATGAATGGTTGCACTGAACGGTGAAGCAGAAAATACGAAAATTGTCAAATTAACTCTCAGCATTAATATGTACTGTTGACGGCTCGCTGTCTAGAGCGACACAAACATTGAAATTACGAAAGTATATTCATATTGACGGACCGAGCAATGTTACATTTGAGTGACCAATACACACTTCAGCAGAAAAGAGTTGTTTGATGGTTTGCGCTGGCTAGACCGAGACTGCGTAATAGAAGTCACAAATGGCATATTTTAAATACTTGCGGTTTTAGTAGTAGAAAACGGAGATAGTTTATGGTGCAATATTGACTCTCTCGTCAGTTTCCATTTTCAATTTAGGCGAGCAATTGAAACGCAACTGATCCACACTGGTATGAAGAAGAGAGGAAATTCAAAAACGATTCAAACGCCCGATTCGCAGTGGTAAATTTAAATCGTGCTTCACTAATGGCGCCTTATTGTCAGCACGGGCAGGTAAAACAATAAGGGACAGAACAAATGAGAACAAATGCTTAATGCTTAAATTTCCGTCAATTTCAATTATTTACGGAATAAAAAACTGTAATGTGTAGAATATCAAACAAATCTCGAAGATCCTCCGGTTCGATTAGTATGTAAATAATTAAAATACGTTCGCTGCAAAAAGAAAGTTATTAACGTTAAAACTATTTCATAAAAACGTAACCTAACACATCAAAAACATAAAAATGGTATTGTGTTCGAAACCGTTGAAAACGGGGTGAAATTTAAAAATGGTATCATTGTACGTGGGTGAATAAAACATATTCAACTTAAAGTAGTAAAAGTATTTATTTTTATCTTTTTTAAACGCTCTTTCTAGTTCTCACTGTCAAATTATCTTATTTAAACACGGCGTCCAGCGTCTCTTCGATAGCTTAAGTGCGACTTTGGCAGCTTTCCACTTTGGCCCAAATTTTCAGAAGCAATTAATTAATGCTAGAACTGCTAGAACAAAACAGAACAATTAATTAATGCATCGTTTGATGGTATGGTATGAAATGAGACTTTGACATGACAACTGGGAATATATTCCGACAATTCGTACATCAAATCCTCCAATATTTCAATGACCAATGCGCACTTCTTCGTAATCGGCATTGATCAATGCTATAACTTTTCCCCAAGCTAAGTTTCTCGATTGTTTTATCTTGACATCTCACATTCTTGACATCTCACATTCTTGACATCTCACATTCTTGACTATCTTATGTGATTGTCAAAAGTTGATTAAAATCATATTGTGAATTACCTGATGTCGTTTCCTAAATTTCAGTTGGTGGCTTTCACTTCTTTTTTTAAAAAAATAGCATTTAAATCTGATTTATTCCTTCAAAAAACACAGATATCATGTCCATATGAAACAGCTGTTTCGTAAAAACAATTCATTAAATTAAATCCACCAGTAGTTTCTTTTAGAACAAACTTATTATCGTAACAAAACTATTGAATCTGTGCTACTTATTGACTAGGCCAAAAATGTCCAAACCTTGCCCACTTACTAACGATTGAAAGTCAAGAAGCATTTAACGTATTCAGCCGTACTTTAAGGAAAATACCGATTCGATCACAGCTTTTTTTTTCTTTCAGTGTTCCGAGCCCAACTATCGACAAACTTGGTTAATTCAAATCGATAAACATCCCAACCATGAACTCACCTTCCATGAGCACATCTCTCTTCCACGACGAATTGTTTCCGTGTAGCAACCACCAAAGTTGACCCACAAGCCCATGCCCGCATATCGGGGTGTTTCAATTTCATGTCCTATTCACCAGAAAGCCCGTGTCTGGTTAGCTGCTCGTTATGGTGATGCACAGAGGCTAGATTGGTCCACCACTCGAAGACTGCCCACGGAGATTGAGTGAAAAATTTACAAATAGCACCGTTCGTTGTTGGGATCAAATAACTACTCTCTAAATTTGTACAGTCACATGAAACCCCGAGATTTGGTGCAACGAGTTTGGTTTGCTTTTAGTTTTTTTTTGTTAGTTCAGCTGTCCCTAATATGATTTCGGGGCTTTTAACATTGTGTTACAACGTTGTGAGGCAGCACAGTGCTGTTAGCTACGATTTGACACATTTTGTTCATTTGTGTTTTTCCAGGGAAATCAACACAAAATATTTGATTTCCTCAATTTATTCTCATTCTACCGAGCGTATCAATGTTGGGTCAATGTTCATTCCGGTTTGTCCCATCATGACCGGAACGAAATCTTTAATCGATTAGAAAAATAAAATCAATCATCAGCGCCTAAATGACCGATAACATCTCACCCAAAGACAATTCCATGCCGTAATCGGACGTTTTCATTAAATAGTCCCACCCATACCAGTGTCACGACAATCCTATTCAACCCAACTCAGCCGCGTTTCGAAGGGATCTCCCAAAAGGGCGGCAAATAGTCGACTCCGCTGGTGTCGAACTTGACGCCATAAAACAATCAAACGAATTCCATAAAATAATTACGAGTTTCCCAAACCCATTGAGGCTAGAAGTTTCCGAGCCGTCCCGATCGAAATAACCACCTTTTTCATATCGAATCTACGCCACTTTCAATTTCCAATGCCATGTGACCTACCGCTGCCCGGTTCCTCTCTTCCCCCACCCTGTGGGAGATTAGAAGCTCCGGAAGCGACAGCGGATGGTCGGTTTGGAAAATGTCCCTGCTGTGGGGTAAATACCCGGGACCCGATGATATGCGGACGGTGGTGACGAAGGCGGTGGCGGCGGTGGTTGGGATTTATAAATAATAAATGAAAATGATATCATTTCACCGACAGCAGGCGGAGCCAATCCCGGTCGAACCAATGGAGGGAACTCGAAAACCGCAAATCGATGATACTGGGAAAACAGGATAGATTTAAGGTTTCCCTCACCCACCCTCGCTATCCGGCCCACCCGGGGTGTTACTCGGCAGGAAGGTGAGCATGGAGGAACACGGGGGGAAATGTTGTGAAACGCCATAAATATTTTGTTAGTTTTCTCTTTTTGGTGCTCGATCGCGTATTCATGTGTCGAAAGCGGGGATTTCGCCTTCCAGCGGCAGGTTGATCCTGCATACGTGTACGTGCGGTATGAATGTTTAAAATCGTTCAAAATGTGGGATAATAATGATATACGGATGTGAGTGAGGGAGACGGTGCAATGTGCGAGTCGGTCGGCCATCCGATAATGCTCCATTTGTTGAAATCCTTGGAAAACGTGAAAATAACAATGTTAATTATTTGATTTCTTTCAAAGTCGTTCACAAATTGATCCAACATTTTTCTACATGATGTTATTCATATGCAGCTTGGAACCTTTTGGGACTTCTGACTTAAATGAAATCATCATGGTACGTCTCTTCCGACCGCTGATAATGCGAAATCAGTGAAAATCCCCCTCCATTGCACAGGTGAACACAAAAGCAGAGATTGGGGATGTACTTTACGATCCGGGCGTATTATCGATGCTGCCAATCTGCATATTTTATTTCGTGTGCATTCGGGTTCAGGAAATTGTGTCAAAGTGATAATCCAAAGTGCCAACGGCTGAGTGATGGTAAAAGTCATACAGAAAAAAAACCGAGTGCTCGAATTCAGTGGTGTGAAATACGAGTTGTTAATTAAGAGAGCGGCACTCCTGTGCGGATTTAAATGGGGTGTATCCGTTTGTGGGGTGCTGTTGTAAAATAAAAATAATAATAATAGGGGGCGCATTTGTCTGGACGCGGAATTAAAGATTGTACAAACATGGCGGAGGGGACCATTGTGTGTGTCAGTAATTATTTCATTTGCCAACGTGTCAACTGTGGCCGGGGCTGTAGAGGGCAGCTGAGTGGTAATTGCTCTTCGCAATTGTTCATCCTCAATGAGATCCTGTTTCATAAAGTATACATATAATTAGAGTTTATGGTTCTCGACACCAGATTCTCTCAGGAGGTGATAGACGATCATATTTGGTGCAAAAAATCGCATATGTTCGAATTTCAACAATGACAGAGTTATAGAACTTTTTTTTCAGTTCGGGACTATGTTGCTTCAAACCGGCTCTACATTAAAAAGTACGCTATGGAAAACAACTCTGTTGCTTTCATTGGAAAGATGAGAAAATTGAATACAGGATATAGTAGGGGAACATCTAAATTACTGGATTTTAATAACATCTTGGAAGCAAAAAACTTAAAAATTAACAATTTTTAATGTGTTATTATTAATTTTATGCTAAAAATTTATATAAAACTAGATTGTTTCTATCAATTAAATTGAAGTTCTCTAACCACTCTACAATTTGTGCTTTGACATCCAACTTCTATCTTTCTTAATTTGGCTGCAATATCGATATAAACAATTCCCCCAAAAAATCCCTATTGTTACCCCACTGTACGTGTAATAGCCACCTAATTTTCTCCTTCACGTTGAAAGGTTACATTTCCTCCTGAAACAAGTCATATTTGAAATATAAAAAAACAGTTTTTTTCCAAACTGTTAGTCTAGACTGCTTTCTGTATAAGGGGAAACATGGTTTTATGATGAAGATTTATGATTTTTTTTATTTTTATTGATGCATTTTAAAACAGTTTGGATTGAAGAAAAGTGTGAGCATTCCTATATTTTTTTAAATTGATCCTGTAGTTCCTGAATACAACTGTCGATAACAAGCACCAAACGTAGCACGAACAAATTTAAATATATCAATACTAAATGCGAAATTAATATCAAGTTCGAGCGAGAAAAAAAGCTAGAGCAATAAAGTGTAACTTCACTGCGTCTAGTAATGTCTGATTTCTAAAAAATATGTGTTGATCCCCTAATTGAATATTTTTACCTGTTTTATTTATCGATATGATTAATCATTTCGATGTTATCCTTAAATCGCCAGATTATTCATTAACAAAACAAAACAATCTCGTAGAATTTCTTAAAGCTACTCCCAGAATATAAGTCAAAGACAAAGTCCTACATCGAATCTATATATATAAAAATGGAGTGATGTCTGTCTGTCTGTCTGATTCTTATAGACTCGGAAACTACTGAACCGATCGACATGAAAATTGGTATGTAGGGGTTTTTGGGACCGGGGAAGGTTTTCGTGATATTTTGAGACCCCTCCCCCCTCTCTAAGGGGGGGCTGCCATACAAATGAAACACAAATTTCTGCATTACTCGGAAATTAACCAAGCAAACGAAACCAAAGTTGGCATGTGAAAGTTTTAGGGTGCAATAAACGTTTCTATGATGGTTAGACAGTTCTTCCCCCACTCAAAGGGGGGGGGGGGGGCTGCCATACAAATGAAACACAAATTTCTGCATTACTCGAGAATTAATCAAGCAAATGAAACCAAATTTGGCATGTGGAGGTTTTAGGATGCAATAAATGTTTCTATGGTGATAAGATACTCCTTCCCCCTCTCTTAAAGGGGGCTGCCATACAAATGAAACACAATTTTTTGCATTACTCGGAAATTAATCAATCAAACGAAACCAAAGTTGGCATGTGAAAGTTTTAGGATGCAATAAATGTTTCTATGATGGTTAGACAGTCCTTCCCCCACTCAAAGGGGTGGCTGCCATACAAATAAAACACAAATTTCTGCATTACTCGAGAATTAATCAAGTAAATGGGCGGGACGAAGTTTGCCGGGTTAGCTAGTAGTAAATAAAATAAGTAAGAAAAACTTTTCAAGTTAAACAGTTTAATTGTGATCAAACATAATAATGTACTAAAAGCTAGAAAATAATTAGGCAAGTAGCAGTTAGCAGTTATCACACCTCTCCTTCATTAGTCTAGGGCATTGATAAGACTAAAATACCATCGTGGGACATATGAGGAGGTCGCTAATTGTGGATAATGAAAATCCAACGTGCCTCATGATTTTATTTTAGTCTTATCAATGCCCTAGACTAATGAAGGAGAGGTGTGATAACTGCTAACTGCTAACTGCTACTTGCCTAATTATTTTCTAGCTTTTAGTACATTATTATGTTTGATCACAATAAAACCGTTTAACTTAACAAGTTTTTTTTTTACTTATTTTATTTTCTAGTTTTTAGTACATTATCTATTTCATTAGAATATTTCTCTACAATAAAACCATTGTACTGTATTCTATCAGTCAAATAATTTCATTTGATACCGATATTGAGGGGATTTCAGAAAATTCATAGTGTGTTTTCCAAGCCCATATTAATGAAGTTTTGAGAAAATATGTAGTCCGCCTTTTTGTAGTGGCAGCCATCTTGGATTTGTATTTTTCATAAATAATTGTGTTCTACTAGTGCAGCCCTTTCATTTGATACCCATATTAACGGAGTTTTGACATGATATGTAGTCCGCCGTTTTGTAGTGGCAGCCATCTTTGATTTGTATTTTTCATAAATAATTGTGTTCTACTAGTGAAGCCCTTTCATTTGATACCCATATTAACGAGGTTCTGATATAATATGTAGTCCGCCATTTTGTAGCGGCAGCCATCTTGGATTTATATTTTTCATGAATAACTGTGTTCTACTAGTGAAGCCTATTCATTTGATACCCATATTGATAGAGTTTTGAAAAAAAAATATATATGCCGCCATTTTGTGGTGGCGACCATTTTGGATTTGCATTTTTCATAAATAACTGTATTCTACTAGTCAAGCCCTTTCATTTGATACCCATTTGAAACCCACATTGGGGGTTTGGAAAAACCCATATTTATAAGGTTTTGAGAAAATATGTAATCCGCCGTTTTGTAGCAGCCGCCATTTTGGATTTTAAGATCATGAAATACGCAGTTTTATAATGACTACAGAGACAAAGGTGTGCTCCAAATTTCAGATCAATCGGTCAACAGGAAGGGTTTCAAATTTCTATTAATGTGATAAAGCGTTACAGACAAACATGTTACAAACCTACAAACAGGTTACAGGTCAAGCTAAATAAAACCGTTTAAAAACGTAGACGAACGACGCGACTTTTATGAACACCTAGGCTAGCATGCTAACGTTTTCCACTGAGAAAAAAAAACAATTTATTGAATCTAAACTGTAACTATACTACCAATTAAAATGGTAACATCTTTCTTAATAATTAGGAATCACCCTAATGGAAGATAAGTTACTTAAACGTTTTCTATATTGTGGCTTAGACAAAAAAAACAAAATTCTTAATTCTAAAAAATTACATACTCAGTGTGAATTTTTTTTCAGTCCGAGCCAACATGAATTATGAAAAACATCGAGAATATAAAAGACAAACGTGAGTAATTGCAAAAGGTCACAGCGACGCTGTCGAAACAAAAACGCACAAGACAGTGTAAAAAACACGCAGACTAAAAAAAAGTTTATCAGATCTGCAATCAAAACAACCGAACAAAAAATACAGTGGCCACACAGATTTTTACTTTGTATTATTGAATACATTAATCGACGCAAATTATTCGTTCGATTCGAATATTAATTGACTGGTAATCATCACTAACTGCGTCAAATCGCCAGTTGATGCTCTGCTACTCTGTGTATCTGTCACGCTTCAGAATATGCACAATGTACAGTGCTGAGCAGAGCTTGCACTGGCGCGCAGTAGTAAAGCAAAAATGAAGTATTTTCAACTCAAACTCTGCTCTTGAGTATAAAAGAGATGTCATTTGAGATTTACTTCGATTCATTTCATCTAGCGTCATCAATTGGTTATTCGTTGTTGCGTCAACACGGTTTATTGGCACTTGTGATAGTCTATTTTTTCTCGTAATTTTTAGATTGAAGAGGTTATCGCCGGGGGTTTGTTTTCATTTCGCTGTTGTTGTCACCTACCATCGGACATATCTAATATTCGTGTGGAATCACACTGCTTCTTCTATGGGGAATGATGGAAGCTACAAGAGACTACCCGCCTGAATGGACCCCATAGAAAACAGTGCTCTTCCGATATGCCGTAAATGCCTTGAAGGCGCTAAAGAATAAAAGGAGCTAAAAGAATTTAATGATATAGTCTCATATCTGGAGGAAAACAAGAAAAAAAGAATAACGAAAAAGCCGTAAACTACTAATTTAGGAAAATAGTGTTGATATACACTAGACAAAAAAATTAGAGGAAACAGTGTGCGAAGTCGGAAATCTTAAGTCGCTTTTGACATGCTGTAACTTCGTGAAAAATCAACGCATATAGATGGGATGGACATAATTTTAAAGCTATAACTTTCAAGTATTAGAATATTTCACGTAAAGGACGAACACGAAATTATTGCGACACATTCAACAGGGCATAATTTTTTTACCATTGGGTAAAAATCAACCAAATTTTGCACACTTTCTCATTGATGTGTATTGTCTACATGCTGTCAAACTCGAAGTCGTGTTTTTCGATTCATCGAAAATGGATGTGAACCAACGAGAGTCGAGAGAACAAATTCTTTCCAAACACCTGGAATTTCCTGACCTGTCGCACCGGCAGTTGTGAAAAATGTTGAACATTCACCATTTAACCGTCTCCAGAGTGTTGAAGCGGTTGACGTTGGACCACGGCAAAGGAGCTGGAAGAAAACTGGGACCGGAGAACAAAAAGACGGAGGGAAAGGTGAAGCGGATGATTAAAGCAAATTCCAACGTCTCAAGCCGTGATTTGGTTAAAAAGATCGGCATGTCGCAGAGCTACGTCCAGAATGCAAAGAAGAGAGCTGGACTACATACATACAAGGTACATAACTTCCCAAACCGCGATGAGCGGCAACAATCGACGGTTAAAACTCGGGTACGGAAGCTCTACGAGAAGATGATGACAAAATATGGCTGCTGTGTGATGGACGACGAAACGTATATCAAAGTCGATTTTAAGCAAATTCCGGGGCTGGAGTCGGGGCATCGTACCGCAAATCTAAAGTCAGTTTTGGAAATCCACTGTAATTCTGAAAATATCACAGTAAGTTCTAATGTTTGTAGGCAAATTTTCAGCCTAGTGTGTTCCCTAAACGTCTGTGTACGTTTCATGTTGATTCGTTCAGCGGTTTTTTCAGTCGATTTTTCAAAGTTTGGAGTAAATTAGGGGAGCATTTATTCGTAAATCGTGTAAGAAAATCGATGTAAGAAGTTTGAATCTTTTTTTTCGTCATAGTAACAGAACTTATTTTAGTTCTCAAAACTTTTGCGGTGCGATGTTTGTTCATTGAAAAAGAGGTAATTTTTCATTCAAACTAAAATATCTCTGTATGGGAAGGTCCTACAGGAATGTTCTAGGAAATAAATGAGAACTGGTTGATAAGGTTAATTAGATTTGTTGTTGAGTTGGTTAGCAAAAAATTGTGTTAGTCCAGAAACTCTTTGCAAAAACAGAGAAAAATCGATTTTTCATTTCTTCCCGATATTGTTGCAATCTACACCTACACACACCAAGATAAAAATATTTACGTAAAATATTCTAATACCCGAAAGTTTTTTTTTTTATCCCATTTAATTATTAGGCTCATGAGCATTTTAGCTGTAACAGAGCCGGGTTTAATCGTGTACATGTACATATGTTTATGTTTCTATGAATTGTGAATTACACAGTAGTTAGTAGTTGCCATTTAGGCGTTAAGTTTTCTGTTCCATTACATTATGGTAAATTACACAGTAGTAGCCATTTAGGCGTAAGGGTATTCTTTCTGTTCATCCATTGTTCAACAGACCGGACAGCGGAAACAGTTGATATTGATCATTGTTGAGTTATTTATAGAACAGCAGCCCGATGTGTCTTGCAGAGCAGAGCAGTTGTATGGATGTATCGATCTTTGTTCCACCGTGGATCGATTTCCATCGCTGATGGTTGCGTGGACGTAGTTATTCTATAACAACACAAAGATGGTCAATTGAGGGCCCTGAGTTTGAACTCACGATCGATCGCTTGGTAAGCGAACGCGTAACCAAGTGGCTACGAAGACCCCCAATACCCGAAAGTTGTAGCTTCAAAATTATGTACATCGATATGCGTTTTCTCGTATTCTTATCTCTACAGAATGCAGATGCACTGGATGTGAGAGCAAAGATTGCTTTTGTGAATCGACCAATCCGAACGCGGGATTTTTTTTTGTGTGTTGTTATTGACCGTCCAAATCGATTGATACAAAAATATCGTAAAGTCATCTGGAAATCACTGAGCAATAAGCGTTCGAAATTGAACAATTTTCGCGATGCAATCGATTTTCGTTTTTCAACTGTGGGGTTTCCGAAAGACGTAATCAAAAAATTTTTTTGAGCGAAATGACTGCTCGAAGAATAGAACATTGGCCAAAACCTTCTCGAACGAAAATGTAACTTTTCGACAATATTTGCTAAATTCTTGGATACTTATAAACATTCACAGTTGGAAATACAAAAATAAATGAAAAATATAAAGAAGTTTGGTGATTTTAGTCATACATCACAATGTGTGTTTTCATATGAATGCTATACTGTAGAAAAGTTCGCATTTTTGTACCTTATTGAGTCTCCGAGGGAAGTCACCACTCAGAACCGAATCTTATCATGCGGATAAACGAACTTCATGTTTGCCAAAACTAGCTCATTGGTGACCGTTTCAAGGGTTTTTGGCCATATTAGGATAACCCGGATGTTTTCCAGATCGTCGGCAGATCAATCTTGAGATCGAAATATGAGAAAAACATGAGATTGTGTATCATAAAATCTTTGAATTATCATTTAAATGACCGTAGGTAAATAAATCGGTGAAGTTTTATACATTAAACGTAAGTTGAAAAAAATTAGCGCGAATTTCCAAAACATAACCATAGAGGTAAAATTGATCAATCTATTTTCTTCGTTTTGCTTGATGGTGGCTCTTTATCCACTTGAGCCTAATTAAATAAACAAAGGAAAAAAATCGATTTTCTTATTATTCTGTAGTGTTTAATGCAATTTTACAACAAAACATTTCATAATGTTCTGTGATCTCAACACCGGTATTGGTTTTGTAAATAAATGGGTATATATTAAACAAAAAAAATCCGAAATATTTATATTTTTTTCTGAAAATGGTGATCAATTTGCCTCCAGTTTACGGTACAACAAATTTGTATTTTCAGATATCGAAGCTAACCCCATTTCAGCCAACTGGGAACATACTACACAGATTATTACACTTAACATCAATTTCAAGTAAACCTTGTAAGCAGATTATGAACTTCTTTCGTCAATTACATGATATCATTCAGTTTTTTTTTGTGTGGAATGACTCGTGAATTGATCAGTGGTTTCTCGTAGACGCGAATAAACTTCCAGGTGTAAAGCCTCTATAAAACAAACAAAGACGAAGAAGTGGCTCGCAAGACCTTCGAATGACGCCTTGCCTAGGCCAACATCCGAATGATAATCAAAATTTTTGTCTTTTTTTAGGTTTTTGAATAAGGAAGTGAAAATGTTTTATCATAATATTTTCTAAAATTGGAGGAAAACGCTAAAGAAGGTATCATTTTTCCGCAGTGGTAACCAATGATCTTTTTTACTTTGTAACATATTTACAACAACCTCTACAATAACAGAAAAACTTTTTAGACGAAAATAAAAATAAAACCATATACGATTTTTAATACGAAATAATTAGTTGATTATCCAAAAGGGTTAATCCATTAGGGTTAACACAAGAATACTTCTTGAATAACAATTCACAAATTAGAATTGTATTAGAAGAAAGATGGTTCAATAACATAAATTTAAAAAAGTATGTGTCGTTAAAAAACCGGAAGTGTTCATCCACGATAGAATAGTATTTTAATTGTGCATAAGAAAACTAATGAAATTAATGAAACAGAAGATAGATTGTTCAAAAACAATTTTTTTTTGTCAAAAATGTGAACCTCACATATGTTTGCGTTGCGCGGTTGGTTGCCCGTTCGCTTAGTAAGCGATCGATCGCTAGTTCAAAACTCAGGGCCCTCATTTACCATCTTTGAGTTGTTACAGAATAACTACGTCCATGCAACAATCATCAGCGATGGAGATCGATCCACGGTCGAATGAAGTTCGATTCATCCATACAACTGCTCTGCTCTGCAGCAAACATCGGGCTGCTGTTCTATTAATAACACAACAATTAACGTATCCTTAGAGGCGAATGAACTGCAAAGTTTAAAGCCTCTTAAAAACAAAGAAAGAAAGAAAGACAATTAACGTATCAACTGTCTCTGCTGTCCGGTCTAACTGGATAATGGAAGAACAGAAGGAATACTCTTACGCCGAAAAATGGCAACTGTGTTATGTGCTATTTATAGATATTGATAAACATGTGACATGTACACAATTAAAATTCGGCTCTGTTACAGCTAAAATAAACAAACGGGATAAGAAAAATCCATAGTTTTGTGATTTTAAGTAATGATTTGCTATTTAGCAGCAGAGAGACATGTTAGTTCAGTTGACTCAAAAAAAAAAAATGTTTAATAACACTGAAAGTAAAAGGTATCTAAATAAGTTCAAAAAAATGTTTATTATGAAATTAAAACTCCATGTTTTACCCTTCCAATGAACACATTTTAGATGGAAAAACTTATTTTAAAGAAGATCGACAATAATCGCATTCGTAACCGTAATTTATAGAAAGGTTCATGAACATCAACTGTTATATTTTGATGGCAATTAAGAATGAATGGATGCAAACGCATAATATTAGGTTGGGGAAAAAGTTATCCATTATTTTCTCGGTAACTGGCTTCAGTGATTAATATCTCGAGCAATATCGATCATACAATCTCAAGTTTTGGCTTGTTGTAAAGGTGACATTTCACACTAAAAAAATCCCATGCTGTTTTTCTGTTTGTACATTTTATGCTGTTTCTTTTATAAATGCGAAAATGCAGGCCAAGCCGCTACAATTGTGAATGGTGTTTACGGTGCCTGTACCGCAACAGTAAAATACGTACAAATTAATTAAAATAATAAACAACACAACAAAATAAACAACATTCATTTTTTGTATTTTTTTTTTAAATTCTTTTAGTACAGTACATTAAATCAAGATCTATACTGTCAACAAATGGATTGTTTAAAGCTAGCGATTGATCAGAAACAACCAGAATTGGCCAACAGGAGAGGTGTTGTGTTCAATCAGGACAACGCAGGGCCACACAGTCCCGAGAGCTTCATTGGGATGTTTTAATGTATCCTCCATATTGTCCGGACCTGGTGCCAAGCGATTACCACCTTTTACTCGCATTACAAAATTTCCAGAATGATCAAAAATTTCCAGTGTACAATGGTCCAGGAGATGTATTTAAGTGGAAATTAGCATTTAGAGCTCGACAGTTATTCTCTAGACAAAAACTGTCTTTGACAAAGTTATTACATACGATCATATACGATAGAGCGCTCATTTTGATGTTATCAATAATAGGGTGACCAAAATATAGCTTTCTTATCTTCAGAGATAGAGGTATACATAGTTCGACAATTTTGTAGTTCTAGTTATTTTAAACAACTTTGTAGAACAAACAAAGCTAATTTCCACTTAAATCCACCTCCTGGACCATTGTGCAGTGGGATCTAGAGAAGGTTGTAAAAATATATTGCTAGAGTTATTCTTCAAGAAGGACCAAGACCTCTATGATAGAAACATTATAAAGCTATCTCCAAAATGGCAACAAATTTTACAACAAAACGGTGTTTATTTGATCCAAATTGGACGATCCGAAGCACATAAAAAATAGTTTTGAATTTCACTCAAAAGTTACTTTTTTACTTTTTGCCCAACCTAATATATTGAAATGCGAAAGAAGACTTCAATTAATACTAACTTTCATATTATTCGAAAGTTAAAATCAAGACAATTTCGCAAAAGTACATATAGTACACATTTTTGTAGGAGTTGTTGATTTTACAACTATATCTTTTTATATAGAAAGCATAAAGATGTTTCGCTATACCATTCCTACTGCTTACATTATGTTATTTATTAAATGAATTTTAATTGTCGCATCGTGTAATGTATACACCGAAGAACATAGTAGCTTAATATAGCAATTCAATATAAATTCTAATTTTACGTTTTCAGAACTAATGCTTTAAGCACCTCCGCCTTTCTCTTTCAGCGAATCGCTTCAATGCCCGAACGAACACCCTTTTATAATTAAAAGCTTGAAGATTTAACATTTCCCATATATCATGTCACGGCATGGTTCCTTGCGCTACCAACAAGCCCCGATTCACACCAGCCAGCCTCCAGCAGCATCTTGCGATCCGCTTAAGAGGGCGAAACCCCCAGAACCCCTCCTACCGTTGCGTTGATTCATCCGATGGTTTCGTGTGCCGGAAAGCGAAGGTGACTGAGCCGGAAAAGGCAGAGATTTAGAGGAGGCAGAACGAGCCTCGCGCTTGATTGCACGTGAATAAAGTGTAATCATAAATGAAAGTAGCAGTAACACGTTCGAAATTTATTCGCTGCTGGATTTCCATCCGGCAGACGTAAAAAAGACCTCCCCATCATATCCTAGTGATCAGTGTATGTGAGGCAATCTCTTTGGGACTCGTCTTCGCGCTTTCCTTGATACTCTAATTCAAATTTTGAACAAAAGTGGTAGAGTACAGTTTTTTAAAATAGCGGAAAACATAAGCCGGGGGAAAGAGGTAAAAAGTGGACGATATTTTCTATTGTATTTCCGCTTCCGGGAGGTGGACGCAGCATTGTAGAGAAAAAAAAATCATTTTCATTGCGAGCGAAACATAAATGCGAAGCGACTCAGAGGTTCGCAAGGTGTGGAACCTGCGGAAAATTCATATGAACGCAATCTACGGCAGTGATGTTGTTTCATTTTCCGTTGAGATGCGCGGCCGTGATGAGGCTTTCTTCTGAGAAAGGAATTTAGATAACGAACCCCGGTGCTTTCGTGGGATGTTTGTCAGAGGTTTACTGGCTCACAATTACTTATTTATCTGGCAAGTAATCAATCAAATTTTCAAATGATTCTAGTCTTAAAATGGGTGATGAAATTGTTCTTTGAGCTAATATTTTTCTGACGATTTCATCAGTGGCTTGGAAACTTACACACGAAATTCCAATTCGCGAAGTTCAGTATATATTTTTTGTTTGAGCATGGGCTTGGGTTTCATCTGCACTCGGTGTAGCAAAATATTTGCACACCAAAAGTTTTAAAGCTCATGTCAATACATAAATTGTGCCCCAAACCGTTCGATAGATTCGCAAAGTGTACAAATCCTACGCATACTTCGAATCGATTCTTGTTTTTTTTTCTCCCGCACGTGTACAAACAGATTGGATTTGATTGAACAGTAAATTGAAAATCTATTTGATTCCAACTTGATTTCGTCTGAGTGGATAAGTCTTACGTGGAACGGGCTTTCCACCCAATCATTTGGGATACTTTTCGTTCCTGAGTGTTTTTTTTTTCATTTTTCGGACCGGGTGATCAGTCTATTGATGACTCTACCTTCCAATATTTTTTTTTGTTAGTTTAAGAGTGTTACACAATAAACTAAAAAACCGCATTTTTACACGACAATTCAGTGACATAAAATCTATATATGTATATATAAAAATGGATTTCTGTCTGTCTGTCTGTCTGATTCTTATGGACTCGGAAACTACTGAACCGATCGACATGAAAATTGGTATGTGGGGATATTTGGGGCCGGGGAAGGTTTTCATGATATTTTGAGACCCCTCCCCCCTCTCTAAGGGGAGGCTGCCATACAAATGAAACACAAATTTCTGCATTACTCGAGAATTAATCAAGCAAATGCAACCAAATTAGGCATCTGGAGGTTTAAGAGTGCAATAAATGTTTCTATGATGGTTAGACACTCCACTCCCCTCTCTAAGGGGGGCTACCATACAAATGAAACCCAAATTTCTCCATTACTCGAGAATTAATCAAGCAACCTAAACCAAATTAGGCATGTGGATGTTTCAGGGTGCAGTAAATGTTTCTATGGTGGTTAGACACTGCACCCCCTCTCTAAGGGGGGCTGCCATACAAATGAAACACAAATTTCTACATTACTCGAGAATTAATCAAGCAAACGAAACCAAATTAGGCATGTGAAGGTTTTAGGATGCAATAAATGTTTCTATGGTGGTTCGACACTCATCCCCCTCTCTTAGGGTGGCCTGTCATACAAATGAAAAACAAATTTCTGCATGACTCGAGAACCAATCAAGCAAATGGAGCTAAATTTGGCATGTAAAGATTTGAGGGGGTACGAAACGTTTCTATGGTAAATATACACTCCTCCCTCCTCTCTAAGGGGAGAAGAGGGGAGGGGTATGTCTTCCTTCTATCATCTTCTTCTTCTTCAATGTAACTAACGTTCCTAGAGGAACTTCGCCGTCTCAACGTAGTATTACTTGCGTCATTTTTATTAGTACTTAGTTGAGATTTCTATGCCAAATAACACGCCTTGAATGCATTCTGAGTGGCAAGCTCTAGAATACGCGTGATCACAGTGCAAGTCGGAGGAAATTTCTTTGACGAAAAATTCCCCCGACCAGAACGGGAATCGAACCCGAACACCCGGCATGTTAGTTATGACGCTAACCACTCGGCCACGGGAGCACATCATTCTATCATATTTTCTGTATCAAACATTTATTCCATGTAACGGAGAAACACGTTATTTGCGAGTGGTTGAACAATTTTGAACGAGAATTGTGTTTGAAAATGATCTGATATTATAATGATGATTTTTGGTAGAAGTACTAGGAACATTTTACTGAAAGGTAAAATCAATGGGGTCCATTAGAAGATCAATCAATGAACAGTTCTTGGACGATTGGATTCATGAACTTGCGCTTAGTAAGAAAACGTGAATGTTTGAAGGTAGTGATAACAAAAAAATGGGTGGGTTATATCTATGATATAACCGCAAGGTTTACGTGGGACTACCTTAGCTTAGCAATCATTTGTTTGTATTGATTAAATTGTTGGTATTAGTTTTCAACTAGCAATAATCGCACCTCGGTAAAACCTCATTGGTTACGATATCGCCACTGCGCAAAGCTATTAAATTGTTGATTGAATGAAACGATTTCCGAATTCAATTGAATTCAATATATTTGCTTTGTGAGTAAAGAGATTGAATAAATGCCGTGTTTCATGCATTGTGATAGATTATGTTTTTCGTTACAAGGAAATTTAATGACAGTCCTTTTACGTTTGTTGTATATTTAGACAAACTATGTGAACGGAAGAATTATCAAACGATTATTTTATCTTACATTTCCCTCTGAAGTTTGCATCTCTCAAGTGTACGTACTTCTCGAACCGCGAATTTGCATGATTTGATGAACTTCCGGCACTCAGTTTAGATTTTGACATGTACGTCGAACGCATATTGTTTAATCTTTGTTGTTTATTGTTGTTTATTGTTTATATCAACAGACCTCCTTAATCCTTAATAATTAAACTTAAGAATCGCTGCTTCAACATGCTTCTGGAGGAATTGAGATCAAATACGGGAGCAATCGTATTGAAGGTGCGCTGTAGTCCCGTTATTCCGGAATACATGCCGTAGTTCGATCGCTGAGGTAACATTTGCATGAACGGTATATGTCTCTGACGTCGTGGAGGAACATTGAAGTTCAGTTTTTCCAGGAGTTGCGGGCAATCAATGCGGTTGGTTATGAGATCAGCGACAACATGACCTCGCTAGATTTCGTCTGGTATGTAGAGAGTCCAGGTGGATCAGCAAGCTGTGACTCTCGTAGCTTGGAAGCCGAAGCGGATCACGCCAAGACAAACAGTCGGAGAGAGTATCTAACAAACCGTCGTTGCACTGATTCGATTCGCGTCGCCCCGTTCTGAAAGCACGGATTCCAGATGACGCTTCCATACTCCAGGGTTGGAAGAACCAGAGCGCAATACAGCGATTTGAGACAGTAGACATCGGGGAAACTTTTGGAGACTCTAAAGATGAAACCCAAATTTCTTGATGCCTTACCAACGATGTGTGAAACGTGTTGCTTAAATTCCAATTTTGAATCTAGAACCAATCCAAGATCTATAATCTCCGTTCTCTGTTCAATTTTGACATCAGATATGGTATAATTGTGCATAATTAGCTCCTTCTTCCTACCGAAGGTAACCGTCGTACACTTGGAAGGGTTGATTGACATACAATTGACCGAACACCAAGAAGCGAATGTATCCAAGTGCCGTTTGAGAACGGATCCGAAAAAATATCTTCAAATCGTCGGCGAATGAAGCTCGGGGTCCCTCTAGCACCAAAAAAATGTCGTTAAAGTAAACCAGGAAAACTAGACGACCCAAGTGGCTTCCTTGTGGTATCACAGAAGTTGCTCCGAACGGCTCCGAGCTGTTGTCTCCAACTGAAGTCCTTTGAGGAAGGATTCGAACCAACTTAGTAAAGTTCCAGTGACGCCTAGCTTTGCCAACTTGGCTATAGTGATATCGTGATGAATTTTGTCGAAGGCGGCTGTTAGATCGGTATATATAGCGTCGGTTTTGGGACCTTTCGACCATGCTGTCGACGACGCAATTACAAAAAGACAGCAAGTTTGTGGTCGTTGACCGTCCGGGCATAAATCCATGTTGATCCTAACTAATATAGTGCTTGATAAACGAGAACACTGGATCCATAATAATCAATTCAAACAGTTTTGACATAGCGCAAAGGCTTGAAATCCCTCTGTAGTTATCAATATTCCGCTTATCGCCTTTTTTGTGAATCGGGAATATCGTGGCGAAGTTCCATAGCTTTGGAAAACGACCAGTTGCTAGAGAAAGCTGGAAGACGTGTTGCAGCGGTGTCAACAAACTGAAGATGCATTTTTTCAGGAAGAGCGATGGTATTCCGTCTGGCCCCGGATTAGTGGACGTTTTCATTCGCGAAACAGCTGCCATGATCTGTTCAGCGCTAATGTCGAACCGGCTCAATAGGCAATAGGCAATAGGAGTTATCGCAGCAAATGGATACCAACATTTTGCCTAATCATCAAATGGTATGCGTAGAAATTCAGTGAGCAGAAGACATGAATGCATATCCTTCAATACAATCTTGAATAACCGAGCCAAAGCGTTGTGTTCGTACCCGCTTTTGTAATCTGTGTTAGGAAAACAGTTTCCAGAGTGAAAAAAAATATATACGGGTGCAGAAGTACCCCCGCCTTGCATGAACCAACAATATTCTAGTCTGCACAAAGATAAGCGAGTACAAAAGTACTCGCAGTTTGAATTTATTTGCAAAGCCCATTTCCCCAGACACCTTGGTTTAGATGTCTGTGTTGGGGGAACACATTTCAGTCGGAACAAAAATACCCCCGACTTTCATGTATTTGCAATGCCAATTTCCCCACGCTCCATGGATTTGAAGTCTGTGTTAGGGAAACACATTTCAGTCGGATCAAAAATACTCCCGACTTTCATGTATTTGCAATGCCGATTTCACCAAGGCTGCTTGATTATGATGGCTGTGTTCGGGAAACCGTAAATCGAGCCAATCAAAACGAGGCAGTTAGGGCGTTTAGATAACGCTTTAAATTTTACGGTTATTCAATTGTTTATCTAATGAAAAATAACATTTTATTAATTGCGATAAATGCGTAGAAATATTCCCTATCAATTGATGTAAACATCTTTCCGATCCAGTTAGAAATGTTCGAGTTATAAGCATTCGGAATCTTTCATTTTTCCCTGCATGTTCTGTGTTTAGGTTTTCATTTTACTCCCCATATTCTCCGGTTAGACGTAGTCCCTCGTCAAATTGCACTTGCAGAAAAAAAGATCATTCCATATTCCATACTTATTGTTTGTATTTGTTTTTTATAGTTTACATGGTAATGGTCGCTATTTTTTAAATTGTTTTTTTCTATATCGCACCGAAAAAATACATTTATGTCAAATCTAAGAAAGGTTACATGCCTGCTAGCAAGGTCTGAAACATCAACCGGACAATTTCAACTCTCACACATGGTAAACCAATTATCAAACTTTTTTCAACTCTCTTTTATATTTTCTAACGACTGAAAAGAAGTCTCTCGAAATGGTAATTTAAGTTTTGTGGGAGTATTAGGTCAATCAGAGTCACATCTAAAGAATAAGGTAATATTTGTTGTATTTTTGGTCAGATATTTAATTAGGGTTTTTTCATTCCATGAGTTTTATCCCAACAATTCTGCTGGGACTACAACAACTGCTGCAACAACAATGCTGATTGATGGTCAGCTGCATCCCAATAGAAAGTATCCCGTGTCGAGCACACGTACAGAGCATTGAAGACTGCAATATCCCAATTATGAGAACACTTGTAATACTAACATTAATAAAAATATATAATTTGGATAAAAAAAAATTCTGGCAATATAGATGGATTAACTCTCTATTTAGCGGTTCGGCCCACGAATTCTTTTCCAGTACTAAAGGGTGTGTCACATCAAATTGCATCACGGAAAAAACGCTGTAGAAATTTAATTTTTAGGAATTATATCTTCAGGTTTCGCTTATAATCAGATAAGAGTGTATAGCTCACGTTGGCCATGCTTCACTGTCAATTTTTCGTAGATTTGGAAAAATGTCGTCGAACGAAAAAGAGCGTCGTGAATTAATCTTGCGCACTCATTTCGAGAATCCGGAGTTGTCACATCGGGACATCGGTAAGATGCTGGGAATCGTCCAATCTACGGTCAGCAGAGTACTAAAACGATACTTCGAGAACCTAACCATCGACCGGAAGGTGAAGAACGGCAAAAATGGATGCTCCGTCAGTGAAAAAGATCACAAGCGCGTAGTTAAGCAGTTTAGACGTGATCCGAGAAGTTCGGTCCGGGATGTCGCCAATAAGCTGAATTTGTCAAGTTCATTCGTCCAGCGGACCAAGCAGCGGGAGGGCCTGCGTACATACAAGGTTCAGAAGGCTCCTAACCGCGACGAAAGGCAAAACATGGTGGGGAAGACGCGAGCCCGGAAGCTGTACACCGAAATGCTGACGAAGCCGCATTGCCTGGTAATGGACGACGAAACCTACGTCAAAGCGGACTTTCGTCAGCTGCCGGGCCTGTTGTTCTTCTCCGCAGAGGACAAATTCAGCGTTCCGGAGGAGATTCGCAAGCAGAAACTATCCAAGTTTACCAATAAGTACATGGTGTGGCAAGCGATCTGCTCTTGCGGAAAGCGGAGCGCCCCTTCGTGATGACCGGCACGGTAAACGAGCAGGTTTACCTTAAGGAGTGCCTACAGAAGCGCTTACTACCACTATTGAAGCAGCACGAGGGCCCGACCATCTTCTGGCCGGATCTCGCTTCGTGCCACTATTCAAAGGACGTGTTGGAGTGGTACGAAGCCAACGGGGTCACCTTCGTGCCAAAGGAAATGAACCCGCCCAACGCGCCGGAGCTTCGCCCAATAGAGGAATATTGGGCGATTAAGAAGCAGGCCCTCCGGAAGAACCCAAAAGTTGTCAAATCGGAGGCGGACTTCAAGAGAAAATGGATTTCTGTTAAAAAAAAACTACAACCTGGCGTTGTACAGAACCTTATGGACGGTGTAAAGAAGAAGGTGCGAGCATACGGGCTTGGGCTCGAAGTATGAATAAAAAGAAAATGCCAAAAGTTGTTTAATAGTTTTTATTTTACTGTCTAAAATTTTCAAAAGGATCGGTCTACTGGGCGAATTTCTACAGCGTTTTTTCCGTGATGCAATTTGATGTGACACACCCTTCAGTAAAACGCTTTTGACAAAACCGAACAACTAAATCGAGCATTATGAACAAACAGAATCACATTTAAACTCCACATTAGTATGGATAAAAGTTGTTTCATTGATTTTCAAATTTCTTTCACATGTAGAATCCCAAATGACGTTAACTCGAATGTAACCTTTACAAGGAAGAGAAAAAATGGATTTTGATATTTGTCTAAAAAAATAGATTAAATAAAACTATGCTCAAAAGCAGCCTACTCGTCGACCCGGATATGAGTGAAGGGTGTATTTCCTACCATTCCGTCAACCATATATGGGTGACACTTTTCTCGTTCGAATTGAATTTTAAAGAGAATTTGATGGAATAGGCACCGATGTTGCAGAACAATCATAGAATTAAAACTTTAAAATATAATTTAAATACTATCGTTTTTTTTTAATTTATATTTCGGATGATTTGTCCTACTGTTTCATACGAAACTCATATTATAAGGACCGTATCGTTATTTATGGGTACGCCTTAGAGTCTCCGTCTGAAAAAGACTATAGCTTGTTTTGACAGCTGTTTATTTTTCTCCTGTTGTTGACACAGTTAGCGTTCAGTTAGCATTGTTAAAAGATCGTTTTTTCCTAAAAGTGCAATCATGAGAGGGCTAACAGAAGAAAAACGAAAATCCATTGTGACCAGATACTGCTCCGAAACAGGAATATCAATGAGAAAATTGGCGAAGGCGGAAGGAGTAAGCGTTCATGCGGTCCAAAACGCTATCAAGCGATTTGGTATGTATAATACATTGAAGGATCTACCCGGTCGCGGCAGAAAACCTGGGCCATCCAAGCCAAACTTGGATAAAAAGATTTGCAGGCAATTTGAAAGAAAAAAGGAATTATCGATACGGGATTGCGCAAAAAAGTGTGGAACATCAATCGGTATGGTTCAACGTGCCAAAGAACGTAACTCACTGAAGGCATATAGAAAGCAAAAATGTCCCAAACGCAGCCAAATTCAGGCAAGTTCCGTGAAAACCCGTGCCCGTAAGCTTTACGATGGGATTTTAAGCAAACGCGAACTGTGCATCGTCATGGATGATGAAACCTACGTCAAACTGGACTACAAAACTCTTCCTGGGGCACAGTTTTACACTGTAAAGCAAGGAACAGATGTCCCGAACGCGGAGAAGTCAATTTTTTGCGAAAAATTCGGTAAGAAAGTGCTGGTTTGGCAAGCTGTTTGTCAATGTGGCATGAAATCATCTCCTTTCTTCACTCTCGGGAATATGAATGGTGAAATTTACCGGAAAGAATGTCTCCAAAAGCGTGTGTTACCGCTCATCCGAAAGCACACTGGTCCGACACTTTTTTGGCCTGATTTGGCATCATGCCACTATGCACGTTTGACCTTGGATTGGTATCGCGAGAATAATGTCGATTTTGTGGAAAAGGAGATGAATCCTCCAAATTGTCCGCAAATAAGACCTATTGAAAAATTTTGGGCTTTGATGAAGGGACGACTGCGGAAGAAGGACAAGGCAGCCGATGACCTTGAGCAGTTCAAAAAGGATTGGATAAATGTGAGCAAACAAGTCGATGAGACGGTTGTCCAGAACCTAATGAGGGACATCAAGAAGCAGGTGCGATCATTGGCGCGAAAATCAGAATCTTGATTATTTTTTACTGTTACTCCTTTCTTTCATTCATAAGATACAATATTTTGATATCAGAACTGAAAAATAAATGCAATATTTGAAATAAAGCTGTGTTTTGAGCGTACCCATAATTAACGATACGGTCCTTATGTCATTGACATGTGTTTTAGCTGTCAGTTTGAACGACGTACGTCCTTAAATTTAAAAAATATATATTGCTGGATTATGTGAGTGTTGTCTACAAACAAAGTTCGACCTTCATTTAATAATTTATTCGCAACTTGAATGCGTTTCGATGTTTTCGACTAGGCCAACATGCGTTCTTCCGCTGGTATCTCGTCTAAATATACTTTAGCGGAGCATGTTCACATTTCAGTGGAGCACAATTTGGAAAAAAAATGTGCCGTACTTATGTGAAAAGTGATCCTGAATTGATACCTCTATTTCCACATAATTGCCCTATTCTTTATCGTTGTTGCTCGCTTATCTTTTCGGTTATTTTCTTGCTGCCGACAGTCTGATTTGGGCACCGCAAGAAACTCGGCCGAATCACGTTGGGTGACGAACGTGTCAATCAAAGATCATATTTAAAATTAATAAGGCACACATAATTATTTGCCGATGAGAGAAAACCTGTTCTTGTTGCAACCATAACATAAAGTTTCTATTATCCAAGAAGATGAATAAGAGCGTTACAAAGGCTGGCAACTTGTTAAAACGAAATAAAAACGCAAAAGAAATTTGAATTTGGATATTTTTTTTTGTAAAAAATGTTTCCTGGAAATAAGTGTTTTCGAAATACCTATGTTGAAATTATTCACTTCATTCTGAATGTGATGCCATTTATCAAAATTTGTCCGAAGCTCGAGATTATGTATGAATGAGCTTTCTGCATTCACTAATTTCTATAAATGCCCAAGCAATTCTTCTGAAGTTTCATAGTTTCCATTTTTCTCACTATATCGCATGTGTTGCCCTTTGACTATTCAGCATTAGGTGATTTGCAAAAAGATGGGTGGGTATTGTCGGTGACTTAACCGAAGAGACGAAAGACTACAACAAGCGCTTACAATTTAAATTAATTATTGAATATCCAAGTAGTTATTTAATGTCCTTTAGCAGAATTACTAAGATCTTCAACGCTATCAAAAACTTGATCTCCAAATACATGAACCACAAATCATATTATGAAGCACCTTTCGCAGAAATGAAACATAATATTTGAACCGAATCGGCTGTGGTGGCGAAAGGAACAAAATTTCACTTCTAATTTTCAGTCAGAGAACACAGCTCACCGCAATGAGATTAACATCCGGCTCAAAATGAGCTTCAGTTTGACGCCACTTTTAACCCGGAAACTCAAGCTCGCGAAAATTGAATGAAAAAAATCAGCAATAAGTCCAATAATCCCAGCAAAAAATAAAACTAAAAATCAATAAATGATAAATGATAAACTCCAAATTCTATCTCAGCTCTAACATATGGTGTTAGCTGATCGCTGTCCAGAGTGAAATTAAAAACTGGGGAAAACAGAGAAAGTGAAAAAAGAGGTACACTGAATTTTTTTTTTACGCGATAAAACGCATAATTTTGAGAAAATCGCTTAAAAAATATTGCTCGGTCATCGGCCCACACTTGCACGCGCACTCGCAGTATTTAAAACAAATCGTAAGAAAACTTAACCTGAACTCTCAGCCTTGAAAAGGACTGTTTGGGAGCCGAAGATAGTAAAACAAGTTAACAGTTTAGCGAATTAAGTGGTATGTTTTTTCTGAATTTTACTCGCTGCTTGCACTGTGGAGGAAGAACAACAAACATGTTCGCATACAATTTGAGCGCTAGCCTCCGTGATAGAAACAGGTAAACCATTCACGAACGATACGAACGATCGAATCGAACGTTCGAACGATAATATTTCTGTAGGGACGGTTTTATTAAAAAAGATGTTTATGTACATTTATGAACATCGATACAAGAAAACCAGAGAATGTGGAGTTTTTCGTGTTGATGTTGGAATATCTATCAATCTGACTTTCTCAACAGTTTACTATTGAGAATAGACAGAATCAATAATTAATTATTCCGGATTATTTCTACCACTACAACTCTTACAACCCTTATGGAGTTCAGTTCAGTTCATATAATAAATGGTTTTTGTAGAGCCACCATTTGGAGAATTGAATGAGTTCAATTTACGACTTTTTAACAGTTACAATATATCCTCCAAGTCCTACGTCAAACGGCCTGGCCGGGTAAGGGAGTAAAAAGTTCCCCCAAACCAAGTCACCAGCTGTATGGCAAATATTGTATAGGATATAAAATAAGAAATTTTGACGGTTTATTTGAACCCTCGTGTGGTTCTATAGGATCTATAGGATCTATAGTGAAAAACGTACTTTTTCGTTTATTTCACGCCATCCTGAAAAGCATCGAGATAAAAATTTGCAAAAAATACTGAATGTGCATCTTACTACGTTGTATCAAGAAAAAATATCAAAAAAAAATTATCAAAAAAATATTTAAACTTTGAACATTTTTTTTTTTGGGATTTGGAGATTCAGTGCTACTTCAATTCATATTTAAATGTGTTCCTATGGGTTTTCAAGATATGTGTGATTTTTTTCAGATTTTTTCCAGTGTTGCGCGGTACAAAAAAATATTTTTTTTATAATTCCAAAGGGTTTGGCTGGGTAAGGGAATAAAAAGTGCCCTCAAACCAAATCACCAGCTGTATGGAAAATATTGTATAGGGTACTAAATAAAACATTTTGGCAGTAGTACCATATATTTGAGTCCTTAAATGGAACACCATAGGATCGTCTCTGCATTACTATTTTTATTTTCTTGAAATCGATTATTTTATTGTATTCGTGATTTTCAATTGTAAGATTAAAATAAAATAAAAATAATGATTTGCATTGTTCTTCTCATTAACCCGAATGATCATTCCACAAGGACTTTATTTTTTCTCACAGAACTCTATCGTACTGCTGACTCCTATGAATTTGGTAAACCATCTAAAACCAATGTAAAGATAATCTCATATATTTCAAGATATGAGAAAACAAGAAAAAATTAGACATATATAAGACAAAAAATTTCAATAAATATAAATGGGTTTCTAAATTCAAACTAAATTCAAAATGGCCAAAGGCCAAAAAAAATTTTTTTTCGCGCAATCCTCTTAAAAATTCAAGAAAAAATAACGCTACATGTGGAAAAAACAACACATACGAACGCATTTAAATAAAAATTAGAGTAAAAGTTGGTCTCAAAATTTTTTGTTTAAATTTCGAAAATTTTTTTTTTTGTACCGTGAAAAACACTCTAAAAATTTTAAAAAGATCACATATCCTAAAATAAACGTAGGAAGAAATTTGAATACAAACTATAATATTGAATCTCAATATTAAAAAAAATAAAATTTAATTTAAATTTAAAATAAAAATTAATTTCAAAATTTTTTTAGTACAGGTCGGACTCGATTATCCGGAGACCCCATTATCCGGAATATTTTATTTTTGATCTTCGGAAATTTTGAATAATTTGTATAATAATTCCATATTGAATAGCTAATATGGGTATCGAATGAAAAGGTTTTACTAGTAGAACACAATTATTTATGAAAAATGAAAATACAAAATGGCCGTCACCACAAGATGGCGCCATGTATATTTTTTCCTCAAAACCCCATTAATATGGGAATCAAATGAAAGAGCTTGACTAATAGAACACAGTTATTTGTGAAAAAATGCAAATCCAAGATGGCGGACACTGCAAAATGACGGATTACACATTTTTTTAGCACCCCATCAATATGGATATGAAATGAATATATATATATATATATATATATATATGTATATATATATATTTTTTTTTTCACAACCCCATCAATATGAATATCAAATGAAACGGCTTGACTAGTAGGACACAGTTATTTATGAAAAATGCAAATCCGAATTGGCCACCACCACATATCCAAGATGGCCACGGTTCCCAAATAAACAATTACTTTTCAATGGTTTCACTCAGCTTGCCCTGTTTGTATGTATTTTCGAGTGTTTGTAGGGTTGTCCCAAATTAAATGAAATATGATCCTGATTGATCCGAAACTTGGAACATACCTTGAATTTTACTGCCGTTATAAAACTGCGTATTCCATGATCTTGAAAAACTCAATTTAGTCGCCGCTAAAAAATGGATAAATGGCTTGACTTGGAGAATACACTACATTATGAACAACATAAATTCGAAAAGGTCGCCGCCATAAAATGGTCGACCATGTACTTTTTGCAATCCCCTCAATATTGGTATCACATGAAATTATTTGACTAATAGAATACAGACATCATCTTAATATTCCGAAAAAAGTTCGGTAAGAAATAAAAATTAAAAAAAAATTGAATACAGTTGAATTGAATACAGAAATACAGATAATTTACTGAAAACTAGAAAATAAAATAAGTAAACAAATCTTTCTAAGTTAAACGGTTTAATGTACTAAAAGCTAGAAAATAATTGGGAAAGTAGCAGTTAATAGTTATCACACCCGTTCCTTCCTTAATCTAGGGCAATGATGAGACTAAAATAAAATCGTGGGGTATATGATGAAACAACCAACTGTGAATAATGGAAATCTAACGTTTAATTTTCTTCGGAATATTTTCATGATGTACTGTATTCTATTATCATTTCATTTGATACCGATATTGAGGCGATTGCAAAAAATACATAGTCGACTATTTAAGAAGTAAATAGTTATTTGATTCAGATCTCAGATCAAACGGTTAACAGGAAGGGGGTTAAATTTCTATTAATGTGGTACAGCACTACAGACAAAGTTACAAAGTCACAAACATACAAACGGGTCCAAGTTAGATAAACCCGTTTAATAAATAAGTGCAGATCATAATTATATTACGTTCATCGGGAGAAAATTGTTTCTTTAACTCGATTATCCGGAGGATTTGATTATCCGGAGGATTAGATTATCCGGAGTGAAAAAAATCAATACTCCGGATAATCGAGTCCGACCTGTATTTGATTTTTGATGAACAAATTGTTTGAAAATATTGATGGATACACTTTAGCAAGATGTATTTTCAGTATTTTTTTTTCATATTTTTGTCTCAAAGCTATTGAGAATGGCGTGAAAAAGCGAAAAGGTGCATTTTTCACCATAGATCCTATGTTGTACCATATAAGGACTCAAATATATGGTATCACTGTCACAATTTCATATTTAGTACCCTACACAATATTTTCCATACAGCTGGTGATTTGGTTTGGGGGAACTTTTTACTCCCTTACCCAGCCAGACCCTTTGGAAATATAAAAAAAAAATTGTACCGCGCAACACTGAAAAAAAATACATCTAGATATATATTACTTGGTGGGCCTGGACGATTGTTAATAATGAACACTGGCAGAAAACTGACACATAATGAAATTTTTATATAGGGTCTGGAGTGGAAACTGGAATTGGGATAGCTCATTCGGAATTGTCGTAAACTATCTTTCATCAGATGGTTATATCGATTATTTCTGATTGTAGCAGATCTCTTTTATGTTCTAAGTAGAAACTTTTAGATATTGGGTTCAATTCCCAATCAGTCAAGGATCTTCCCGGGTTGGAAATTTTCTTGACATGCCTTAGAAAAAACATTGGGCCTGAAGTTGAGACTATGACTATGTCAATGTCAATATGGATAGGAACATTGTTTGTTTTTTCGCAGTTTGTGCCTATTTTTACTGTTCTATTAATAGATATTTATGCCAGCAACAGATCCAGTTCGCTTGGTTTTTTTTTATAATACTGGTCTCTTGATATTTTTAAACTTAATTATTATCTATAAGATAAATCGTCCTGCTCAAACCTTTGTAGGGGTATGAGGTGGGCCATCATCATCATCACTATGTTCCTACGGCTTTATATGTATATAAAGCCGTAGGAACACATTTAAATATGAATTAGAGTAGTACTGAATCTCTAAATAAAAAAAAAATAAATTTCAATTTCAATATTTTTTAGTACTTAAATTTTTGATGAAATCCTTTTTGATAATTTTTCTTGATACACCGTAGTGAGATGCACATTCAGTATTTTTTTTTAAATTTTTATCTCGAAGCTTTTCAGGATAGCGTGAAATAAACGAAAAAGTACGTATTTCACTATAGATCCTATGTTAAACCACATAGGGATTCAATTGAATCGCCAAAATTTCTTATTTAATATCCTCTACAATATTTGACATACAGCTAGTGATTCGGTTTGGCACTTGGGCACTTTTTACTCCCTTACTCGGCCAGGCCCTTTCCGTCCGTGCCTCTAGGCTCCCTTCTACTTTTTTCACCGGAAATATCGACATGGACCCTTATATTAAAAGGACGTTTAAGGCTTGCCTCGAAAAATGATCTGATAAACTTAATTCATTATATGTGGATGGAGTTCAATTAAAAGACATTCTGTTGGCTAAATTCAGGTGGATTGTTTTAGGGTAAATGTTTATAACTGTTCCTACCTAGCAACATAAATAATTTTACTAATCGGACGAATCAAATACAGATAAATTCCTAATGAAATGTGCGAATGTGCACAGGATAACTCGATTCACAACAAACCGTTTGAATCAATAGATTAATGCGATAAAAAACAGTTTTCCTCTAATAAATAAAGATACAGAATATCACAGTCTTTTTTACAGAGTAAAACCTAAAACACCTACCTTAGTTTGTTGGGCTGCTGCTGCTGGGACATCGCTAAAATTTGCGCCGTCTTTTTTGTTGCGACCAATTCATAGCACGACGTAAAGCGATTGGAGAAAAAAAAACGCAAATTTGTTCCCCGTTCACTTTCGCACGAGCCCACTTTTCTGTGAAATATCAATTACAAACCTCGCACGGAACAAAATCTAACGCTACTACACTATGCTACACACACACAATGGATATTTACAGCATTTTCAGCTAACACTTGCTTGTGCTCCTGCCTCGCGCCCTGCCTCACAACGGCGGCCTTGTAACACTCAATTAACTTCAAATTCCGACTAAATTGAATATAACTTTTTCCTCATTCGCCTGCGAGAACGCATACAATTTTCCTTCAGCCGGAAAATATTCCGTTCTTTTTTTCCTGGCCCTCGAAACCGCTTGAACTTTTCAGTGGGCTGTGAATCGTAAAATATTTATGTAAATTTTTCCCCCGTTCTCATTCGTTTTGGTGTGTTTTCACCAGCCGCTTCCGAACACACACCCAGGATCATGCACACACATATGGTTAGACGAACGCGGTTGAGCAATAGCTCGACGGCTGGATTGGGTCAATTTTCTTTGCTAGGAAAGCTATCGCCGGAAAAAAGCGTTCCGGAGTGCCCGCAAAAAACGCAATTTTTCTCTTCCACTCGGCGCATCGCCTCGCACTTCCTCGACACTAATCTTCTCTTCATCTACTGAAGACAGCATTTTCGGCTAGATGTGTTCCATTTTTTTTGTTTGCATCTCTGCTCATGTTGCCGCCCGAAAAAGATGACAATGAAACTAGGAGCTTGCTTCCTATCTCTCTTCTTTGAGTCTCAGTTTTCCACCGACTTTGACTACGCTTTCGCCACGACGCAAAGAATTCGCTCCTCGCTTATCCTGGCTCCTCGGTATGGAAGAGAAACGACAGTAGACAAAACTTTTTTTGAAGTCAGATCATCAAAATGTTTTCCATGTTATTATGGGAGGAAAGTTTCATCACACCTCGTTGCACTACACCCCTTGCAGCTCACTACCACTAGCGCGTCCCAGCTGTGTCCTAACAACGCGCATCAAAACAACGGTGAAGTGGGATCGGGTTAGTTGGCGCTGCGGGGAGATTGCTTCCGAGATTTGTCTTCGATGAAGATGTTCTTATGTGCTTTGGCGCTCGCTCTGGCTACGAAGACAAAACCTTCGGAAAGGAATTTCCTATCCTTCAACGGGACGACCGCGCTCGATGTCGTCATTCGTGTCGTCCTGCGATGATGAGGCTGAAAAAGTGAACAGAGGAAAAATGTTGTTTTCAATACTGACAAAATTCATTCAAATAATGGAGCAATAATAGTTTCGCAAACTATTGCGAAGATTTGTTTTTCCCAAGTTAAACGCTGGATGTGATGGGGTGAAATAATTGTGTGTTATCGGAAAAGAAGCTGAGATTAAGACAATCAGCTCGTAGAAGTTATTGAGTACTTTCGGCATGAGAAACCTCACAAACAATTTATACGCTGTTGCGAATAATAGTCCTTGGTAACTTTAGATGCCAACATTTCTCGAAATCATGGGGACTTTCATCCGACGGCGCATTTTCTGACGAATTGTACGTAGGAATCATTAGTATCGATTGTGTTTTTCTCAATACAGGGAGAAGGAAAAATGAGACCTCAGGTGAAATGAGGAAGCAAACGAAATAAATTTCGCATTCCTCGAAATACTGGGTTCGCGAAACAATAATAAAAGGGCGATATATTTTTAGACACATCATACGTAGGAATTATAAGAATCGATGAAGTCAGGAAACATGCTTTTAGGAACGAAGATGAGAAAGTATAGGGTTTGCTTAAGATTTGTTGATGATTTCTTTTTCGGATCAATATAAATTATCGATATCAGATGTGAGCTGCTCCACTGCAAATGACTTTTATTTTAATGAATTTTATTTTTGTTTTTTATGCATTCTTAATGACCAGAAAGAACAATTTGCATCATCGGATTGCTATTTTGATTCTCGCCTTATTTTTGAGAAGGGCCTGAGCCAATATTGCTTGAAAATTTCAAAAGAAATAAAACTCATAAACGGTTTGTCCTAATGACTTGGTGTTAACCGCAATGTTGGGACTATGTGAAAAATGTATGCACTGTTAAAAAGGTTTTTGATTTTTATTTTGTTTCGAAAATAATATTTAAAACTCAATTTTCTCCAAAAAGGTGTTTTTGATTTATTTGTATTTTTGATATGTTGCAGCGGATAACTTATAAATGTTTTTGCACAGTATGCCAAAATGTGATAAACAATGGACAAAAAAGTGATATACATATTTTTTTTAATGTTAGGTATTTAAAATTATTGAAATGTTTATAACAATTATAACAAGACAAGTTTTTAGACCCGAAGAATTGGTTTTTATTAAAAAATTTCAGTCAAAAGGTGTACGACAAAGTTGTTGAATGCTACCGTTTCTGAGATACATTGATTTAAACATACAATATTTTTTTTTGCAAATACTCAACTTTAACCTGGAAGTAATTTTTCCTAAAAAGTAGATAATTTTCGACTGCCATGATTGAATTAATCAGATGATGTGGTCAATTTTTATGGTATAAGTTTGTGTAAAAAAATATACATTATAACAAATCTGATTACAGTAACGTCTCGATTATATCACGCTAAAAAAATACCGACATTATTGAAACATGATATATTCGAAACAGATTCTCCAGTATGTATGGTGTCGAAATATTTTTCGTGCGATGTTCAAAATTTATTGAAAAACATTCATTAAATTATTCATCACATGAGCACGGAATGTGCTCCAATGGGTGAGTGGTTAACGTCACTCATTATCATACCTAGGGCTTCGGGCCCGATTCCCGTTCTGGCTGGGGATTTTAACTTCATTTTTCCAAAAATCAGTATCCTCATCCCTTTCTGATTGTCCACTATCTATACTGATACCGACACTAAGAAATAATATTATTTATACTTCGAGCTCCGGTACCACTATCTGAGCATCAGGAATCATAAACAAGATTGACAGAGAAACGTTGTGTGCTTAAGGTGAAGTTGGAAACTAGCCATTGTAGTAGTATAGGTAAACCCACGTGTAAAAATGGGGTAACAGTGTTTGTGAGAGAAGAGCAAAGCACATGTAAATAGATCAATTCACTTATCAGACTGAGTGGCGCTTCATTGACACGAGTCTTTGAATACATTTGAAAAACAAAATAACAATTCAATACTAAAGTAAAATGTATGAACGATATGTTCCGTTGAACAATTGCAAATTTAAATATATATAGAAGGTGCATTTGCATATCAGGTAAAATTCTGATTATACGCGAGCGTAACATGAGCAAATTTATAACAAATGCGAATTGGGGCTCTTTTGGTATTAACAAGTTCTTCCGCATAGTAACTCGATGTTGATAATTCCTCAATACTTTCCTTCGTTGATCGTATTGTTTTCACATATTCACGTTGGAGAACCTTAACCCTTCTCTTCGTTGGCCAAGGCATTTTGATCGAATGTAATACTTTTCTGTTTACTGTTTTTGAAAGCATAGGCGGCCGTGGCAGTGTTCCGAGCTCTGCAATACAATTTTCTTATCCAATGTTAAAGTTGCTAAAACTTACATTATATACTCATTAAACGTAAACATATTAATTGTATTGATATCAACACCATTTTATTCTATTGATTTCCATGTCATGAAACGCTATGACTGAGGAATAACATTTTATTGAGTGATTTTTATAACTGTTTCGATGATGTTGTCTGGCATCAGTGTCGAAAAAATAACAATGCTTTCACCAATACAAACAAAACCATTGCCGAAAATTGAAAAATGAAAATTTAACTTTCAGAGCACTAACTCGAGTTTTCCGACGTTTTTCACTTTACAGTGCGACAGCAGATGAAAATTTAATATCTTGTGAGTAATCGATTAGAGTTTGTTTGATATTACTTGATGGGGAGTATGCGAAAACGATAATTATCTTCACACTGTTTCGCAAAACTATTTATTTTCGGGCGAGGGTGAGTTAGATGAAAGGAATGAGCGCCATTGTGGCAGCCATTTGTGACTAGCTTCCACCTTCACCTTAAACTTAGTGATTGTGGTTGATAAAATGTGCAGCCAGGACTCGAATAGGCAAGATACTACATCTTTCAATGTGTTTTCTTTAGTGCCCTGTTCAGTATTTCTGACCTTGACATGATTGTCACTTCTCCGCTTATTTTTCCGTGATTCCGTGGTTGAGCAATAGATTTTGCATCCGGCGATTTTTTCCTTCAAATAAGTTTGTTGATGTTTTAAAAAATAAACCAGGTAAATGTAAATGTAAGGTAAATGATGTTGGTTTATCCGATTCTGGGTGTTTCACGCAACTAGTAAATGCAAATCGATTTTTCTTCATGAAAATCCTTGTAGTCAAGACGAGTTTGGGTTTGTTGAAAAGCCCCAAATTGCTAAAATAATACCATAAGGCGTTCAAACTGTTTTGTTTTTTATGTTTTTTCAACGATTTTCTTCAAAGAGAAACTCTGATCATGGATTGTCCAAAAAATGATCATGATACAGAATGAATACCTTCTACAAGGATTGTGCAAACGTTTTTCGGAAAAAGTGTTCAAAAAATTTTCTGAATCTCATTAAAAAATTAAATTTGCGACTCGTGTCGTTGAAATAGTTAATATTCATATTTTCAACGAATTTATCTCATGTATGCTAGTAGCGCTAATAGATAAGACAAAAATTAGTTCTGCTATTTATATCATGAAATAAAACGAGAAAGTCAACAACAGTTTTGCTCTAAACACGAAAGTTCAATATGATGTAATTAGAACCAGCGAATTGTATGAAATAATTGAACAGCTCAAAGAAAGGTTTACAAGAGAAGGAACGAAAAGAGCCGAACAATTTTCAACTCTTGACTGTATTGCTTAAGTCATGGGTAGACTAAAAAATAAAAACAAAATAAAGCTTAAAAACGAATTAAATGTATTTACAGATATCTTGACATGTGAAAATACCGTAGTAGATTGTTTCCAACGCCGATGTGTAATTACATTGATATAACTGCACAGCAAGCAACTATTTATCCATTCGCGATTTATTTCAAAGGAAAAGGCATGCTCAATCATTTATGTTTTGTAGTTATTTCCAAAGATTTGGGTCATGATTCTATATTCGTTAACTAATTCATCTCAAAAATGATAAATAAGTTGACTACACCCAAAGTTAATTTTTAGCACATGTTATGGCATTCCGGTTTATTACATTAAATGAGCTGAAAGATAACAAAAAATGTTCTACTGCCCAATACATGTATATCATTTGTATAATATATATATGCTAGAGCCAATATGAGCGAGCGAAACAGAAGACGCATTTCAATGAACGCATATGAAAGCTTTTCGTATGGTTTGCCAACTACACGGCCCAGACAGAGAAAGATATATTTTCGTTCATGTTCTTCTTTATCCTCTTAGAAAACACTTTCCAACTTCATGTTAAGGTGAGTTGTAATATTATCACGCTTCTTTATAACAGCACTGACTGCTATATGGATAGCGTGGTCGTGTGAAATAGCTTTGCATTCCAGCCGGCCTTGATTCGATCCCCATTGACGTCGAATGGACTTTTTTTTGGCACAATCCCAAATGAAATCAGAAAAGAAAATAGAAAGAGATGTCTGCTCGCATACATACAAACCATTTTTAAGCTTTTAAAACAGCTCATTATTTGCGCATTTGACCCTCCAGCACACGAAATGGCATCATTTCTGCCAAAAATGAAATGTTTTCAGCCAACGCTAGTTTGTGTGTAGGGTCTTCCCGGATTGTAAATTCTAGTCTAGCTAGAGAACGTGAAAATTCCATCAAAAGTGCAAAGGAGCTATTCGATTGGACTCAAACCCGAATTCTTTTCCTGTGTAACTACAATAGAGTTACAATTTTTTTTTTTATCCAAAATATATATTTTTATTAAGGCTCATATGGCGTCAACCTGACGGGGCCGGGAGTTCAATATTTCGACAATGTTTGCCTTATAACTATGTTAGTAATATGTAACCGATTACTCGCGGTTGGCTCGAGGTTAGTATCACAAGTGTTTTCGTAATTGTGATGTTGCTGTCTCCAATGCTCTGTACCTGTGCCCGACACGGGATACTTCCTTTTGGGATGCAGCTGACCATTAATCAGCAACGCCCCCTAGTCTGTACCCCATATCTAGCGTGGTGCGTCTTCTCGACTCGAGGAATCCAGGATAGAATGGTCACTAGCCGGTGCAAACATCAGCTCGTGTAGAGTTGTCATGAGCGGTACAACCTTTGGCTCTTGTTGAATGATCAGTGAACTGCACAACCTTTGGCCCGTGTATCTGTAAAGAGTGTGTGTATGTCTTGCCGCGACTAAGTAAAAGTTTATAGATCGGATAGGAGGGATATGAAACGGGGACACAACGAAGGAAACATCATTAAACGTTAACATCGGCGTTCCTGAGGAACAGGTATAGATGAAGCAGAAGATCAGGATCACGGCTACCTAAGATATCCCGGACGGGGATATCCGATTGTCTGCCTTGTGCTCTCAGTGCTCTAGAGAGCTGAGAGCGAGCAGCATGGAACCGGATACACGACCAGACAATATGCTCGATGTCGTGGTAGCCATCGCCACAATCACAAAGATTGTTTGCTGCGAGCCCAATGCGATAGAGATGCGCGTTTAGGTTGTAGTGATTGGACATAAGCCGAGATATCACGCGAATGAAATCACGACCTACATTCAATCCCTTAAACCAAGCTTTCGTCGAAACCTTAGGGATAATCGTGTGTAACCAGCGACCGAACTCAAAACCATCACCTTCACTCCACATGCGCTGCCAACTAATGAGTGTGTCCTGACGAGGAATGTGAAAAAAATCGTTATAAGCAATTTGCCTTTCAAAAAGTGTGCAATTTGCAACAATATTTTAATAATAAGCAATAATTAATAAGCAATTTGCCTTTCAAAAAGAGTTACAATGAATAGCATAATGAACAATATTCGTACGCGATTACAATTCAAGGAACGCAAAAAATCATTCATTTATTCCAGTTTCCGTTGATAAAATAGGAGTTAGGCATTTTCCCAACTGTAATGTTAGTAAAAGAAAATTGAAGGCACTTGAAATAAAATACTTCCAGAAAAATAATTTTCTTATTAGAACAAACTCTAAAAAAAATCCGAAAACGACCGAAAGTTGAAAAATGTTCAGTGAATTTTATTTTAAAATCACTGTATCTCGGGAACAGTGGCAATTAGCAAAATTTTGTAGTAAACTTTCTGTATTGCAAACCTTGTGCACTTTCATAAAATCGGGCGGAAAAAACATTGATAAAAATCACCAGTTTCAAAAATCCAACTTTTAAAAAAATATATTATAACTTTTTTGCCAACTATTTTTCCATCCTGGCGCACTGTGCAATAAATTCATGAAATATATTGTTTTATTTTAATTTGTCCGCTGCAACATACCAATAAATAAAACAAATCAAAAATTCGGTTTTGAGAAAATTGAGTTTTAAGTGTTATTTTCGAAATAAAAAAAACATTTTTTGAACAGTACATACTTTCTCCATATAGCTACAATAATAACCTAAAACATTGCGTAAGACCCGAAAGCAATCGGACTAACTGTTTCTGAATCATTTTTTTTTTAACACACGCCTGAACAAAATTGAAGAAATGCTGAACAAAATTTGAGCCAAATAAAATAAAGTAGAAGTATGTGAGCCTCGAGGCACGGACGGAAGCTGAATACGATACGAAACCATCATCATACAGTGCGTAGCCAGATTCACAGCTGTTCATGATCTAGCATTGATTTTGTTAGATTAGAAAGGACATTTTCTAGTTTGTATGGAATTTATTTTCTGTTAATTACTGGGGAAAAAGGTGCTATTCATGATATTCACGAATTGTATGCGAATATATGTTTCTCACCCGACAATGCTGTATGTAATAATTTAATTCGCGTAATGTTTTATATTTTCTGTTAGGATTCAACCTATGTTCCATCAAATATCATTTTTACTAGTAGTTCACTCAGAGAAAAAAAAAACGGTAACCACATTTTTCATATTTTTAATTGATTTAAAGCAACGAAAAAACATTTTTGACGTGGGACTACGTCTAACCGGAATATATGGAGCGAAAAATGAAAACCTAAATACAGAACATGCAGGAAAAAATGAAAGATTTCGAATGCTTATAGCTCGAACATTTCGTACTGGATAGGAGAGATGTTTGCATCACTTGATAGGGAATATTTCTACCCATCTATCGCAACTAACAAAATGTTGTTTTTCATTAGATAACCAATTGAATAACTGTATAATATTAGGCGTTATCTAAACGCCCTAACTGCATCGTTTTGATTGGCCCGATTTACGGTTTCCCTAACACAGCCATCAAAACCAAGCAGCCTTGGGGAAATCGGCATTGCAAATACATGAAAGTAGGGGGACTTTTGTTCTCATCGAAAAATGTTCCCTAACACAGACTTTAAAACCACGCAGCGAAATCGGCATTGCAAACACACGAAAGAGCCTAGAGGCGAGTGAACTGAAAAGTTTAGACCCTCTTAAAGCCAAAAAGAAGAAGAAGAACACACGAAAGTAGGGCGAGCTTTTGTTCCCACTGAAATGTGTTCCCTAATAGAGATTTCTAAACCAAGGTGCCTGGAGAAATCGGTATTTCAAATTCATGCAAGTCGGGGGTATTTTTGTTCCGACTGGAATGTGTTTCCCTAACACAGACTTCAAATCCATGAAGCGTGGGGAAATCGGCATTGCGAATTCATACAAATCGGGGGAATTTTTGTTCCGATTGAAATGTGTTTCCCTAACACAGACTTCAAAACCGAGGTTTCTGGGGAAATCGGCTCTGCAAATAAATGCAAACTGCGAGTACTTTTGTCCTCGCTTGCCTTTGTGCAGAGTGGAATATGTCTGACCTAACATTATCTTCTAAACTTAGGAACCTGGGAAAATCGTGCAGACACTAGAAGCGAATGAACTTCCCAGTTTCAAGCAAATTCGAGATTCGAGAATTATGTACACTTTTGGGATGTAAACTTCAGAGGGAAATGTAAAATAAAATAATCGTTTGATATTTTTTTTTTTGTCTTTAATTGGAAAGAGTTCAGCCTTAGGCTGGTTCATCAAACGTTTGATAATTCTTCCGTACATATATTTTGTTCTAGTCATCATACCAAACGTAAAAAGTCCGTCATTAAATTTACTTGTAACGAAAAACAATCAATGACAATAAATGAATTGACTTTACACGGCATTTGTTCATTTTTTTCACTCACAGAGCAAATATATTGAACTCAATTGAATTTGGAAACTGTTTCATTCAATCAAGAATTTAATCAATACAAACGAATGATTGCTAAGCTAAGGTAGTTCCACGTCAACCTTGCGGTTATATCATAGATATAACCCACTCATTTTTTTTTAATTTGTTTTCCCACTAAAAGTTTATGTGTTTATCCAATTCATGAATTGTCTTAGCTTCCTCCAATTTTTTTTTATTTCTGATAAACAGAAAGTATATTGGTATTACACACGAGTTGAAAAACATGCATTAAATTGAAAATTTACAGCTTTGCCGAGAATCAAATTTAATTGCAATGTTAAAACCGATTCTAATTTCAAATTCAGAATTGAGCATACTACAAAATAAGCCACTTGTTACATGTATTTTGCTAGTGAATGACAATTTTTTTATCCCATTTATTTATTTAATTATTTATTAGGCTCATTAGGATTTTAGCTGTAACAGAGCCGGGTTTTAATCGTGTACATGTACATGTGTTTATGTTTCTAAAAATTTTAAAATACACAGTAGTAGTAGCCATTTAGGCGTTAGGTTTCCTGTTCCATTACATTATGGTAAATTACACAGTGGAAGAACAGAAAGAATACCCTTACGCCTAAATGGCTACTCATTTAGGCGTAAGGGTATTCTTTCTGTTCTTCCATTGTTCAGCAGACCGGACAGCGGAGACAGTTGATATTGATCATTGTTGGGTTATTTATAGAACAGCAGTCCGATGTTTCTTGCAGAGCAGAGCAGTTGTATGAATGATTCGATCTTTTTTCGAACGTGGATTTATCTTCATCGCTGATGATGGTTGCATGGAAGTAGTTATTCTATAACAACACAAAGATGGCCAATTGAAGGCCCTGAGTTTGAACTCACGATCGATCGCTTAGTAAGCGAACGCGTAACCAAGTGGCTACGAAGACCCCCTTGTAAATGACAATGTCGTTATATTTTTTAGCATTCCCCAAGCGTTCCCGTTCCGTCCAACGCAATCCGCTTTCCAAATGTATTTGGTTCAGCTGCATATCATTCCAAACAGTTCGCTCACAATCAGTTCATTCGGAATCAGTTCGTACTAGGATTAGCCGATCTTGTATCGATCTTTAGAAGATCGATCACGAAAAATCGCGAAAATCGATCTTTTCCATTCGATATTTTGGAAAATTTTTGAAAATTAGTTTTTCGGTGTACATAGGTTTTAATCTCACCAAAGACCGCCTAACAAATTCTACAAACTCAATGTTAGCATTTGGATCGCTTCAATCAGCTTCCTGACAGTATCAATACGCTCTTCTACGGTTTCCTTCCGTACAAATGCTGACAGGATCAGAACTAGCGGCAGTTACTGAGGATGCTGAAACCAAGAATCGGCTTCAACTAAATTCCAAACGAATGGCAAGATTGGTTTCTATGGGATCTTTGTCAGCTGAGTTCGGGACAGATACCAGTTGTTAAATTTCTAACTATGCTTTTTTGAGTACTTAATCAAACGATTCTATAACGGCACAAGATGAATGCTCTAGAAAATGCTTTTTCCTGAACTATCGTCTCTACCATAGAGTCTAACGAACAAATTGTATGCAAACATGTTGTTTATTTCTCTTCTTCCGCAACTCAACCAGAGAATAGAATCTAAAAATATACCTACTTTATTCACTAAAAAAGCTAGAAAAAAGCTGAACAAATCTAATGATATATAATAGGAGTACCGGTAAGTTTCTTCGTTTTTTTTTCAAAAATTAATGCTTTATTTTGCATAAATTGTTACAAATTTAATATTCAAAGTATTGCCCACCGCTATTCAGAACTTTTTCCCATCTGTTTTGGCAATTCACGGATCTCTTTGCGGAAATAATCGACCGGTTTGTCGGCTAACCACGAATCGATCCAATTTTTGACTTCATCAAAATTGAAGAAATGCTGGTCAACCCGGCCATGTTGCATCGATCGAAAAAGGTAGTAATCGGACGGAGCAATGTCTGGAGAATACTGCGGGTGGGTTGCTTTTTTCTCATTTCAGCGTTTCCAAGTATGCACGTGAAAAAACGGCGTTCGACGTATCGCGGTTTCAATTCATACGGCACCCAATGTCCTATCTTTCGGATCATTCCCATTACTTTTAAACGATCGGATATGGTTTGCTGAGCTACTCCAAGTGTACCTGCAAGTTCTTGTTGCGTTTGTGACGGATCTTGATCGAATGAAGCCTCCAATTCTTCATCGTCAAACTTTCTTAACGGTCCGGAACGGTTTTCGTTTCGTCTTCCATGACACTCTCCGCAAAAACACTCTCGTTGGTACGAAATTCGACATATTCGAAGTGGCAAATAACAATGTTGTTTACGCTTCAACTTTTTGACATATACTGAAAAAGACTCGCAATGACAGTAGCTTTCCAACAAATTTCTGGAAATGTATTTCACTGGAATAATAATCAAGTTACGCCATCTGTTGTAAACCGAAGAAACTTACCGGTACACCTAATAGTATAACATATAACGCAATAACGATGATTTTGCCTAATATGCATTTGAAATCTCTTAATCTCTTTCGTTGCATTTTTCGTAGAGTGAAGTTTTTTTGCCTTCTCAGCTTAACATTACTTGCGTCATTTTCATTAGTAGTACTTGGTTGAGATTTCTATGCCGAATAATATGCCTTGAATGTACTCTGGAGGGGCATGCTATAGAATACACATGACCACAGTCAGTGCAAACCAGAAGAATTTAAAAAAAGAAAGAAATTTAGAAAATTTAAGATACATCATGCGTAGCAATAATAAGAATCGATGAAGTCAGGTAACATGAAAAGATTTTGTTGAAACTCTTGACTTGATGATTTCGTTCGAATCAATTTAAATTGGTTATATCAGATAAGGAAACATGATATTTGAAAAAAAAAACAACTATCACCTTTCCTGGCTTCCCAATCATATTCGACCCATTCTTGGGCGGACGACGCTTTCCATCTTGGCAATCGTTTTTCGTTTTTCTCTCAGGAGCAACGTAATCCAACAGAAGATCTCGACATCGCCAAAAGCTCATTCAATTCGCCAGGCTTTTCCGGAAGAACTCCCATTCAATATATTCCATTACGGAATTTAAATAAGAGAAAGTTCGACCTTCCGTTTTGTTATTTCCCAGCGATCGGCACCGGCTCCAAAGTCACTCCCCTCCCGCAGAAAGCTCGATTCATTCAGTTTTAGAACATCACACTCAAACGCTTCCAATTGACTGAAATTGTTCAATTTTAAAATTTCTTCTATCGGTGTTTTTTTCTTCTTCGGGCAAACAAAAATCGATAGTCCCACTTACGAGGGGACTGTCGTCTCGCCCGGTCTATCAGGCGGGTAAATGGAGGAATTGCCCAACGCTTTGACACGGGGCAGACAATCCAGTAAGGGTGGGGAAGAGTGGTAAAACCGTTTCCTTTCCCCGCCGTGATGCGAAGTGGATGTGAACACAAGCTGGAATTCCCCAAACGGTGCCATAACGAAGAAAGCTTCAGTTTCGGATGCTGGGCGGGTTCGGTTTTGTCTTCTCCCCGTCGTGGATGCTAAATGTCATTCCTCTATTTTTTTTCTAGAGTAAAATATCGCTTCCACGTAGATAATATGGAGAAGATGAACGCACGCAAATGAAAACATTGTAACGTTTGGCCCATCTTTCGAAAAGTCAACCCTGTCGGGGGACGGCGGGCTACGGATGCGTGCGTTTAGTGACGAGACGAAGGTCGTCCCACTATTGAAGCCGTTTGCGGCAATGGGTCGCGGAAAAAAAAACAAGAAGATTGCTTCGAGGGTGAAAGACGTATCACACAATCAGACACTTCTCCTGGGACTGCTTTGTAGCGACAATCGGCTATATTTAGCATGAATGGAATGAATGCGCGGCTTCGAACAAGTCCCTAATCTGTTCGTGTGTGCGGGGTATCTGTTTTGTGGAGTAGAATGAGAATGCCCCGGAGGTCAACCCAGTGGAAGGGAACTTTTGTTGTTTCCAACGAGAAGGGAATTAATTTTCTCATTATATTTGTTAAAATCAAGACAATTGCATTAGGTCTCAGATGGGTTGCACAAGGCTGATGAACGAATGTCATGTGGAAACAGTGTACAAAGTTTAGTGTAAAATTATGCAATTGAAATGAAGATTGTTGATATTATTGTCAATGTTCATGAAGGCTGTTATGATTTTAGTTTATCAGTATCAAGCCATATCCTATAAATAGTACGTGTATTCTCCCTAGAGCAACCGAAATCTCCATCAAAATTGAGTTCTTATCTTCGCGCGCTAGCAGTAGTATTTATGTTTGTTCATTTAGTTAAGTGAGCAGAGAATTTTGTCGCTCTTAGGATTTCTCGCCCGACCAATAAGTGTTTTAAAACGCTTCCGAGAATGGTTGATCAGAGAAAAGGATCCGGTGGTGAACGTAATGCCTGCTTCAAACCGAAGCGGAAAAAATACCCAATAGGGGAGAGGGAGGCAAGTTGGCGAGGGAGGCAAGATGACGAATCGGTAATTTGACCCGTTGTAATGAAGGTAGCGCCACCTACTTTTTTTTTCTGAAGATGCATCATAACAAGGCCAAACTTTGTACTCGGTAACTCTGCCGAAGTTCATCCAAATAAATCTCCATCATGCAAAGGGTGCAAGCGCTGTACTTTGCGAGAGATTTATACAAAGCAAACTGGATATTGCTTTCATCCAGGAGCCATGGACAAATAACGGAAAAATATTGGGTATTGAAACTAAATCGTGTAAGTTGATATATGATGAAACACAGCAGTCCCCAAGATCTGATATCCTTGTGAACGAGTACGTTAAAATGTTACCTATTACAGAATTTATACAACGAGATATTGTAGCGGTTGTTTTTGAAATTCCTACTACTCGTGGAAGAACAGAAATCTGCGTGGCGTCTGCATATTTTCCAGGAGACGTAGACGAAGTGCCTCCCCCTGGAGTCCAAGCATTTGTATCTTTCTGTAGATCTCAGAATAAAGCATTCATCATCGGGTACGATTCAAACGCACATCATACGATATGGAACAGTACAGATATTAATGAACTTTTATGAACTCCATAAGGCAGGAAGTTTTGGATTTGACATTTTGCAGTAATACTCTCTCTGAAAACATATTTAATTGGCATGTTTCTGAAGAAATATCGCTGTCCGATCACAAACACATAATGTTTGACTATAAAGTGAATAACATTATTAGAGAAACTTTCAGGGATCCCAGAAAATCAAACTGAGAACCTTACTATTCCTATCTATCGGTGGGGGGTAGCTTCCCAGAAAAAAGTATTAAAACTAGTGAGGAACTCGAAAAAACCTCTATTTATGTTACAACAAAAATAATTCACGCTTACAATAAGAGCTGCCCAGTCAAGGTACGATCAACAGATAGGGATGTACCATGGAGGAATACTAGGCTGGAAAATTTAAGAAAACACGCTCGAAAAATGTTTAACCGAGCAAAGCGTACTTCGCAATGGGATGAATATAGGAAAGCACTCACTGCCTATAATAAAGAGATCAGAAGATCTAAACGTAAAAATTGTAGGCACACATGTGAAAACATTGAAAGTACTCCAGTCGTTGCAAGATTACAAAAAGTTTTGGCAAATGATCATTCTAATGGTTTAGGAACTCTCAAAAAAGAGGACGGAAAGTTCACTTCTAATGCATCGGAGACCTTGAGTTTAATGATGCAAGTTCATTTTCCAGGATCGCTACCGGTCTTGAGTGATAGGACGACTTGCATAGATCCACATACTGATTTGCAACAGAATCACACTTTACCGTCTGAAGATTTCAATGATAATACCAGTAAACCTGGGCATGAAATGATCAGTGCAGAAAAGCAAGATCTAGCGAGTTGTAGTTTCACTCATGCAAGAGTCGAATCATTTGATCCTTTTAAATCACCGGGAAGCGATGAGATCCGTCCTGTGATGATCCAGAAAAGTGGAGGAACTGTAGTGCCCTGCTTAACAGAAATGTTCAAAGCTAGCTTACGATTGAACTATATTCCAAAGAATTGGCGACAAATTCGGGTTGTTTTTATTCCCAAAGCTAATAAAAAAAAGTCCAAAATCGTTTAGGCCTATTAGTCTTTGGTCATTTATGCAGAAATTAATGGAGAAACTAATTGATGACTATATCAAATCGCAATACTTGAAATCGAACCCCTCAGTAAACTTCAATTTGCATACCAGCCAGGAAAATCAACAGTAACAGCACTTCATACACTAGTAACGAAAATTGAAAAAACACTTGAAGTCAAAGAGTTGCTACTAGCCGCGTTCTTAGATATTGAAGGAGCGTTTCACAATGCATCCCACAATTCAATGAGAAATGCTATGATACAGCGTAATTTCGATGAAACTGTTGTAGAATGGATATTTCAAATGCTACAAAAAAGAGAAATAACGTGTAAGCAGGGAGGGGCCACAGTTACAATAAGAACTGTGAAAGGATGCCCACAAGGAGGGGTTCTTTCACCTCTGTTATGGTCATTGGTAGTAGATAACCTACTGGCACTCCTTGAAAGGATAGGATTTGAAATCATAGGCTGTGCAGATGATATTGTAATTGTAGTTCGTGGGAAATATGAGCATGTAATCAGAGACAGATTGCAATATGCTCTAAACTTAACTATAGCATGGTGTAATGATGAGGGTTTATCTATAAATCCTCATAAAACTACTGTTGTTCCTTTTACACGTAGAAGGAAAATGAAAATACCAGATTTGCATTTGCTAGGAACTAAAATAGTGTTTTCTCCAAAAGTGAAATATTTAGGAGTAACACTTGATAGCAAGCTCAATTGGAACTAGCATTTAGATGAAATAATACATAAGGCTACAAATGCATTATGGATTAGTGAAAGAACATTCGGTAACAAATGGGGACTTAGACCTAAAATGATCTACTGGATCTACACTGCTATAGTGAGACCTAGAATAACATATGCGTCATTAGTTTGGTGGCCAAAAACAAAATCCAAGCATGCTCAGGAAAAGCTAGGAAAATTACAAAGGTTAGCTACAGTTTCCATCACAGGAGCAATTCGTAGTACGCCATCTAAAGCACTAGATGCAATGTTAAATCTACTTCCCTTATATCTATTCGTTCAATTGGAGGCGGAAAAAACGCACTAAGGCTGAAAAGAACAAAACAGTTCTTTGATGGAGACCTTAGGGGTCATTTAAGTATTCTAAAGGAATTCAAACTTAATCCCATACTAACTCAGGAGGACTGGATGAACAGGCAATACAACTTTGAACGACTATTCAATGTGACTGAGCCAAGCCGCACTGAATGGGAGTCAGGGGGACCTGATATTCACCCAGGATCTATAATTTTCTACACTGATGGTTCTAGATTAAACGAAAAAGCCGGGGCTGGAATAACCGGCCCTGGAGTGAACATATCAATTTCAATGGGCAAGTGACCAACTGTATTTCAGGCAGAAGTACAGGCAATTATTGAATGTGCAACAATTTGTCTAAGGCGCAATTATAGACATGCAAACATATGCATTTTTTCTGACAGTCAAGCTGCATTGAAAGCATTGAAGTCAGTTACCTGTACTTCTAAATTAGTTTGGGAGTGTATTCAACTTCTTCAAGAGGTAGCTAAAAAAAAGTGCAGTGAACCTATTCTGGGTTCCAGGGCACTGTGGAGTTGAAGGTAATGAAAAAGCAGATTTGTTAGCTAGATGTGGATCATCGAAACCATTCCTAGGACCAGAACCATTTTGTGGGGCCCCTGAATGTACCCTCAAAATGGAATTAAAGAACTGGGAAAAATCAAAGATTGATGGCATCTGGACACATAGTACAGTAGCTCGACAGGCTGAATCATTTATATCACCAAGTAAAAAAGTAACTGAAAGACTTCTCAACCTAACAAAAATTATAGGAGGTTGTGTCCAAGATACGACCGCATTGTCGACGTAGAACTACGCTGTTATTTTATATAAGTCGCTTGTTTATACCTTTGGATATTATTCTATAATGCTTTGGCGCACCTTAACATTTGCTTTGCTATAATGTCAGTTTAATGCATTGATGCATTCTCAAAGGCGAAGCCCAACCAACGAAGCCCTTATGATAACGGAAAACAAACAATGTTAACTGCTTGGAAAAAGACTGAATTGTGCCACACAGCTTGTACTCTGCTGTAACACCCATCGATGCGAATTCGCTGATGAGTTTGTCAAGAGCGACCGCCTTCACCACCAGCGGGGGGAGCTTGATTTTGGTTGCTGCCTGGGTAACGGCGTTTACATTTTCGACCGACGCGCCGATATCGCATACTTCGATGTTGTTCGATGCAGTGTCACACTCGCGAAGGCTCGGTTCAGTGCGAGCGCTTTTCACTGCAGCAACATCGCGTGCATCATTAGATGATGCTTGCCTCAAAATTTTACTGCTCCTGGTAATGCGTTCGTTTTTTGCAGGGCTCGAGGCTGCCTTCCTTTTCTTCTTGCTCATGACACACTACGCGAAGCTTCCAATTTATGACGCGGAAAGAAAAACACACGATACGAATAACGTGAAAAACGAACAGAAAAACCAAACGACGATATCCAAATTGGATTACTACTGGTGGGGTTCAATCTTAGATAGAAGCGCAGCGAAAGCAAAGTGAACTGGATTGCTCGACAGTCCGATTCCGAATGAAAGTTTGCCTCAGCGAGATCCACTGTTTATACTCTAGGCAAGTATTCCCCTTCATTATTCTACTGTTCCTTTGTTCGTGGAGACTTTAAATCCTACGATTTCCCCTCCGTTTGGTCGTCGATAAGTTGCTCGTTATTGACAGCTCTGTTCGGGAAAGCACACAAATGGACAGAACAAATGTATGGGAAAATGGAAACGCTTAAGGTTTTCATGAATTTTAACGATTTACAAACCAGGGGATTCTAATGTATAGCATATTAAACAAATGTTACGGAATTTCGGATTCGTTTAGTATGTAAATCGCCAAATTCCGTTCGCGGCAAAAATAGTTATTAATATTAACTTTATTTCATAAAAACGTGACCTGTTTTCTGATTTGGCACCCTTAATGAAAGACGTAGTTCTACGTCAAAAAGACCTATGCACTTTCAGTGGCCTAGTGACAGGACATTGTCCAAGCAAATACCACCTAAAGAAACTAGGTAAATTAGAAGATGATACCTGTCGTTTCTGTAACCTAGAAAGAGAAAGCTCGGAACATTTATTATGTAATTGCGAAGCACTTTTTCATAGAAGGCGCAATTTCTTTGATAAAGGTTTAATGCAACCTGCAGATGTTTGGATAGCTTCCCCCAATAAGTACCCCCCCAAATGTACCCAACAGGAAAAAAACTCTGCCGAAAACGTCATCACAAAAAAAGTGTAAAATAAAAATGTGAAAAATCGTGATTTTGTTATTTTTTTCCGTTTTTTTTTCAAATTTCATTATCCACTTTATGAGGAAAGTTTAAATTTCAATATAATTTTATACATGACAAAGGTACTCTATTGTACAGAATCTGTTTGTTTCCGGCGAGTTTCAATTATGAATTTTTTTCAGCTAAATTTTTTTATTAAAAAAGTCGCTTGGGGGCAAGTTGGCGAACTGCAACATTATGTTAATTTTTAGTTATTTATTGCAGATGGTTAGAACTTATAAGCGAAAAAGATACCAATGTTGGTCGGACACCAGTTTGAAGAATGCTCTGAAAGCTATAGAAGAAGGTTCGCCTGTTCTGGGTGCTTCAAAACTGTTCAGTGTGCCAGAATCAACTTTGAGACGCTATCGACGAAAATATCCAGACATGGAGGTTAGATTTTCAATTCAGCACATTCTGAATGCAGTTATTGACAAACCATACGTGTGTGATTTATGTGTACATTGAACTTATTTGTACTTCTCAAGTCCTTCTGTCTTATAAATAAATAATTGTTGTTACATTTTGTTGATTTTCAGGTGACCAAACCATATTCGCCAACTTGCCTCCACGTGGAGGCATGATGGCGAATTCCACACTTTTTGCGCAAAGTTTTTTGGTGGGCAAGTTTTTTTAGTTTTTTGCCCATCCAATAGATAATATAATGAAAAACACTTCAGACTTTAAGAATCAGAATCAACATTAAAAAAAAAGAAAAAATTTCAAGCTCCAAGGCTCGCCAAAGCTAAACGTCGCCAGCTTGCCTCCTTCTCCCATACGATAGAGTAAAATCGTATCTTCCCAAGCGAGATTTGGTGAAAAACCTTAGATAGCATTATCTTACGTTCAGAAAGCAAAGAAATCAGCAGATCTTTCAAGGCTGTTAAAAATCTGAACCGGTATGATAGGTAGGAAACCAATTAAACTCGTGATGAGTTTAAAGTTGTTTGGATCTATTTAAATTCAAATTATTCCTCATTTTGATTATAATTATTATATCAGGAAATGAATTAAAATCAATCTAATTATTTCGTTGGCTAAGCTTTGCTGTGCACATACCTCAGAAGTCTTTCTCGATTGTAACCAGGTTAGCTCTCCTAACATTTTTGACGTAGGACTACATTTTTCAGTAAAGGTTCCAAAACAGAAAACAGGTCATGTTTTGATAAAATAATCTTAACGTTAATGACCAGTTTTACATCGAACGCATTTTGTTGAATATGCTATACATTAAGATTTCCAAATCCGTAAATGGTTAAAATCAAAGAAAATTAGAAGCGTTACTATCTTCCCTTACATATGTTTTGCACAATTGTGTGCTTACCTACTGGTATTGTCAATTAGGATCTAGTTATGCATCTGTGAGTTACAATATTACCGCTGGGAATCAAATGCAGCGTTCGTTCTATGAACAAAGGGGAGAGAGAAAATATTGCAACTCAAGCCTCTCGTTGATAACATAGTTGATATGAAAGGTGCGATTCACGATTTCTAGCGCATAGTGCTGTTCCAGCCAGCCCACAGCCAATGGATTTTATCGAAGGCATGTTCATGCATTTGTTCTGTGCATTTCACTGCTGCAGAGAAAGTAATATTGTTTTTCATGCTCCCAACGTTTGCATCTATGATAAGGGCGAGTAAATGGATATGCGTTCTCCATTGGAAATATTCTGAATAGCTTTTTACAAAGATGAAAGCGAATGACATTCAAAATTTTGACATTTATAGTACAAATCTATATACCGTTCTGAATCATAATTCGGACACTTTGTTCTAATATCTGGAAATGCTTCATACACTGATGATATAACTATAAAATTAATATCACAATTGCTTCTTTAGAGTAATTTCTTGGTTTCCCTATCACTTAATTTGAGAATTACATTTGAATTATTACATAGTAGGAAAAAATTCAACAGCACTACTCATTATCATTAGTGTTTGTTTAGCGTGAGCACGTAGAATTTACCCGTTCATAAATATTCAAATTCCTCCCGTGTTTCATCAGTTCTCATCTTCGTTAACAGTTTACTGTGATTGCTTGGTAAGTGTTTCGCAGTTGACTATAAAATATAATCAATTGTAATGTAATTTTCGCACAAAAAATTACAAAAAAAAAGGGTCCGAAATTCTAATTCAATCTGTCCGAAATTTGACGGACCCACTTCAACACACGGTCAAAACAAAACTACGAGTCTGAATGAAACCATTAAATGCGGATAATGGCAATCCTACATGCCCCACGAATTTATTTTAGTCTCATCAATGTCCTTGATTGATGAAAGAAGGGTTACTTATATAGATGGAAACAACAAAATCTGGTAAAAATAACACTCTGTAGTCGTGGCACTAGTTTTTATGACACGAAAAAAGCTTACGCAATCAATAAAGCAATTTTAGTAGATAACAATGCTGGCATCCTAAATGCGCCGTTCGAGTGCAAAGGATTAAAACAGGATTTTGGCATTCACAGTGATGAAAATAAAAAGAGGCGTAGTCTCAATGGTGATTCCGGATTGTCCAGTGGAACCTTGGCATTTAGGCATTTACTGTGATGAAAATATGTGTTATGTTTGTTTCTTTTCATTGTTTGGGACAAAACTTTGAATAATACCATTGATTTAAACATCTCATACAAGTTTTATTTTTAATAAGAAGGAGATAAACAGGTTTAAGACAGGTTTTAATAACAAGTTTAAGAAAAACTCAATAGCAGTTTGTTGCGTATCCATCGGTCTGAAAAAATAATGTAAAATCAGAGAAATAAACAAATCAAATGAATTTTATTACCATTTGTGCACATTACTTCGTCTTTCGATGCATTTCTTGGGGCACAGAATCCGGGGAAACGAGTTGCTTACTTTTTTTTTGACGAGGCAATACTCCTCCTTTTTATTGCAATCTTTTTTCTTTCTTCAGCGGCTTCAGCTTCAAGTCTTTTCTGTTGATTTCTTATAGTTTTTAGAATTTCTGTTTCCACACGCAATTTTGCCTTCATTTCATTCAAGTTCGTGTTGTATTCTTGCTTGGATTCGTCTTCCTTTTTACGTTCCTCAGCATTTTTTCTGCTCCTCCTGGTCTCGATTTTTAATCTCGGTAATAATTTGCAGATTTGACAGTACGCCATACGACACTTTCAGACCTTTTCTTTGCCGAGATTTTTTATGAGTTGTAGTTGCTGGTGTCTTCAGGATGTCCGCTGGTGATCGAAATGAGTTATAGGACACTTCGGGATTACAGGTTCTATTATGTTGAGTTGCTGCTCCATAATAATTACATTCAGCAATTTTTAAGGTTTGTTTTCCTTCAAATGTGTCCGGAGCTCATTAACAGCATCGCGAGCGCGTTTTACAAGTTGTTTAGTTTTAATGTCGTAAGATGGAGAAATAATCTCGACGCTTTGGTCAAGCTCATAGACGCTGATGTCAGTCGATTCTTCAACTGTGTCGTTTCTGGCTATTGATTCAGTAGTATCGTTGTTATTGTCTGCTCTAATTGAGTTAAAGTTCAATAAGTTTTCGTTCGCCGCGGTCGATTCTGTCATTCCGAATGACGGGGACTCGTCATGGAAGGGTTGTAACTTATTGTTCAAACAGTTTTCTATCGAGTTGGCATATTGCTGTTCTAGTGGTGTTTCTGCGATGTATGATTTTCTTGAGTTTAGTAGCAAACGATTCGTGTTTATGTTATCGAAATTGAATGGCTGTAATCCGGTAGATCTCCAGCCGTTGATAATTGTTTGCTTGTTAATCACGTCGTCGTTTGTTTGCTTCAACAAATTCAATTTCATTGAATAAAGGGTGTGTCACATCAAATTGCATCACGGAAAAAACGCTGTAGAAATTTAATTTTTAGGAATGATATCTTCAGCTTTTGCTTATAATCAGATAAGAGTGTATAGATCACGTTGGCCATGCTTCACTGTCAATTTTTCGTAAATTTGGAAAAATGTCGTCGAACGAAAAAGAGCGTCGTGAATTAATCCTGTGCACTCATTTCGAGAATCCGGAGTTGTCACATCGGGACATCGGTAAGATGCTGGGAATCGTCCAATCCACGGTCAGCAGAGTACTAAAACGATACTTCGAGAACCTAACCATCGACCGGAAGGTGAAGAACGACAAAAATGGATGCTCCGTCAGTGAAAAAGATCACAAGCGCGTAGTTAAGCAGTTTAGACGTGATCCGAGAAGTTCGGTCCGGGATGTCGCCAATAAGCTGAATTTGTCAAGTTCATTCGTCCAGCGGACCAAGCAGCGGGAGGGCCTGCGTACATACAAGGTTCAGAAGGCTCCTAATCAAGACGAAAGGCAAAACATGGTGGGGAAGACGCGAGCCCGGAAGCTGTACACCGAAATGCTGATGAAGCCGCATTGCCTGGTAATAGACGACGAAACCTACGTCAAAGCGGACTTTCGTCAGCTGCCGGGCCTGTTGTTCTTCTCCGCAGAGGACAAATTCAGCGTTCCGGAGGAGATTCGCAAGCAGAAACTATCCAAGTTTGCCAAAAAGTACATGGTGTGGCAAGCGATCTGCTCTTGCGGAAAACGGAGCGCCCCCTTCGTGATGACCGGCACGGTAAACGGGCAGGTTTACCTTAAGGAGTGCCTACAGAAGCGCTTACTACCACTATTGAAGCAGCACGAGGGCCCGACCATCTTCTGGCCGGATCTCGCTTCGTGACACTATTCAAAGGACGTGTTGGAGTGGTACGAAGCCAACGGGGTCACCTTCGTGCCAAAGGAAATGAACCCGCCCATCGTACCGGAGCTTCGCCCAATAGAGAAATATTGGGCGATTATGAAGCAGGCCCTCCGGAAGAACCCAAAAGTTGTCAAATTGGAGGCGGACTTCAAGAGAAAATGGATTTCTGTTCAAAAAAAAAACTACAACCTGACGTTGTACAGAACCTTATGGTTGGGTAAAGAGGAAGGTGCGAGCATGCGGGCTTGGGCTCGAAGTATGAATAAAAAGAAGATGCCAAAAGTTGTTTAATAGTTTTTATTTTACTGTCTAAAATTTTCAAAAGGATCGGTCTACTGCGCGAATTTCTACAGCGTTTTTTCCGTGATGCAATTAGATGTGACACACCCTTTCTTCTGTCTGGGTTATTCGTTTCCCCCTTCTGAAAGTTTTCGGTGTACTTAGCTTTTAAGGGATCAAAAACGGCCATATCAAGAACATGAAGAATGTGTGTTGAGTTAGGGTAAAGAATATTGAAAATTACATCGTTTTCGATACACCACCTGTATAATTTAGCAGTATAGTGGCCTGAATACCCATCAACAACTAAAACGATTGGGCGTTCAATATTCATCTTAATCCATCTTGGATTTGGGTGTTGCGTGACCAGCGTCATCCAGTCTGATGCAGTTTGATTGAACCCAGAGTTTGCCCCAATAGACCAAGAAGTAGTTGCCACAGAAACGAGATCATTAATAGCGTCCTTGAATGTTATAAGCGAAGGAATAAAATTTCCATCCGCAGCCACAACATATGTGCAAGCTATATTTTCCTTTGCTTTTCCGCGTTCAAGATTATACACAATTTTTGCTCCTTTTTCCGCATACACCTTGAAAAGATCATCAGTTGAAATAGTTTGATAATTTAATGTAATTAAGTTGGAACTACAGGGTGGGCCATTTAAAGTGGAAGGATTTGTATTTGCAATAGCAAAGTAAATAAGTGGAATTTTAATTTTTTTTTTTTGAAATTCATTTATTTTGGTCCAAGGAGATTTGTTCTAACTACTTTTTGATTATGATATCTCGTAAATGACCGCCTCTGGCCTTGACCGCAAAATGTGCCCTTTTTTCGGCATTTTCCATCACTTTGCCCAATGTTTCGGCCGATATGGCAGCAATTTCTTGTCGGATATTGTCTTTCAGCGCAGCCAGGGTCCTTGGTTTACCAGTGTATACCTTGGATTTTAAATATCCCCATAAAAAAGTCAGGAGGCGTCAAATCAGGTGATCTCGGTGGCCAGTCATAATCGCCGTTTTTCGATATTAATCTTCCGGGGAACATTTCGCGCAATAATTTGGTCGACGTGGTAAGTCAGATGGGTTAAGTTGTTGAGCCATTTGAATTTTATACGGAAACATTTTCAAATCAACACGAATTATGCGTCGGAGAGTGGTTCGAGCGATGCCTAACTCTTGCGAACGATGGCGACCTGATGTCGATGGAGTCTCTGCATCAATATTCTCGTCGAAACGTCTTGGTCGTTGTCTGGACAGATGACTGGCATTACCAACACTACCAGACGATATAAATTTGGCATATAATCGACGTATAGTGTTGTCTCCAGGCGATTTTTTAACTTTATTTTTATTTTTCCACGAACGTTTAGTTAACACAATTGAGAAGTTATTTTGAATGTACAGCTGAACAATTTCAGCGCGTTGTTTAGGTGTGTATTGTTCCATGGTGAAAAATTGTACTGAAATGACGCTTCCAACGCGGTATGACATTTGTTAATCTGACATCTCTGTCAAAAGTTATGGGGTTGCCAGATGCTTCCACTTTAAATGGCCCACCCTGTATATTGAAAATACAAAATTCAAAGTGTATTTGAAAATAGAGATATGGCATAGTTTGTTAGCCATAATGTGTAAAATCAGTTGCCTCATTCCTATTTGTTAAATTCAGAATGAACATCAAAAACTATGCATAGATAAAGTTAATATTTTGAAGTTTACAGTTTTCATTTCGACTCACCTAAAATGGTATATAAAATTTTTAATATTGTTTAAAATTTACTGATGTAGTAACCTCTTGCCTACCTTTTTAGGAACAGGATTCATAACAAAATTTGTTTCATCTACGTTCCACCAAGATGATGGCCGATTCAAAACCTCGAGATTATCCGCTTTTTCAAATTGACTGTACACAAAGTCAATCTTTTTCTCGTTTTTGCTCTACCCACGAAACATACGAGATTTTGGATACCAGTCAGTGTATAAATATTATCATTTCAATGAAGCTTATCAGGAATAAATCTGAAAACAGCTTCTAATTGAATAAAAAAAAAATTAATGAAATTAAAAATGTTGCACTCGGGTAAATGTTCACTCGGTGCTATTCGGGTACCTGTCACATTTGGGCAATTATTACATTCGGATGATCGGAATTTGGGTGAATATCTTTCGGCTAAATGTGACACAGTCGTTTGGGCCACCAAATTTCACACAATATCTTTGATCAATAGAATTATCTTTATCAAAAATCACCGAGCAAAAAAAAAAGATCGCGCTCGAAATTGACATTAAGACCACAGACACTAATACCAACTTTAAAAAAGAAAATTGAAATATGTTCAGCAGGATGATTTTAAATTGCAAATTCCCGGTATATATTTGACAGAATGTATATTAGGGTGGCAATGAATGTATAAAAAAAAATCATCACTGAATTTCAAGAACCGACACATTTTGTTCATTAGCCAAAAACACAAATACCTGCGCAAAATTTCAGCTCAATCGAACATGATTAAGGGGCGCCTCAAAGCGCTCAAAGTTTTGATCTTTTCACCCTCGAAAATCTCCCATGTGGGGGGGGACTTACATGAAATCGGGGTTTTCGAAAACTTTTGTATATTAGATTAATATCTATTTTTTTTTGCACAGATTTCGAATTCTTTCAGTGATAATCACCGTTCATATCTTTCAAACTAAAATTGATTCCAAGTTTTAACTTACACCAACATGTCCAACAAATTACACCAACTTACACCAACATGTCAGCAACAAATTTGTTCATACAATATTTATTATGCTTTAACAAATTGATGTTGTAACAATCTGGAAAAGAAAAAAATATATACACGATCGAATTATTAACGTAGGACTGCGATTTTGTTTATCCATTTCGCTTGATTATCACTTCGAATGATATTTTTGAATACAACTAAATTACTTCCAACACCACTCAACGATGAAAAACGCTCTTATCTTTTTTAGCTGAACAATCACGACTGTAAATAATTATATAGATTAATATGATAAATCTATTTGATAAATATTAACCACCAAAAGTGGGTCGAATGGGTTTTGTAATCTTTGTTATTTCAATTCAACTGCGAAACATAACTATACCGTGCATATTTGGGCAGATTAACTCTTCAGTAGGAATTCAATTTCGGATGAATATTTGGTAGTCCACGAAAGGCACATGAAGCATGAACCAAAACCGCTGAAATGTACTTGTAGAGACACGAATTTCGGCCGTTTTTTCGAGCGAGCTGCGTAAAAATAAAACAAAGTATATTTTTACTATCTATTCTATCATTATTTGTTCATCTATCTTTTAACAATAAAACAAAAATTGAACGGAGAAAAAATATTCACAACTAGAATAGTTAAGAGCTGATGAAGTGAGAGGGTTAAAAAAAAAGTCGTGCCATGGCGTACACGATTCCAGCCCTTCTGGTTAGCTGAAACATAAAAATTGAACAGATTCTGAATCAGTAAACATTGATAAAATGGCGACCGTTTAAAAAACAAAATGCGGTTTAAAACGTTTTTCTTACGTTTCCCGATTTTTTAAAAATAGTAAAATAAAAAAAAAATTTTTTTAGAGGTTCATGCGATTGTATTCATATAAATTCGACAAGAATCGGTTCGGTAGATCCTGAGATATCCTGAGATATCTCAAGCAACATTCTCAGAACATGCACTTTGTGCATGTTCTGAGAATGTTGCTTGAGAATTCATTCAATTTTGCACGCCCGTTCAGCCCGATAATAAATCATTAACTGATGATTCGCCGCGGCACACAGTGGTCCCTTAGAAATTCTAGGTGGCATTAAATAGAAAAATGAATGGAAATGCCTTGAAATTTGTTGTACGGGGCTTTTCAAAGATGTTAAATCTATTTTTGAGTCATTTTGGTTATGAACTCCAAAACAAGGGCTGAGGGAGGGGGTAAAATTTGAAATTTTAGGAAAAAAAACACGTGTGGGGTGTCTAAATATATGTTTTCAAACTTCCTGAAAACGTTGTCAATATTCTTTTTACCCAAAACCCAAAAGGGGATGCAAGAGGAGGGGATAGAATTTGAAAAAAAAATCAAAAAACACGTGTGGGGTTTCAAAATATTTATGGATGTTTTCGCAAAGTGGTCGAAGGTGGCCAGAAATCAGAAAGGGACAGTGTAAAGGGGACTCTAAGAAAGACATTTTGTTATAAAAAACCTTGGAGGTATTTGGAGAATTTTTTGTAGATCTACTTTTGTATAAATCCAATGTAAATTGTACTTACTTTCAAACACTCATTTTACAGCTTCATTTTTTTTCAAACTAAAAACGGAATACAAATTCTAAATCAGCATAAAATTCTTTATCCAAAACACCATCACATTATTTTTTAATGTATTTTGTAGCACTAGATGCCTTGAAGAGTATAGAACAAAACTAGACCTTTCATTCGGTCAGGCATTGTTGTTCATTTTTCTATTTAATGCCACCTAGAGTTTCTGAGGAACCATCGTGCGGCAGATGCAGTATGTATTCAAATTGTGCCTTGCTGCTACGCTGCCGTTCTACGCATAGTTGTCCCATGTTACTTTTTGACAATTTTCACTTTCCTTCATAAAGCGATGTTTTTATGCCTAATCTTCCAGAAAACCACAAAAAACTTATTGTTTGTTCCCAGCTTTTCAAAAAGCAACATCAAGCTCAATTGTCCCATGTTGATATTCTAGGCATAACTGTGCGTGGAGGCGATCTGGCGTAGTGGTAACATGAGGTCACGCAGAGATCAAGAGTTCAATTCTCCCTCCCGACATTCTTCCAAAAATGGAAGTAAAAATGACGAACCAACCGAAATGTGTTGAAAGTCACTATAATAGAGAAAAAAATGGCATAACTGTCCAAAATTTTTTTTTTGTAAATCCATAATGAATGAATCGGTTCAAGTGCAACAATTTTATGTCACGCTTTCAGCAGGGTTAATGCACTCATTTCTGGTTTGGAAGAACGAACTAATTCTCCAACAAATAAAAAAAAATTAGGCATTCGCTTACAAGGTATACAGAACACGTGTACACCTTGTTAGCGAATGCCTAATAAAAATGAGATTTATATTCTGTAAAGGTGTTGCACATCACTCCCTTCTTCATAAAACGATTTTTTTATGCATAATCTTTAGGAAAAACCCCATAAAACTTATTGTTTGCTCCCAGTATTTCAAAAAACAACATCAAGTTCAATTGTCCCATGTTGTTATTCTAGGCATAACTGTCCCACCGTGTATTTTTGAACCGTAATCAAGCCTGATTGATTCAAGTGAGTGTAACTCTTCACATTTCATTAACAATAGTTTCCTGCTTATAAAAACACGGTGTATTGCCAAACCGAAATGCTTAAAACTTCTGGTAGACAAATATGCTAGCGAACATTGATTGCGTTTTTCTCAGTTGCTGATTGTGGAACGTGGGACATCTATGCGTAGAACGGCAGTACGGTCGTTGATTGTTTTGATCGATACAATTAGAAAAGCACTGATTGAACCAAACCGAACTTGGGATTTTCGTTTAGATAATGTCTGTCTTGTGTCATATTCAAAGTTGCCTTGAGGTTCCACAACAGTGGAAAACGAACCTAAAGAACCACTCGAGAGCAATACCAATAGAGCTTCGCAGAAGCATACCAAAAAGTCAACGTTCTGGGTGCATCATACTGCATATCCGTTGTATCTACATTTTCGGCACCACCGATCGAATGTTTCAACAAATTCCATCGATTGATATAATAAATGGTCAGCACAAAATCGAATGTTATTTTTAGTTTAAGTAAAAATAAATTCAGTCTGTACATGGCACATGAGCATATCAGCTGCATTTTTCTCAAAACACACCCGAGAACTCTCTGCATTTAGATTATTTACAATCAGGTGGATTCAAATTAAGACCAGAAATTAAAACCTTCAGAAAACATCGCTTTACCGTCGCTACGCATCGCCATCGAATAGGCGTTTGAAAATAATCAGTTTCATAACACAAAATGATCACTGACCGTCAATAGTCGAATCGAAATCTGCTTATCAACTTATCAAAGTGTATCAAATCACGCACGAACGCTTGTACAGCTCGATGGGCACAGCAATTGTCAACATTCAACCATGCAATACTATGTTGTGAAACGATTATGTCCGATTGTTCATTATAAATCCATTGCATTATTAATCCTACAATCGGTTCCATTCGCCGGATGAAATGACCTGATCAATTAACCCTAACTCATCTCCGAGTTCACCGTCAAGCATTAACAAAATCATACATACAGCCCTACCGTGAACTCACCCACCCACACTGCAAACACTCGCTTCCATTCGATTCACACTCGGCTAATTTCCACGCTCAATTACCGCTCGACCAAAAACCTTTCCCCCTTCCCCTTCCCATCCCATGCAAATCAATAAGTGCCTAATCGATGACAGGATCGGGACACTCGGCGCAGAATGGAGGGAACAGGAGAACAAACGGGGAGAAATTACCAAAGAGCAGGAAAGAAAAAAAAAGTAAATCCCGACTCATCGAGCTGTTCATAATAAGGAAACAACGTCACAGTGTCACGCTGCTAAGTTAATCGTCGGATTTTCCTCGCACACAAAAACACATTTTTCACCGCTCCGCAATAAGAAAATCTCCGTCCGACGTTTGGCCGGAGGGTGGAGGCAACCAAAGAAATGCCGGGGCAGGGCTTAGAGTTATTTCTTATTGTTTCAAGGATTCCAGTTACTTGGCATATTTTCATAGTTGGGCAGGAGGCGAGAAGATGGGTGTCTATAACGAGTTGGGGGATGGGAGAGTGGAGGTGAAATATGGGAAGAAGAAAAATGATTCTACTTGACGAAGCGTGTCAGCTTCGGAGGCGGAGGCCAAGAGAGGGTACGAATAATGGGATGGCAACCAAAGGGTAGCCTCATTCATCCGAACACAAAACTAAATATGAGTATAGTTGATTGCAGGCTACTTTGGGGGCGGTGGGAAAATTTTTGGAGTTCGAAGTTACATGGCGCTGCTGCATCGAGGGTTCGACCGAGGGATGGTAATTTTCCGGGTTTGCGAACGGAACCATAGAGCAGAGTGTGTTTAGGGAACAAAATTTACCCGTAGGCGACTCGATGTTAGCATAATGTTTAAAGCTAATGGCGAATATTAGCATAATACTTCCATGACAAGACACAGTCGGATAGTTATAGGACAAATATTTCAAAGCTTTTAGAAATTGTGATAATTTGAGAGTAAAATTATTACAAAAAAATATACTAGCCCAAAAATTTAGGAACGGTTTTCTACGAAGTTTAATTGATATCCCTTTGTTGTATACCGCTTTAAAGAAAACATCACTAAAGGAAAAACTCTCTTGGTATTTTATAGAAAATAAAAATAAACAAGTGATAAAAAAGGCGCAAATGGCAGCTCATTCCACAGCTGAAAAGAAGCTCGGATATCTGCTCCTGTCACGACCCCCAGTTCCTTTTCGGTTCTAGAGCTCTCCTTACCACCAGCTATACGAATGCTTAAGCTTCCCTCGGAGGATTGAATCCCCTCCGTAAGGATGAAAGGGTGCAAGGAAACGAAAGTGGAAAACTGCCATCTCACATTGCAAAACGAATAAAACTACAATGATTGTAAAGTTTGGAATGAAATTCTTTCACCCCTCTCTCTCCCCACGGTCGCGCGACATGCCTTCTAGCGCCGGGAAAGGTTTCGATTGTTTCTCGTTAGACAGCGATTATTCAGTTTCGGTACCAATCGCCCCTCGGAGACCACTTCAAGCGCGCGCGCTCGAAGGACTCTTGCTCTCCGTTGCTTCTTCTTCGAGGAGGCCATTGCGTCACGTGGAAATGTGTCAACTTGCCGCCTGCCGGCGAAGTGTTGAGCATAGGGGAGCTGCAAAAGTTGCGTCTTCCACTCCGGACGACGCGAAGAAAGCATCGAATTGAAATTAATTAATTTCGAATTTCGAACCTCGCCCCCCTGCCACATTTTCCCTTTGGTGGGGCAGTGCGCGATTCTTTAATGGCCCGGGCTCTGGAGTGGCTATAAATCTTAGCCCTGCCGGATTGACCATACCCAACTGTTTGCCTGTTGGCACGATTCGTATGGGTATCTCGGGGGCAAGGGTCTCCTTCAAATTGAAAGAAACAGAGGCAGAGCAAACTGCAATCACTTTAATTAACGAAATACGGCTCTGTTGGCAGCGAGGATAATATTTTACGAGAGCGGTTCCTTTCCTGCGACAGCGAGAAGCAGCTGACGTTGCTTCGCGTTCGTTTCATGGTAAAAAAACTTTGTGGCAGCAGTTGCCTGTGGAGGCCTATTTCTGGGTATGGTTTTTTCAAAGCTTTATAACGAATTTGATCATTCCATAGCATTCACGTTCTTCCTGTTTACTGGAGTGTTGTTTACACTAAATCTTCATTGAAACGTTCATTCAACTTATAACATAATATTCTTAATAGTGTTATTCTGAATAATATATATTCACTAGCTGACCCGGCAAACGTTGTTCTGTCATATAAATTATTTCTATTGAATATTTTGGGTATCAAATAAAACATAACTAATGCATTGCAAGTATCGTTGAATGTTGAATGATTCGAACGAAAGTTCGTGTGATGTTTTTTGATTCAATGTGTTTCATTAACGTAAATGACATTTGATATCTCAATAGTTGAATGTATAGAGAAAAAAGGTAATACTTTTTTGTCGTAAAGTAGAAAAATGAAATAAATAAAACTAACATTCACTTCGTCTAAATGCTGTTTCGTTGATGGAAAATGCGCGCTAATAATTTTCAAGATGGGCAGATTTCGTCGTTTACATTCAATTAAGGAGTATTCACATCGGTGTTCTAGTTTTGAAACACAGCCATATTGCTTCAAGGATTTGCAAAGGTAATAATTGATCTTACCCGATCTGTAGAACTCATCGTTAATGTAACCATAATTCTGCTCAGCTGAGGCGAATATGGTACTAGTCAACGATTTTCAATGTCAATGTCCGCGTTGCTGATATTTGTGAACGGTTGTCCGTCTTTATCAGTATTTCTTCGATGATATATTGAATAACCACCAACGCTTGTGATCGTGTCGTTAATGAAATCTCTAGGAGAACTTTGTACATATTCCATCTATCATGTAATGCGAGAAAAGTTTCAGATCACCACATGGGCCATGAACCAGGCTTGTGGTAACAGTATCGAACAGTCATTCACATTCTGGAATCCGGTTGGTTTGAAACTCGATCGAGTGTAATAACATTTACTCTCTATCAGATTAACAAACCCGAGAGCAATTTTGAATTGTTGTAATTTAAATGAAAATTATCACTCAATGTCGTTTAAATACATAGAAGACATAGTCCTGATCCTATCTTAACTTTTTTCTATAAATTCCTTGCATTCCTCGAATTTCCATAAAAAAACAACATCAGACACATGTTTCGTTCAGGATTTCGCCTCACTTGGAGAGAATGTGTTACTTTTTTACATAGAACAAATATTTGATATGCAGAACTAATTTTAAATCAAAATATTTGCTATAAAAGCGTATATACATTACCATTTTTGCTTCACAAAAAATGAACACGGAGCCTAATGTTGTCTTTGTCGAATCGCGTGGCAAGGTAGCTGCATTTGCACAACTCGATTGAAGTTGATTCGAAAGGGTTCTTCTTCTTGAATGGCGTTAACGTTCCCTGTGGAACTTTTGCCGTCTCAACGTACTCATTAACTAGCGTCGTTCATTAATACTTGGTTGAGATTTCTATGCCGAATAACACGCCTTGAATGTACTCTAAAGTGGCAAGCTCTAGAATACGCGTGACCACAGTGCAAGCCGGAAGAATTTTCTTTGACGAAAAATCCCCCAACCAGAACGGGAATCGAACCCGAACACCCGGCATGATAGTGTGGGACGCTAACCACTCGGCCACGGGTGCACAATTCGAAAGGGTTACAGAATGCGAAATTGCAATTCTTTGGGATAATTCTGACTCGATTGGGTTTTAGAATACGTGGTGAGTAGGGAATCAGTTGACAGATCTGGAATTTCTGTGTGAACTATACTATTGATTTCCTCATGACTTATTTTGTGGACTAGCCAAACTAAAAATGTCTGCATGAGGCAATCCTCGCTTCTTCCATTCAACCGAGTACATCCAGCAACATGCGGGACCGAATACGGGTAATGTCATGACAATGTAAAACGCAATACATAATAGCAAAGAAGTACAGGTCGTACTCGATTATCCGGCGTATTGATTTTTTTTCACTCCGGATAATTGAATCCTCCAGATAATCGAGTCAAAAAAAATTTTTTTCTTTATTTGTTTTTTTTTGCATGTATTTTTCGTTTTTTGAAAATAAAAGAGGAATTTGATTTTTGGTTCATCCCCTTAATGTCAGAAAACACTTTTCTCACACGAAAAAAAAAATATTATCCAGATTCTCTCAGGAGACGATCATATTTGATGAAAAAAATTCTCCTACGCATATGTTCGAATTTCAACAATTACAGAGTTACAGAACTTTTTTTTTTCGGACTCTATTGCTTCAACCTGGCTTTACATTAAAAAACGCTACGGAAGACGATTCTGATACTTTCATTTGAAAGATGAGGAAATTTAGTACAGAATATAGTAGTGGAACAACTAAATTAGTGAGTTTTAATTACATTTTGGAAGTGAAACACTTAAAGTTAATAATTTTCAATGTGTTATTATTAATTTTCTCCTAAAAATTTATATTAAACTAGATTGTTTCTGTCAAATAAAATGAAGTTCTTTAACCGCTCCACAATTTGTTCTTCAACGCACAACTTCTATCTTTCTTAATTTGCAATATCGATATAAACAATTCCTGGTGAAAATTCAAGCAAAATCTTCAAAAATCACGATTTCTACCCCACTGTACATGTAATAGCCAATTAAACTTCACCTTAACGTTGAAAGGTTAAATTTCTTCATGAAATAAGCCATATTATGAAATATAATACATTTTTTTCCGAACTGAATATAATCGAGTCCAAAATTGTATATAATCGAATCACATATAATCGAGTCTCTACCTGTACTGTATTCTATTAGTCAAATCATCTCATTTGATACCAATATTGGGGATTGCAGAAAATACATAGTCGACTATTTTGTGGCGGCGACCTTTTCGAATTTATGTTGTTCATAGTGTAGTGTATTCTCCAAATCAAGCCATTCAGCGATTTTTTTGCGGCGGCCAAATTGAGTTTTTCAAGATCATGGAATACGCAGTTTTATAATGACAGTATAATTAATTGTATTTCAGATCAATCATTCAACAGGAACGGGGTCAATTTTCTATTAATGTGGGACAACCCAACAAACACTCAAACATACATAGAAATAGGTCAAGCTGAATGAAACCATTCAAAAAGTAATTAGTTCTTTGAGGACTGCGGCCATCTTGAAATTGGATTTTTCATTATCTGCTATGTTCTGCTAGTCAAGAACTTTCTTTTGATACATTTTTGGGCATTTTTCATAAATAACTGTATTCTACTAGTCAAGCCTTTTCATTTGATACCCATATTGATGGGGTTCTGAGAAAATAGGTAATCCGCCATTTAGTAGTGGCCGCCATCTTAGATTTGCATTTTCATAAATAACTGTATTCTACTAGTCAAGCCCTTTCATTAGATACCCATATTGATGGGGTTCTGAGAAAATATTAAATCCGCCATTTTGTAGTGGCCGCCATCTTGGATTTTCATTTTTCATTAATAACTGTGTTCTACTAGTCAAGCCCTTTCATTTGATACCCATATTGATGGAGTTCTGAGTAAATATGCATTCCGCCATTTCGTAGTGGCCGCCATCTTGGATTTGCATGTTTCATAAATAACTGTTTTCTATTAGTCAAGCCCTTTCGTTTGATACTCATATCGATGGGGTTCTGAGAAAATATGTAATCCGCCATTTTGTAGAGGCCGCCATCTTGGATTTCCATTTTTCATAAATAACTGCATTCTACTAGTCAAGCCTTTTCTTTTGATACCCATATTAGCTATTCAATATAGAATTATTATACAAATTATTCAAAATTTCCGAAATTAAAAAATAAAATACTCCGGATAATCGAGTCTAAAATTCCGGATAATCGAGTTCGACCTGTACTAATTCTTGTTCTCAGTGTATATTTTTTTCATGTTTAGACATCAATACTCTATAACTCTTTCTAAGACACTATTTCGGTACGACTCATAGTTTTTGAGATATAAATTATCAAAGATTTCTCCTACTAAAATCGATACGCCCTTTTCAAAAGTTACGCTTGATTAAAAAAAACCCAATTGCTGTGGAAAACTCATATTTCCTTCAATCCAAACGGAATACAAACTTTCATTCGAATCAAAAATACTCATGTTTTGTCATTTGTCGATTTCATTTGGAATTGCTCATTTTAAAAAGAGTTTCGGCATTCATAAGCTTCAAATATAGTTTGTGGCTGAAAGTTTTCAACCGATTATCGGGTAATAGATAGTTTCAATCAGGTGTAATTGCGACGAATCTAGTTTACTTTTCAAAATATTAAAACAATACATTAACACATTTGGAGAAAAACAAGTGTTGCACTAATCGTTGCTGACAAACCGAATAATTTTCATATCGTGATTTTACTGATAATCCTCAAATGTCATTGATGTCATCAATGAACTGGAAGGTTGAATAATCTTTGATGTTTCGGAGATTTGTCACTTTCAGTGTACTAGTACAGTTTGTTTCGAAAGTTTGTTAGTTTTTAACAAAACAAAAACTACAACCATTGAAGGGATTAAGATTTCTCTGATAATAAATTAATAAGAACTTTTTCTACAAATTCCGCAGCATCTATTGCTCAACCAATGGACCAGGGAATAGGGAATAATTCGATATATAAAACTAATCTTTCGAATCTGTGGAACTTTTGCCGTCTCAACGTACTCATTAACTAGCGTCGTTCATTAATACTTGGTTGAGATTTCTATGCCGAATAACACGCCTTGAATGTACTCTAAAGTGGCAAGCTCTAGAATACGCGTGACCACAGTGCAAGCCGGAAGAATTTTCTTTGACGAAAAATCCCCCAACCAGAACGGGAATCGAACCCGAACACCCGGCATGATAGTGTGGGACGCTAACCACTCGGCCACGGGTGCACAATTCGAAAGGGTTACAGAATGCGAAATTGCAATTCTTTGGGATAATTCTGACTCGATTGGGTTTTAGAATACGTGGTGAGTAGGGAATCAGTTGACAGATCTGGAATTTCTGTGTGAACTATACTATTGATTTCCTCATGACTTATTTTGTGGACTAGCCAAACTAAAAATGTCTGCATGAGGCAATCCTCGCTTCTTCCATTCAACCGAGTACATCCAGCAACATGCGGGACCGAATACGGGTAATGTCATGACAATGTAAAACGCAATACATAATAGCAAAGAAGTACAGGTCGTACTCGATTATCCGGCGTATTGATTTTTTTTCACTCCGGATAATTGAATCCTCCAGATAATCGAGTCAAAAAAAATTTTTTTCTTTATTTGTTTTTTTTTGCATGTATTTTTCGTTTTTTGAAAATAAAAGAGGAATTTGATTTTTGGTTCATCCCCTTAATGTCAGAAAACACTTTTCTCACACGAAAAAAAAAATATTATCCAGATTCTCTCAGGAGACGATCATATTTGATGAAAAAAATTCTCCTACGCATATGTTCGAATTTCAACAATTACAGAGTTACAGAACTTTTTTTTTTCGGACTCTATTGCTTCAACCTGGCTTTACATTAAAAAACGCTACGGAAGACGATTCTGATACTTTCATTTGAAAGATGAGGAAATTTAGTACAGAATATAGTAGTGGAACAACTAAATTAGTGAGTTTTAATTACATTTTGGAAGTGAAACACTTAAAGTTAATAATTTTCAATGTGTTATTATTAATTTTCTCCTAAAAATTTATATTAAACTAGATTGTTTCTGTCAAATAAAATGAAGTTCTTTAACCGCTCCACAATTTGTTCTTCAACGCACAACTTCTATCTTTCTTAATTTGCAATATCGATATAAACAATTCCTGGTGAAAATTCAAGCAAAATCTTCAAAAATCACGATTTCTACCCCACTGTACATGTAATAGCCAATTAAACTTCACCTTAACGTTGAAAGGTTAAATTTCTTCATGAAATAAGCCATATTATGAAATATAATACATTTTTTTCCGAACTGAATATAATCGAGTCCAAAATTGTATATAATCGAATCACATATAATCGAGTCTCTACCTGTACTGTATTCTATTAGTCAAATCATCTCATTTGATACCAATATTGGGGATTGCAGAAAATACATAGTCGACTATTTTGTGGCGGCGACCTTTTCGAATTTATGTTGTTCATAGTGTAGTGTATTCTCCAAATCAAGCCATTCAGCGATTTTTTTGCGGCGGCCAAATTGAGTTTTTCAAGATCATGGAATACGCAGTTTTATAATGACAGTATAATTAATTGTATTTCAGATCAATCATTCAACAGGAACGGGGTCAATTTTCTATTAATGTGGGACAACCCAACAAACACTCAAACATACATAGAAATAGGTCAAGCTGAATGAAACCATTCAAAAAGTAATTAGTTCTTTGAGGACTGCGGCCATCTTGAAATTGGATTTTTCATTATCTGCTATGTTCTGCTAGTCAAGAACTTTCTTTTGATACATTTTTGGGCATTTTTCATAAATAACTGTATTCTACTAGTCAAGCCTTTTCATTTGATACCCATATTGATGGGGTTCTGAGAAAATAGGTAATCCGCCATTTAGTAGTGGCCGCCATCTTAGATTTGCATTTTCATAAATAACTGTATTCTACTAGTCAAGCCCTTTCATTAGATACCCATATTGATGGGGTTCTGAGAAAATATTAAATCCGCCATTTTGTAGTGGCCGCCATCTTGGATTTTCATTTTTCATTAATAACTGTGTTCTACTAGTCAAGCCCTTTCATTTGATACCCATATTGATGGAGTTCTGAGTAAATATGCATTCCGCCATTTCGTAGTGGCCGCCATCTTGGATTTGCATGTTTCATAAATAACTGTTTTCTATTAGTCAAGCCCTTTCGTTTGATACTCATATCGATGGGGTTCTGAGAAAATATGTAATCCGCCATTTTGTAGAGGCCGCCATCTTGGATTTCCATTTTTCATAAATAACTGCATTCTACTAGTCAAGCCTTTTCTTTTGATACCCATATTAGCTATTCAATATAGAATTATTATACAAATTATTCAAAATTTCCGAAATTAAAAAATAAAATACTCCGGATAATCGAGTCTAAAATTCCGGATAATCGAGTTCGACCTGTACTAATTCTTGTTCTCAGTGTATATTTTTTTCATGTTTAGACATCAATACTCTATAACTCTTTCTAAGACACTATTTCGGTACGACTCATAGTTTTTGAGATATAAATTATCAAAGATTTCTCCTACTAAAATCGATACGCCCTTTTCAAAAGTTACGCTTGATTAAAAAAAACCCAATTGCTGTGGAAAACTCATATTTCCTTCAATCCAAACGGAATACAAACTTTCATTCGAATCAAAAATACTCATGTTTTGTCATTTGTCGATTTCATTTGGAATTGCTCATTTTAAAAAGAGTTTCGGCATTCATAAGCTTCAAATATAGTTTGTGGCTGAAAGTTTTCAACCGATTATCGGGTAATAGATAGTTTCAATCAGGTGTAATTGCGACGAATCTAGTTTACTTTTCAAAATATTAAAACAATACATTAACACATTTGGAGAAAAACAAGTGTTGCACTAATCGTTGCTGACAAACCGAATAATTTTCATATCGTGATTTTACTGATAATCCTCAAATGTCATTGATGTCATCAATGAACTGGAAGGTTGAATAATCTTTGATGTTTCGGAGATTTGTCACTTTCAGTGTACTAGTACAGTTTGTTTCGAAAGTTTGTTAGTTTTTAACAAAACAAAAACTACAACCATTGAAGGGATTAAGATTTCTCTGATAATAAATTAATAAGAACTTTTTCTACAAATTCCGCAGCATCTATTGCTCAACCAATGGACCAGGGAATAGGGAATAATTCGATATATAAAACTAATCTTTCGAAAAAAATTAGAAACGACAATCATGTTAAATTCAGAAACATTGAACAAGGCACTTAGCAACGCTGAAAGTATTATTCGTATATTCGAGTGTTGGCATCATGTTTCTTCAACCCCGATCACTAAATCTTGAAAGCGAATAGGTGTGATGCAGTTAATAAATACTCTGTCAAACTTGTATGTGATTCCTGCTCCTGAGACTCGAATAGTTGTACTGGAACCCGAAGAAGAAAGAATGTGTCACAGTGTCACTTGTTATCAGTATAGAGAATTGGCAATTAGAAAGGATTGAAAATATTGATTTTGAGGAAGATGTAGAAGGAAGTGAATGCATACAGGTATCAAATGGAAATAACAACTCTGATCAGGGTGTTGATTCAAAACCCGAAAAAAGTTTCCCTGATATTCCCTGATTTTCCAGCATTTAAAAAAAAAAATCCATATGTACACTAGTAATCAAATTGTCTACTCGTTCTGTGCTTGTAGTTATTAAAATATTAATTAACTGAAACAATGATTTTTATGACCGACTGTCGATATTTTTCAATAAATTATTTGAGATTTTCAACTAAGTTAAACGACGACTGAGAGGTGTAGTAAAAGATAAGAAACTTAATTTATCAATGCAGTTCAAAATTGTTTTCAATAAATATGACAAAACCAGTCATTTTCATTTTGATTAGGATCAATCTCACGAAAATGTCATAATTCTACCGAAACGATTTTCCTTGCAATTTTTCAGCTTACTTCTATGCGTTTTCCGAAATTTTCTTAGTTTCACCGCGGGAGATTTCGCTTGTGCCTCTCGTAGGCGTTTAATTAACTTTGATTCATTTAACGCAAAAGCTTCTTCCTCCCGACTTTCGTTCTCTTCTAGATGAAGAGTATGAAATCTTCGAACTCGTTAAATTAACTAGCTCGACATTTTTATTGATGCTACCCATCCAAAGTAAAACATAGCATCATAAACTTGTCGCATAGCACAACCGTTTCCTCACACGTTTTGTTTTCATGAAAACATTGGCTTCCAAAAATTGTTCAATCGTTCATTTTTCAGATAATAGTGACTTCTGTAGCTATCAATATTGTTTCAGTGATGAGTCCGAAATCTGTTAAATTCAGAGGCGATTCAAACGCTTCTCGACTAGTTTTTCAGCCAATTTTTGGTCGGAATCAACGAAGAATGGCTGGAGACGAGCTAAAAAGAGGATACGGCTTTCATCGCAGGATACATCAACGCATCATAAGCTTAAAAACCATATTGATAACACACACATTTAACTAACTATGCGCACAAGAAAAATTCGAGAAAAGTTTTTTGCTAATTATTTATTCCAAAATGAAAACAATCTTTTTTCCAAGCGTTGCAAAATTGAGTGTACACCTTAAATTTCTCCAAACAAATTAACCTTTTAAGAAAGATCTTTGCGAATAAGCGTACTTTTTTCGTCAATGGGCGATGTCAATATCAAACCTTTGCTTGGGCAGTTAGAGGAAAGAGATAGATATTGTTACACGTACAATGATGATAAGTGAGACTTGTCGAAAAAAGACATTGCGGGAAATAGCAGCTGCTGTCGGAAGAACACACTCTACAGTGAAGAAAATCATAAACAAGTGGAAATACGAAGGAACCATGGAAAATCTTTCGGGTAGAGGACGCAAATGGATCCTATCTCCTGGTGATGAACGAGTAATTTTGCGAACATTGCGGAACAACCCTATAACAGGCATTCCTAAATTGACTATCGAATTAATCGGCATCATTGGAAGACCTGCCAGCGCAGACACTGTCAGGAGAGCAACACACAGGAACAAATCTCAAAAGTAAATATGAAAAAAAATATGAAAAAATGACTACAGTTTGCTAAGGCATATGTGAACAGACCTAAGAAGTTCTGGAACAAGGTCTTTTATACGGATGAGCCGAAAACCAATATTTTTGAATCGACTGGAAGACGGTTCAGCATTTGGTTCTCACAGTAAAACACGGCAGCAGCAGTTAGCAGTCAGTCAGTATGGTACATTGGCAGCCTCTGGATCTGGAACCATGGAGATTATCGATTCGGCGTTGAACAAGATGGCTTAATTGCTCTTCCTGAAACATAACCTATAGTCTCCCGCGATTTTTGTTATCTGTTAACATTTCTGAACTGATTTCAATTTTCTTTTAAAGAAAAACTTAAACTGCACACTCAATTTTGCCTCGTCTTAATTGGAGATTTTTTGTTTTGTATTTCAAATATGAAGTAGAAATGTGATCATTTTAATTTTTTTAAATTTATTACATCTAATTACTTACTCTTTAGCCCCGAAAAACTCAAAAATAACAAACAACACGACACGAGTCAAACTAGTCAAATACAATTCATGTTGGTATCATTAACTTTCTAATTACTGCAATAATCAAAATTCTAATTGGCGGATTTTTTTTTTCCAGATTGGTGACGAAATTCCCTGATACAGGGAAACTTCGATACAACGTACCCTCGATATAACGTCACTCGATATAACGTACATTTTACACATTTCCAAAGTGTAAAGGAAAAATTTTTTCAATATTTTTTTTCTGATAGAACAATGAATTATCTGTATTGTGATGCTAAAACAAGTTTTGTACCTTCAATAAATCCCGAAATACAGCTGGTTTTGTGATTCCGGATTCTAAATGAATCATGCTTTAATCAACAGTACGAAGGGAAACATCATGAGAAAGGCTGGCTTCGTCTTCTGATTGAAATTATTCATTAACTGTACTAAAACAGCAACATAATAATGTATTATAGACTACGTACTTTATTATGCTTCGATATAACGTACAATTCGATACAACGTACAATTTTGAAAGTAAAATGTACGTTATATCGAAGTTTACCTGTATTCCCAGATTTTCAAGGGTTTTCCAGATAGTCGACACCCTGTCTGATACATGTGATCGAAAAACATCAGCATAAGACAATTCACACAGAATGACAGTAAATAATTCGAGTTATAAGATTGAATGCGCAGAACAAATCACTCATTTAGCTCGTGTACTGTTTTTAAGAAAAATATGAATAATTGCTATGAGAGAAGCTTTGCAACAATAATCTCGATATGTTATGTTGCACATTTGGTATTACAGCTCATGTGATAAATAATGTAACAAATGATTTTCCTAAATATGTTGCAAGTCACAGGGAAAAAAGTGTTTAAATTATACATATTGGAGATAAAACACAGATTTTTTTTTTGCAAAAAAAAAAAACCATTTCGAATATATCACGTTTCCATTATATCATCGTGGAAAATTTTTTTTGAACGTGATATAATCGAGACTTAACTGTATTACATATCTGGCACAGTGTGACGTGTTTGTTTGTATAGATTTATTTAATCATCGAAATCTCTAGTCTCAGTTTCAGTTTAAATATGTTTTCGAAAATATAACGTGGATGATTTCGCAGGAGAAATAGTCGGAAACAAGATCTTCACATGAGGATACTCGTTTCAAAAAAAGAAAATATCTTCAACAATATTGAAAATTGCAATCTTAGCTATTCACTCGCCACTGAACTGAACAGACGATACAAATTATCACATAATAACAAGATGACACTATAAATGCATATGTAGCTGTTATGAGAGAAAATAAATGAAATTGCTATTATTGTCACAGTATTATGAGCCCATCAAGTTGAAGGTTACGAGTAATATCGTGTCATTCCCTCAAAAATATTTTTCCTCGAAAAATGTGGCTGTCACGCACAAAATATTCATCGCTTACCGTTACCTCGAACCGAGTGTATGCACTACGAGGCAAATCGAAAACACTGTTGAATGATGATACCGCGCACAAATGTCTTCCAAGAATATTCAACGCTTTGTTCTCATTATTAATGCTCCAAACAAGCATTTTCATAGGCTGTACATCGGAAAACGCGCTGCTTCGAAATAATCTCCACCTCTTCCTTTAAATTCGCGTTATCAGCGTAATCAGCTCATCGTTTGTCTAAACAGCCCAGCGGCGGCTGCTGCTGCTGCAGACTCCGGCGAGTCTTTCTTAAATACATTTCGAATTTCTCCCTACCTTAAAGCCGCCGGAATTCCCATTTAATATCCACCAAGCCTCCCCATCGCTCTAGCCTATTTTAAATCCGCAATCCGGCAGTCAAAATAAGGGAAGATGAAAATATTTAACTTCCCATCAGGCCTATCCATAACCAACCCCCGCCACCACCATCACCACCACCACCTTCACAGTCACCAACACCACCCACCGAGCACTGTTTTATTCTCGTGATTAGAATCGCCCACCCTCTTCCATTTCGACCATCGGATCGGATGAATGGGGATGACGACTACGAGCACTTTATTTATTTTCTTTTAATTCACGCTGAACTTACACGCACCGAAAAATAAATCAGCCGGGGAGGATGGAACCAGCTGCTGGTAGAAAGTAATTCCACCGATTCTGCACCAAACCTGGGTCAAAATTATATTTTTTCATTCACAAAAACCACACTGTCTTCCTTCGCGACAAGGTTTATTTTACACTCTGGCTCAGGCAAGCACTCGGGCGAAGCAATATTGTTGCTCGTTTTTTTTTTGACACGACGTGAAAACGGAAGAAAAACTCGGGAAAACTTCACTTCAAACTAATCGCTTCACACGACAGAGAGACATTTGACTGCTTCCACAGGCACTAGACCTAAACCACATTCCGAAGTTTTGTTTTATCCGTATCTTTCTGTTCGGCTTGCTTCCCACGAAAGGGATTAAATCACACCGTTTCTTTCACCTTTTTTCCACCTTAGTTCAAAACAAGTACGAATCCGACCCGTTCGCGAGAAATGTTCACCATCCTTTCGGCTAAAGGACACGGTTGCAACTAACTCGCACGATTCAGCCGAACGAAGATTTTATAAAACCAACACACCAACACCACCTCGCCGGAAGCCACGGAGCCTTCGTGGGAAAAGGTCGTCGCGAGAGAGCGGGAGTGCATTTCCCACATAAACACCGAAGCGCGTTCGAAAGTGAGTTCGAAAAGGAGTCGAACATCGGTGAGAAGGAAATGAATGGGAGAATCGCTGCCAGTGTCGTGGGTGGTGAGCAGGCGCAATGGGAGGTGTCACGCACACGCTTGTAGCATACGCTCGATGGAAGGGATGCATCGCCAGGTGGTGATGGGTACCGCGCGGTGGGTGATAATTGTGCGAAGTTCTTGTCGCCGTCATTGTTTAGCCATCAGCACTAACCTACCCCTCACCCACGCACTCCCCCTCGCACTCTCTCGCTCTCTTTCTCTATCTCAGCACCAATGCACACGACTCACATTTCACCTCGCCGTGAGATGAGAAGCTGCTCAACAACAAAGCATGCTCTCTGTTTTGAGGAAATCCATCGCTGGAAGAGGATGCAAAAATGGAAGACGAGATGCTCTCTGATCTTGCCGGGAGGACCTTTGCTGGCAGTGAACATACAAGGTTGTGGCGGACAGCCTTCGCGAACGTGTGAGACAGAGAGAGAGAGAGAGAGCGCGCAAGGAGGGAAGGTGCCAGTTTGATGTTTTGGTAGTGAACATTTTTGCTCCGAAGGTGAGAAAAGCGACAGCTGAATCCGTTCAAGGCTGTGGTTTTAGCAGTTTGGTACTAGATGATGCTGCTGTTGCGCGCGCCAATGACAGCTCAAACGGTCCATTTGAAATTGGGCCTCGCAGCCGATTAGGAATTTTCCTCGGCACCATTTACTCGCTGTGTTGAGCGGTATTTGTGATGATTTTGGAGGCATTACAAATAATTGCTTCGTAAATGTCCATAAATTATATTTTTATACTTTCAAGGATTGTAACAATGAATTAATTCAACTTTAATTCAATTTATATTTATTGTTCCGCTCTTAACATTTACAGGTTGTTCTCTTATTTGCTAGACAGAAGGTTTGGAGATCCTTGCAGCTGTGAATTAACTGTGTTCTATCATTTGAGACAATAATAACTTGTTTTGTTTTAATAGGGACAGGAGAAGTTAAAAAAAAACCTGATGCGCTTTTTTAAAGATCGATGATAGTAAGAGGAAAAGTTTGATGAAAATATATTATACCTATGATGGCACTATGTTTGTAATGAGTATATTTTCCGACATCGAGCATCCTATCCAATACTCTTCTAGGAGTCTAGATGTTCATTCGTCAATTGGTTCAGTGTTGGCAATTTTGTGGAAGTCTTCTGTTGGGTGGTTAAATTCCAGATCCAACATCACTTTTAATAGTTTGTTTTGTCTAGTTTGAAGTTTTCTCCTATGGGTTAGCGCGCAGCTGTGCCAAGCTGGGAATCCATACGTTAGGGTAGGTCGAAATCCGAATTTGTACAGAAGCATCTTGTTTGTTGTGGTTAGTCTCGAGCGTCGGCAGACTAAAGGGTAAAGCATCTTAGTCAGCTTATCGCATTTTTGCAAAGAGGCAAGAATGTGTTTGTCAAATTTTAATTTTTTATCCAGCATAAAACGAGTACAGTCACTTCTGATTGCGGCAAGTGTATCTGGCTACGTCGAGTGAAGATAATAGCTTGCGTTTTCGCAGGATTTACCTTTATTCTTCTGCGTTTTTGGAAGTCTTCTAGTGAGTTTTGTGCTGTCTGCAATTTATCGATGATCTTTTACGGCTTTTTGTCAGCAACAATGAAGCCCGTATCGTCAGCAAAAAAGTAGTAGCTGACTCCATCCACCCTTACTACATCCGCAGTGAAAATCTATATATATATATATATATATATATATATATATATATATATATATATATATATATATATATATATATATATATATATATATATATATATATATATATATATATATTAGGCTGTCAAAAAAGTCCTGTGGTATTTCCGCGAGGTGTCGTTGTAAGCGCGTTGTTCTAGTTGTATTCATTGTATCGAGTCATACTATAGCTTGTTGGAAAGGTATTTTTGCGCTATAATATAGTCCTTGACAGTGTTTTGTTTGGTTAAGTCGTTCGTGAGTTATAGTGTCGCAAATATGGAGCAAAATAAAGAGAAAATCCGACATATTTTGCATCACTACTATGACAAAGGCAAAAATGCATCTGAAGCTGCCAATAAAATTTGTGCAATTTATGGACCCGATACAGTTTCCATTTCCACCGCACAACGATGGTTTCAACGTTTTCGTTCTGGTGTAGAGGTCGTCGAAGATGCGCCACGCTCTGGAAGGCCTGTCGTCGAAAATTGCGACAAAATCGCTGAATTAGCCGAGAAAGACCGGCATAGTAGCAGCCGTAGCATCGGCCAAGAGCTGGGGATAAGTCATCAAACCGTTATTAACCATTTGAAGAAGCTTGGATTCACAAAGGAGCTCGATGTATGGGTGCCACACACGTTGACGCAAAAAAACATCTTTGACCGTATCGACGCATGTGAATCGCTGCAGAAATGCAACAAAATCGACCTATTTCTGAAGCGGATGGTGACTGGCGATGAAAAGTGGGTCACTTACGACAACGTGAAGCGCAAACGGTCGTGGTCGAAGCCCGGTGGCCAAGCCCTCATTAACGGCCAGGAAGGTTCTGCTGTGTGTTTGGTGGGATTGTCAAGGAATAATCTATTATGAGCTGCTTCCCTATGGCCAAACGCTCAATTCGGACCTGTACTGCCAACAACTGGACCGCTTGAAGGTAGCACTCATGAAGAAGAGGCCATCTTTGATAAACAGAGACCGCATTGTCTTCCATCAGGACAACGCCAGGCCACACACTTCTTTGGTGACGCGCCAGAAGCTCCGGGTGCTCGGATGGGAGGTTCTTTTGCATCCGCCGTATAGTCCGGACCTTCACCAAGTGACTACCACCTGTTTTTGTCCATGGCGAACAAGCTAGGTAGTCAGAAGTTAGCCACAAAAGAGGCCTGTGAAAATTGGCTATCCGAGTTTTTTGCCAACAAGGAAGCGATCTTCTATAACAGGGGTATTATGAAGTTGGCATCTCGTTGGGAACAAGTCATCGAACAAAACGGCGCATATTTGACTTAAAACAGATGATTGTAACTAATTTTATGAAAAAATGAAAATTCAAAAAAAATACCGCAGGACTTTTTTGACAGCCTAGTATATATATAAATGGATTTCTGTCTGTCTGTCTGATTCTTATGGACTCGGAAACTACTAAATTGATCAACATGAAAATTGGTATGTGGGTAAACTGACCAGATGGTCAGAAGTCTAACGCGGGACACAAAAAAGAAAACGTTATGTATATACGTTATGTGAACACAAACCATAGTTTAGCGAGTCTTAACTGATCAGTATTATTTCTTTCAGACACTCCCTCCACATATTCAACAAAATCCTTCCGCAGATATCATTCACAGTCACTACATCGAACAAACGGAATTATCAAAAGTCACTCGTGTCTTTTTTTTTTCCTGCAACAAATTGGAAAAACATTTGGAAGAATATAATGATTCGACAGCTGAACTCAAGCGATCGTAGTGCCCTTTTCTTATTAATTAATGAAAAGCTTGAGCACAGAAAATTGCTATTTCGAATGAACAGAGCCGACGGTGAAAATTGTTTGTTTTGCAACACTCAATGCGAAACACTAGAACATAAACTCAGCGATTGCATAAGGGTGAAGCCAGCATGGAGACTACTGCAACGGAAGTTAACTGTGCTGTTCAATGGACGGCGCAGTCTGTCGATAGACGAACTATTGAGACCTCAATTGAGAAGTATAGGAAAAACTAAAAAGGCAAAAATTCTTAAAATATTCGTAAAATATGTGAACTTTATAATGAGAAGCAATAACTTTGTTGACACAGTTTCATTAGATTTTGAATTAGAAAACGAAATGTAAATAATAATTTTATACTAAATTTTTGGCTTTTGAATAATAAACGAATTTCACATGTTAAAAAAAAACGTATCGGCACTCAGTTGTGATTTTTCGGTGGTTTAGATTTTGTTTACGCCCGAAAATCACTCGCTCAATCAGAGCATTTAAGCACGATTCAAATTCTACAATTTTCTTCAAATTACCGAATGGAAGGCTCGAAAATTCCAATTCATTATTCATCGATTTTAGTGTTAATGTATGCATTCAAAAAAATGGATTAATTTCGGATGGCGATGAAGGATAATTTATAGGAACAAATTTTCTTTAAATCTTACGTTTATTAAGTCTACAACAAAAATTATTCAAGGCTGTTGATTCGCAGCAGCAGTATTGTCAAGCAACTTGATGATTTTTCCATACTGCAAGCTCCACCCCACAGCGAAGGAGTTCAACATCCTGAGGCACCGCCAGATATAGCAGATCTGGTATTTACAATATCATCTCTTTGCCGCTCCTTAATCCGGAAGATCGAAGCAACCGGCTAAACGGTGGAAAAGAATCTCGCCAAAATGGACATTTTCATGCAGAAGCGTCAGATGAGACCGACCGTATCTGAGCAGCATGCAATCACCCAGAAGGAGTAGATTGAGTTGCTGGTGAACCGGGCAGGGACCGAGTACTTTACGTTCCCCAGGTAAGCAATGACGTCGAATATATCATTCACATCAAGTTCTCGAAGACGAGAAGGGAATATCCAAGCCGCTCTTCTTTCGAATCATATGGTGAACGGGGAGATATATAGTACGAAGTGCTTGCCGGAGTTGGGAAGGTGATGTGGTCTTTATGCCGAACCTGGGATCAGTCCATTATGCCAAAAGATCACTGGAGAATGGATCGGCTAGAGAAAAACATTGTCGTGAAGACCACCAACCTTCCCAATATTCCCCTGCTGCGACCGATAGAAAACTTTTGGGAGAATGGCCAAAATAGAGAGACAGACGACCACCAAAGCCACGAAAAGGTAAAATAACACGCCGATATACATCTTTTCATCGGCCATGGATCAGGTTCCGGCCAACTTCCGTAAGACCGCCCAGCACTTCATTTACGATACTTCATCAAACAACCTCGCCTCTTCCTGTCGAGTATACACTAGTTCTTCCAGCTTATTTAAAACATCAAGCCCTGACCGAGCTAGGGGACCAAAGATGAACTTTTAGTCTGACCCACGTTGGTCCCTGCGGATCAATAGGGGATTTTTCTAAAAATCATTTTCCAATTTTGTTGCTGTCGCTTCCAGTTGACACTCTCTAAACAAAAAGCCCAATGTCGGTGCGATGGAACCAGCTCAACGTATTAATCTTTGGATGCATTTGAAGCGCTCTTGAACAGTCTGCCAAATAAAATTTTTTTTTTGATGTTCATCCATTTAAGAAAATCAACATGATCAAATTGTGATATTGAAATATATTGATATCGCGGGACATTTTCGTTTCTTTTGCCAAATGCGGGACGTTTCGCGGGACGGAATCTTACGCGGGACATTCTGTTGAAATGCGGGACTGTCCCGCGTAACGCGGGACGTCTGGTCAGTTTATATGTGGGGGTTTTTGGGGCCGGGGAAGGTTTTCGTGATAGTTTGAGACCCCTCCCCCCTCTCTAAGGGGGGGCTACCAAACAAATTAAACACAAATTTTTACATTGCTCGAGAATTGTTCAAGCAAATAAAACCAAATTAGGCATATTGAGGTTTTAGGGTGCAATAAATGTTTCTATGGTGGTTAGACTCTCCACCCCCCTATCTAAGGGGGGGCTGTCATACAAATGAAACACAAATTCCTGCATTACTCGAGAATTAATCAAACAAATGAAACCAAATTAGGTATATTGAGGTTTTAGGGTGCAATAAATGTTTCTATGGTGGTTAGACTCTCCACCCCACTCTCTAAGGGGGGGCTGTCATACAAATGAAACACAAATTTCTGCATTACTCGAGAAATTATCAAGCAAATGAAACCAAATTAGGCATTTGGAGGTTGTAGGGTGCAATAAATGTTTCTATGATGGTTAGATTCTCCACCCCCTTCTCTAAGGGGGGGCTACCATACAAATTAAACACAAATTTCTACATTACTCGAAAACTCGAATCTCGCACAATTTGGGATGTGAGGGTATTTGGGTATGAGAAATGTTTCTATAATGGTATTGTTCACTACTTACCTAAAGAATACCTGAAATGAAATTAAACGAAATATGTAAATATGTAAATACTCACTTACACGATGCACTCACCATACACCTAGAAAATAAGAACACATAATTAATACTTACCAGTTTTTACACACATCACACACAGTGCGAAACCAGAGACAGGCGGTGAAACACGCCTTGTTGACAATACACAAACGACACAACAAAACACAATTGTAAATATGAACACAAGAGAAAACAAAACCAGTATACAAATAGAGAACGTATAAGGTTGAACTACCAAAGCGAACGGAAGATTTTTGAAAGGTTTAATTCGCGAAGGAAGTTTTCTCGTGATTTTGTGGAGGTGTTTCGAGTCGTTCGAAAATTATTCACGTTCGGTAAAAGTGATTGAAGAAGGTGCCGCAATCGGATAAAATAAGTACTGCGGCAATCGGGGCTTAGACAGGTATGATACCCCTCCTTTCTCTGGAATGGAGAGGTGGTCCCATAAAAATATTACACATATTTCAACCAAACATGACAATTGAAAATTTTCGGAAACTCTTAAGGAAAAATGAAAAATTCGGAAAATTAAATTCCCATATGTTCTACAATTACATAGTGACAAGTGCTGTTAGTCCATTTGATGTTTGCGCTAGCGAAATTGATCTATGTTCGAAACTGGAAATGGGCTTTAATGTGATGAAACGCACTCCTATATCTCCTTCTATCTATACAAAAAAAAAAGATCGCCGGATGTGTTGATAAGAGCAGAACTCGAGAAAGGAATTGTCCGATTTAGGGCTGTCTTTATTCTATCATATTTTCAGTATAAAACATTTATTCCATGTAACGGAGAAACATGATATTTGCAAGTGGTTGAAAAATCTTGAACGAGAATTATGTCTGAAAATAATATGATATTATAATGATGAGTTTTGTTAGAAATACTAAGTATTTTATAGTAAAAAGTAAATTCAACGGGGACGAATAGAAGATTGGACCCATGAACTTGCTCATAGTAAGAAAACGTGAATGTTTGAAGGTAGTGATTACAAAAAAAACAAATTTTGGACGGGATATATTATATAACACTGGACTAATATTATATAACACTGGACTAAGAACACATCCTTGAGGAACTCCAAATGGAATTGACTGGCAGGCTGAAAGTTTTCCGTTGACAATGACTTGGAAGCGTCGTTCTTTCAAGAAACATTGTAGAAGCTTGAGAATGTACGGAGGGAAATCAGCCGCTTTCATCATTCCAGCAGATTCTTCTTGGCGGAATTGGATCTTGACGTGGTTGGTTATCCTTACCAGTTGATGATTCGTAGAGTGACCGCGTTTAAATCTAAACTGTTCCGCTGGTATGATGGCATGGATCTCCAGATGACCCTGTACTCGAGTGAGGACGATGCGTTCCAGAATCTTGCTCATTGTGGGGAGAAGGCTAATGGGCCGAAATTTAGTGGGAAGTGTAATGTCCTTACCCGACTTAGGAATTGCAGTGACGATTGCATGTTTCCATTCACTTGGGAAGTACGAGAGTCGCAAACAAGCATTGATGATTTTGATCAAAACTATTAATCCTTTCCGTGGAAGGTTCTTCAGTAGAATGTTGCGAATTTTGTCCTTTCCAGGAGTTTTTCGGGGTTGTAAAGTTTTGATGATTCCCTTCAGCTTTTTGGGTCGAATCAATGGGACATCTTCAATGGCTAGGACAGTTGCTGCTATTTGTTGTGCTGATTCTGCTACTGCCTCTATTGTGGTTGGGTTACTAGGTGGAGTGTTACCATGAGCGGCGGAGAAACTCTCTGCGAGAAGATTTGTTTTTTCAACCGGAGCGGCTATCAATGCAACATTATTCAGTAGAGGGGGGCTGTACATAGTTCTTTTGCGTTGTGCTTTACTTATCTTCCAAACATCTTTCGCACCGTTCTCAAGGTTACGTATAGTGTTAGCAAACTTTTTGTTTCTGGCAGAAGTGCATGCTTCACGGATGCGGACATTTAAAGATTGCTCAAATTCAGAAAGGAACGGATCTCGTGTTCGAAATCATTGACGACGACGTTGATTTCGTAGTCGAATCAGTCGACGAGTCGATGCCGTTAATTGAACTTCTTCATAAAGCCTCACAGTTACGTCAGGGACTGCAATAGATTCGGCCTCAGTGAGCGAAGTTGAAAAAAACTCCACACATCTATCGATATCATTGGAATTGAGGATAGACGTTAACAGAGGAGACAACAGGTTGATTTTATCACTCAAGACAGATTTGAACTGTTGCCAATTTGCACGTTTATAACACAAAACTTTCGGTGTATCCAAAACAAACGGCACTGCTACTTCAACGTAGAACTTCACAGGTAGGTGATCGGACGACAGCTCGTTGATGACTTCCAGAGATGACATGTTCACGATATTGTTGGAAAGTACCAAATCTAGAGTCGACGGTTGACGACTGCCAGGAGTGTAATACGTATGCTTGTCGGGGACGTGGATGAAGAAATATGATGAAGATGCTCTGCTTGCCAAGATGTGTCCGGCTTTATTTACTCTTAAGCAATTCCACTGACGATTGCGAGCATTTAAATCCCCAGCAACGAAAAGCGGTTCATTCCGATTCAACAGATTATTGAGATCTCGCCCAAATATATTCCATGATGCATTTCGGTGCACTCCGGGGAAATAAACGGCAACAATGTAGATGGGTTGAGTATCAGCATGGATTTGAACACCAACCGGTTCGATAGCACTCGTGTTGATATTTACTTGAGTGAATTTTATCTCTTTCCTGATAGCAATGAGAACCCCACCTCCTCTTTCGTTGTTACCACTTCTTCTATCCGCTCGGACGCAATTGTAGTTAGGGTGGTAGAAAGCATTATTCGGTTTCAGCCAAGTTCCAGTAACTGTAGCGACGTCAATGTTGTGTTTACAGAGAAAATCGAAGAATTCAACTCGTTTCTGCAGAATTGACCTGCCGTTCCAATTCACTATGTTAAGACGATCGGTATTATACATGGTACAGGTACTTCATCATCAGCTCTGAAAGAGCCAGGAATTGCTGTTGCCTGGAGTGGCATCCACTAAGGCGAATAAGCATAAGCATGTGGAATTTGGAGATAGTGAACAGGTTGTCACTGGTCACCCGGACTGATGGAGGTGCTTCATCACCTGTGAGTCTTGGAAATGAAGTATTCGTCACACGTGGTAATGCTGCACCAGGTTGCTTTTTCCTCTTCTGTGACTCTTGAAGGTAAGTTTTTCTTGCAGGATAATTTCGGAAGTTGGCCGTATGACTAGCACCGTAATTTGCACATTTGATTTGGGTTTTATTGTTGTTATCGTCGTTCAATTGTGCTTTTTTCGGCAATGGGCATATAGTGGTAAGATGCTTGCCGCCACATTTCACACACTTAGGATGAATATTGCAATCACTCGAACCGTAACCAAAAGCTTGACATCGGTGGCATTACGCTACATCATCGGGTCTTCTGACAAAAAACCTCCACGTCACAGCAACGTTGAATAAGGCTTTTGTTTTCTTTAGCTCCTGTAGCTTTGTGTTTCCTCGGGCAAAGTAGAGAAGATAGAGAGCTTGCTGGTCCAACGTAGATTTCGAAGTAGATAGCACCTTGATGTCTTGAGGGTGGATGTTATTGACTTCAAGTTCTGCTTTCAGGTCAGGAATCGCAGTATTTGATAGTCCAGAAAACACAAATTTTGTACAGACATTTCCCGAAGTATCATGAGTATAATATTGCACGTTAGCAGCTTTCAGGGTGGAAACTGCTTTGGCGAAAACATTCTTCGATTTTGTCAGAAATTGTACAGATTTTTTCGTGTGCTTCAACACGTAGGGGCAGCTTTCATCGGAAGGGATACCCGCCTCGCTTAGTTTCTGGAAAATGTCTTTCATCGAAAGGCCAATGATATGAATTAGTGGAACTCTTACTTTTGAAGTGGATTGCGTTTGTGTGTGTATATTTTCAGTATCAGCTTCATCCATGTGGTTTAACAAATCAAAACTGTTTTTAGTCGGGACGTTTAACATTGCCGTAGATGTTTCGGAAAGGTCCATTGTAGCAGAAGGCTGCGTTGTCGTCAACGAATTATCTTGTTGATGTCTAACCTGAGATACTGTCGGGTGCTTGCGTCGCAGGTTGTATTGTTGGTGAAGCAAATTATCATCAACGATGTTAGCCAACAAATCATCAGAAAGTGAGGTTAGATTGACCCACTGAGTATCTTTATTCTTCCGGCCTATATTTTGCGACGACCTGGAGGTTGCATTTTGTGTCTCCTGGCTTTTGATGGGTTTTGGCTTCCTCAGCATGATAACACGCGATTTTTGTATGAGTATATAACGGGAAAATCTATTTTTTTTTCGTACACTGATATAATGTGGACTTGTTAGCCATCCAACGCCTACTTTTTATCTAACAACTAGCTGACCCGGCAAACTTCGTCCCGCCCAAAATTGGTTTTTTGTTATCAAAACCTTCACACATTCATTCTATACCTAGTACTTCTACCAAAACTCATCTTTATAATATCAGATTATTTTCAGACACAATTCTCGTTCAAGAATTTCCAACCACTTGCAAATAACATGTTTCTCCGTTACATGGAATAAATGTTTGATACAGTGCGCAAAAACGAACATTATGTTAGATAATCTTATCAGAGCATTCTTGTTTATAATAGATAAAAATAGTATCAAACATAATAAAAAATACACAGAAGAAGTAGAAAAAGGCTGTCAAGTTTTGAAGAACGATTGGACAACAGTAATACCGGGAATACGTAAAAAATACGAAATACGAAATACATATATTTGGGTTTTATATGCTCGTGGAACTTACAAGCAAAAATAAAAAAAATAAAACTGATTTATTTATACTCACAAAAGTAGTTCCTTTTTTTAGAAAAATTATGGACATAGAACCTACACCTACAAACAAATGAAATTTCCTTTGTTATCAACCAAACTATAACAGTTGATGAACTATTATTTCCGTCAGAAGCCATACGAGGTTTACAAAGTATATGTCCAAGCAACGGAAAGAGTTCCTGTGCCAATTAGCAGAAACGCTTTCCGCCGAATACAGAGCTGCAAGACAGAATAATTGCAACCCATTCTAATAAACGAAAAATTTGTGAAATCCAACTCTGCTGCAACAATGAAACTAATCATATATGAAAGATGTCAAAAGTATGTTTGCGAAAGATGTACACATAACAAGATTTCCACTTTCCTTTGTAAAAAATGTACAAACAATAATGTTTAATTTCATTCCCAAGTGATTTTTTTTTACTTATCTTTACTTAGAACTTATCTTATAACTGTAAATAATATGAAACAATATAGAAAATTTATTTAAAACGGATTTCTTTACACATTAGTTATTCTTTTGCAATGCAGTTATTTTGACTGCTTTTGGGCAATCTAGGTATATACAAAATTTTAGTCTTTCTAGTGTTAAGGAGGGGTTAAAAATCGGGATTCACTGTTTTTTTTTTTTTAATTCGTCTTCGAATTTTTTCGTACAGACTACATCTTAACCTATATTCTTAAGTCTAAGTTTAAAAACAGCTTTATTTATATTGAATTCGAACACTACATTAACATTATTAAAATCTCTCAAACATGCATAAAAAGGATTGTACTTTATCTATTAGTATGCTTCAAGGAAGGGGTTTTTTTGGACTTTTATTTCTAAATCGAAATGTAGAAAAGTATTTAACGCATTGCGGACCGCTCACGAGATTTCTCGTGTTTTGCGTTCTGTCGGTTACGGATAGATCACGAATTCAACCGTGTTTTCTACACTAGAAGTTTAAATCCTTGGTTTGCCAAGAATCTATCAAGGCCTACCGATGGCTCGCCTTCGTCTCATTCAAATCGAAGGAAGCTATCTCATTTGTGGTATCCGAACAAATGAAGCGTTCAAGTTTGCCCCAAAACGTGCGGTACTTAATGTGTAAACAAGATCCCATCATCATCCCCTAGAATATAATGTGCCTTTATTTTGATTTTTTGCTATATTATAGTGACTTTCAACCTTTAGGCTGGTTGGCTGGTAGTCGTCACTTGAACCACGGACTTACTTCCATTCCGAAAGAAGAATGTCGAGAGTGAGAATTAAGCTCGTAGCCTTTAGCATGAGAGGCACGGGTGTTAATGGCTACGCCAAATCGCCTCCGATGTATTTTGTATTTGGTATTGGAAATGGAGATAACAACTAAAAACGCACGTAGATAAGTTCTGTGCTCAACTGTCCCATAACGTCTCGTGATTTTTTTTTGGTTCCTTTCTTAGGAATAACTCATCCGTCATGTATTGTAATATACGACAGCCAAAAGCGATAGGAATCAAGTAATATATATATATATATATATATATATATATATATATATATATATATATATATATATATATATATATATATATATATATATATATATATATATATATATATATATATATATATATATATATATATATATATATATATATATATATATATATATATATATATATATATATATATATATATATATATATATATATATATATATATATATATATATATATATATATGTCTTGGAAATCAAAATGTAGAAAAATGTGAAATAGTTAGAGATCTAGGCGTCGTCCTGGACTGTAAACTCACATTCATAGAACACTACAACTCTGTAATAAATAAGGGGAATAGTGTGATAAGTTTTGTCAAACGCTTCTCACATAACTTCCAGGACCCATACACAATAAAGCTTTTATATATTACATATGTAAGGCCTATTCTGGAATACTGTAACATCGTTTGGAACCCGTATATGGTCGTACATGAAGAACGCATTGAGTCAGTCCTTCTATTTGCACTTCGTAAACTCAACTGGACCTCATTTCCACTTCCTTCATATGAAGCACGTTGCATGCTCATAAACATCCAAACACTAAAAGAACGCCGTGAATTTGCAATGCTTTCTTTTGTTAATGACCTAATTTCGCAACGAGTACAGTCAGCTGAATTACTAGAAAAACTAAATTTCTATGTACCTGGGCGTCAACTAAGAACGCGAAATTTGTTTCTAACCAAAACATCCAGAACAAATTATGCAAATAACGCCCCTATCAATCGCATGATGCGTATATACAATCAGCAACGCGAAATAATTGACACAACAATGAATAAAAAACAGCTAAAAAGAAACATGTACCGCAAAAATAATATTTAACCTAAGAAAACATTGTAACATTAGTGTATAAGTGTGTAGTCTACATTTGTTTGACGAAATGAATAAATAAATAAATATATATGGTGGCGGATTTCGCGGAATGTTGATTTTTTTTTCACTCCTTAATCTAAGTTTCCGGATAATCGAATCATAAAAAATTAAAAGAAAATCTCTCGGTAAACGTAAAATAACTATGATTTGCACTGATTTATTTGTATATTGCAGTGTCGTAGCCATAAATTGACTAGTGGGGGGTAAGAGTAATGTTTTGACAATCGAAAAAAAAATTCATCGCTGAAATGTTGTATAGTGTATTTTTCCGAGGGATTCAACAAGTCCCATTCGTAAATTTGAGATGACCATTTTCATTGGCACTCTAATGCACATTGTTAGTCATAAATAAGCGCACGTTCATGGGTCCAATCGCAGAACTGTTCATTGATTGATTTTCTAATCTACCCTTTAAAATTATTTTTTATTATAAAATTTCAGTACTTCTACCAAAACACGAGACATTAATATCATATTATTTTCAGACACAATTCTCGTGCAAGATTTTTCATCCACTTGCAAATAACATGTTTCTCCGTTACATGAAATAAATGTTTGATACAGAAAATATGATAGAATGAAGACAGCCCTAAATCGAACACTTCCTTTCTCGAGTTTTGCTCTTATCAACACATTCGGCAATCCATTTTTATTTATATAGATAGAAGAAGATATAGGAGTGCGTTTTATCACATTCAAATCCATTTCCACTTTCGAACGAAAATCAATTTCGTTACCGCGAACATCAAATGGACTAACAACGCTTGTCAATATGTAATTGTAGAACACATGCGAATTGAATTTTTCGAATTTCCCCATTTTCCTCCAGAGTTTTCCAAAAATGTTTAATTGTCATGTATTATTTTTTTGGGCCCCCTCTTCTTTCCAAAAAAGGAAAGAGTGTCATACCATCATAGAAACATTTCTCGTACCCAAAAACCCTCACATCCCAAATTTGGTTCCATTTGCTTGATTAGTTCTCGAGCTATGCAGAAGTTTGTGTTTCATTTGTATGGAAGCTCACCTTTAGAGAGGGGGAGAAGTGTCGAACTACCATAGAAATGTTTATCGATCCCTAGAACCTCTATATGCTAAGTTCGATTCTATTTGTTTGATTAGTTCTCGAGTTGTTCAGCACCCTCCCCCCTCCTCCTCTTTAAAGAAGGAAAAGGAGTGTCAAACCACCATAAAAACATTTATTGATCCTAAAACCTCCATTTGCCAAATTTGGTTCCATTTGCTTGATTATTTCTCGAGTTATGCAGAAATTTGTGCTTCATTTCTATGGTAGAAAGGTGGGAGGGGTGTTGAACCACCTTGAAAATGTTTCTTGCTTCCTAAAAGCTCCACATGCCAAATTTGGTTCCGCAGAAATGAATGCTTCATTTGCAGAAATGTAAGCTTCATTTGTATGGCAGCCTCCCCTCGCTCAGAGAGAGGGGAGGAGTGTCTATTCACTATAGAAACGTTTCGTGACCCCCAGAACCTTTCCATGCCAAATTTGGCTCCATTAGCTTGATTAGTTTTCGAGTTATGTAGAAATTTGTCTTTCATTTGTATGGCAGCCCCCCTTAGAGAGGGGGTAGGAGTATCTAATCACCATAAAATCATTTATTGATCCCACATGCCAAATTTCGTTTCATTTGCCTTATTAATTCTCGAGTAATGTAGAAATTTGTTTTTCATTTGTATGGCAGCCTAATGACTAATTATCATCCTTCTATCATCATCACTCGGTTGTGAAAAAAATTGTAATGGATTGTATCTAGGACACGACCGCAGTTTTCGACGTAGAACTACGGAATTATTATATTCAATGCATCGAAATTTTTGTAATAACTTTTTAGCTGTTAAATATTTTATTACTTCAGTAAACTCGAAAGAGTGTAGTAGAGTCGAAAGCTATCAGCACTTCTCGTTTATTTGGTTCAATTCGCGTCAGACTTTCTCCTTCCCACTCAGATATCGATCACAACTTATGAACCCTTTTGCTCCTATATTCCGCTTGACATGTGATCGAACCCCACAACATGCAACAGTAGTGTTACCCTGCTGGTATTTCATGAAATTTACGTTTATCTAAATAAATGCAGTGTACATCTTTATTCTAAAATTCTGGATACTCTTCCATATCCACTTCCACTAGCACAAAAATTCTCGTATGCTGCTCTTCTTTGTCGTAGCACACCTCGATACAGAGGGCTTCCCCTCCTTGTATCGAGCTGTGTGTGTATATGTGTGGAATCAGCATTAGGCATGAATGATATCCGCTCGTTGTGTTATGCTAGCTCACTCGCATCTGTGTTTTCATTCTATTCTATTTTTGGTTTTCGCCTCTAGCCCTGAGAAGGGCCCTTGTGGAAAGAAACTCTATTCCATGCTCCTCCTTCACCCGACAAGAAAACAATCTTCTCCCGCTCGACGCTCTGCGGTAACCATGTTGCTTCGATGATCAACAAACGAGATGTGGTGTGGCTTTAAATAGCGGATGACTTATTTAAACCAAATATGTTGCTCGTTATTGACAGCTCTGTTCGGGAATGCACACAAATCGGCAGAACAAATGTATGGGAAAATGAAAATACTTCCAGTTTTTATTAACTGTTTAGACATTTGTGGATTGTACTGTATAGTATATCAAACGAATCTTAGAGAATTTCAGATTCCATTGGTGTGCAAAGTATCTGTATTTGTTCGCTGTGATAATAGTTATTAACGTTAACTTTATTTCACAAAAAACGTGACCTGATTTCTGATTTGGCGCCCGTCCTGAAAGACGTAGTTCTACGTCAAAATGTGAACACCTAACAACCAGACAAAACGGCCCTTTTCCGGGCCACCAAATCATTATCGAAGAGTAATGACACAATTTGGATACAACCCTCATGTGACTGTTTTTTTGTGTTAATTAGAGTGACACACAAACATCGAGCTTGTTTTTGAATCCGGCTTTGCGCAAATAGTTGAAAACTGTTTTATGGTCGATCCCTAACTCCTGGGTGATGCTACGATTACTGACACGCAAGTCAACTTCGATTTTCTCTGTTATTTTATCGACATTCAAAATTATGGATTTCATTCTCCCAATCTTATATTTTGTTGCACTGTTGTTACTGAGGAATCGTTTATTTATGTGTGTTGTGTGCACACACGTCTCGTAAGACCGAAAAGATAACGGTTGAATTCGGCACGAATTTCGCGCATTTTTTTTTCACAACAGAACGCAAATTTTAGTAATAAAATTCAATAATTTAGTAAATGGTAAATTTACAAAGTTTATGAATGACATGGTGTGCTCCCTTGGCCGAGGTGTTAGCGTCATACCTAACATGCCGTGGGTTCGGGTTCGATTCCCGTTCTGGTCGGAGAAATTTTTCGTCAGAGAAATTTCCTCCGACTTGCACTGTGGTTACGCGTATTCTAGAGCTTGCCCATCGGAATACATTCAAGGCGTGTTATTCGGCATAGAAATCTCAACCAATTACTAAAAAAAAAGATGCAACTAATACTACGTTGAAGGCGAAGAAAGAAGAAGAAGATAAATGACATCTGTCACCATGTGGTAAAACACCTTTTGTAAAGGTAGTAAATCGAACATATAGCGCAACTGCTCAACAATCATTATAGATTGTAGGATACTCTGGACAATACATACATCATTTCATAACATTCCAGAGCTTCCTTTGAAAATATGGTTCAGTTGCACGCATTTTTTTATGTTTATTGAATGAATGTTTCGAGGCATTCCAATCAAATTGCAAAACCGGCTCAAATCCTTGTAGTTTGCTAACAGAACTACAGCCAATCACAATAAATCTCCCAAACCAGAGATTATTACTCATCACAGTCATTCATCTTCCCATCCTTCCGATTGGCAGCATTGTTGAGAAAGATTTATTAAATTTTAACGGGCTCTTCAGCCAACTAGACGAACCGAACAAACACATCACTTGGTGGAAAAGTAGAAGAGCAACTTTATGAATCTTGAGTGAGATGTACTTTCAAAATAACTACCAACCCTTTCCCCTTTTTTTCTATATTCTTGTCCTCTCACACCCAAACTCTCTCATTGCCGAACAATCTCCGAACGTACCGAAAGTGGAATATCATAACATTAAAATTTATTGCTTATCACATGTTTATAAACAGTGCTTGCCAACCATAACCTCATCAACACACCGAACCGAACGGTTGACATCGAAAAGGCGCCCGGGCTTTGCATATTAAACCGTACCGGAGCTACATCCTTCTATTACTCGTCCCCACAACGAAAGCGGATACCTTCCCACAGGGGAGCTGGCGGAAACTTGTATAATCCACTACTTTCCATCACATACAATGGGATGGGTAGACAGAGCTGTTCACCGGGACCATGGAAGACGACGGGAAGTACTTTATATCACACCATAATCTGAAATAAAAAGAAGCACTCTTGAGAAAGATTATCAAGGAAAACAAATTAATATGGAAACAGCGTACCTGAAGCTGCTGCTGCTGCTGCTTCCCAGCATAGTCGTTTGATATCCCTTCTCGTAGCTCTCAGAAGTAATTAACACCTCGCAGATTCGGCAGAATACCGGGTTGAACTAATCTGAATAAAATGTGGTTTATTAACTTTATTCGCCACGGCAGAGTGAACTAATGTTGAAATGATGTTGCCGAAATGTGCGGAGTCTTCTTAGAACTTCACACAACCGTTGTTCGTATTATTTACGTAAAAGCCCCTCAAAATAAGCATTACATTCGCCACTGAGCAGATAAACACACCAAACAACTCTCGCCGCCATGGCCGCTACAACCTCCGTCAAACAACGGATCAGCGGGCCAAATGTAATCCAACGTCAGTGTCCAAACCATTCTTAATTAATCAACTTAAGCTCTTGCGATCCCTTTTTTTCTTCTCCCCGCCATGGGCTGCACCTATATTATCTCCTCCGCATTTGTAGCCACCGTCATTAAACCGATGACTAGCACCGAGGGTTTTCGTAACAGCGGAAGTGCAAATATTTTGCTCCCCACCCATCCCGCATCCAGCGTCCTCTGCCCGAAACCCAAGCTTAATTTTCCCTCTCGCGTTTCAAATTATATCACATTTCAGAGCTGACCTCCCGCTGAGAACCGCGCGTTTACTGTCCATCTCGTAGCTAAGAGTTCATTTTCGCTGATCTGCCATTTTTCAACTAAATCAACTCCACTCCGTCCCCGTCCGACTCACTCGCGTTTGGCTGCTGGGAAGAGAAGGACCTTCCTCAGGTGGATACGACTCATCTCGGATGACCTCGTGTGTATGTGTGTGTGTGTGTGTGTGTGTGTGATCAACGTGTGGGCGGCTTTTAGTCCTGAGAAACATATTAAAAGCGATGATAATGTAAAACGATATGTGGAATGTTGTGTAACTTAAATCGTACCTCCTCGGAGATTTCATCGACTCGGAGAGGAAGCACCGGAAGCTGCTCGACCAGGTACCATTATCCCAACATCGTCTTCGGCTAGTGTTTCAGAGCGAGTTTTTTTTTCTTTTTTTCATTCTGTTCTGGATCGGTTGGATGGCCGTAAATGCCCGAGTAAAACTGGTTGCCGAGAATAGGATTCTATGTTATAAGAATGTACTAAGTTCGTTTTTTCTAAATATCGTGGGGAAAATGTAATAAAAGTAAGCTTCGACATGAGTTGAGAATTGATTCGACTATATAACAGTAAAGTGAAATAGTCCAATACGTTTTTCCTTCCGGTAAGAGAGGAGGACATCATACATTTTGTTGTTTTATTTTTTTTTCTTATGATGGTACTACTTTTTTATGAACACCAATGAACTAATAACGAAAAAAACACAAAAGTATTAAATTCTTATACTAGACCGTTTCACAAATATATAGATCAACTGCATATAGCAGATGACGCGAGATCCCATCACGTTTCTAACAGGAACATAGGGTTGTCTTCTTTGGGTCTCAAGGGCATTCAAAAGGTACTCTCTGGCCGCGTGATTATCCGTACATTGCCAAATTGCGTGATCGATGTCATCGTAACCGTTTCCACACCGACAGACATTGCTTTGAACAAGATTTATTCTATGGAGATGCACATCTAGCGAGTAGTGGTTGGACATAAGTCTATTCATTACACAAATGAAGTCCCGACTTCCTTCAAAACCTCTGAACCACGCTCTCGAAGGAACATTTGCAATAATTGAATATAACCACCGCCCAAGACTTCCAGTGTCCCAATCGGTTTGGCAACTCGAGAGGGATCTCAGTAATTGGAAAAATTCATCGTATGAAATCTGTCTGTCAAACAATTCGCCTTCCTTTGCACCCACCTTTGCGAGAAGGTCCGCCTTCACATTTCCAGGAATTGAGCAACGAGAGAGGACCCATACAAAGACTATCTTATAAGATCTCTCGATCAATGCACTCATCTGCTGCCTGACTTTTGTGAGGAAAAAAAGAAGGGTGCCTACTAGTTTTCATCGACTGGAGGTCGTCAAGCGAACTGAAACTATCCGAGAAAATGAAGTAATGGTCTGCAGGCTTGTTGGAGATCATCTCCAATGCGAAGTCGATTGCTGCCAGCTCAGCAAGATAAACGGAACAAGGTAACTAAACCTTGTTTCCAGAATAAACGGAACACCGAAGCCAGTGGATCCATTGAGGCGGGACCCATCAGTGAAGTATCTTGTCATGCAATTGATTTCTGGTACTTTCGGTTAAAAATACGGGGAATGAAAGTTGGTCGAAGCTGATCTGAAATCCCAATTATTGCTTGTTTCATCGACAGATCGCATTCAATTGAGGAACTGCTGATGGTGAGCACGGTCTGGTGTAAACGATGGAAGACAAATATCTAACGAAATATAGTGCAAGTGCGTTCGTGACTCCGCATTTCACCAGTATTGAGAGAAAGTTCCCAGAATCGGTTCTGTAGAGGAGTTATCATGTTATGCGAGTTTCATGTTATGCGTTGAGTGTATACAGCTGAGAGCTATACGCAGACAATGATATTGAATTCGTTCCAATTTTAGAAGGTGACTTTTAGCTGCTGAGAGAAAGCAGAAAGAGCCATACTCCAGAAAAGATAGAATAGTTGTTTTATAAAGCCGCACCTGCCGCAAATCGAGCGAAGAAAGTTGACCCTCTTTTGACATTTTTGCTTCAAATACGTAATACGTGGGTATTCCAAGTGCATTTCGAATCAAACCAGACACCAAGGTACTTGAAGGTCAATGATTGGGTAATGCTTCTGCCCAATAGTTTAAGTTGTAATTGGGCTGGGGACCGCTTTCGAGTAACACTACCAGTTCAGTTTTCTGCGGCGAGAATTCGATCCCTAAGTTCCTTGCCCAGGAAGACAAGTTATGTAGGGAATTTTACAATGATCTTTGCAAGTGATCGGCATGGGGACTTCTGACGGCAACCACACCATCATCTGCAAGCTGTCTTGGCGTGCATTGTTCTGCCAAACAACTGTCAATATCTTTCACATAAAAATTATAAAAATGGGGGATGAGACATGAGCCTTGGGGTAGACCCATATAACTATTTCTGGAAGTTGTCAGTTGTCCGAGGGTGCAGTTCATTTGCTTTTCTGACAACAAATTGTACAAGAAGTTATTCAAAATTCCAGGAAGTCCACATCTGTTCAGATTGTCTGACAGAATTTCTATGGAAACCGAATCAAAAGCTCCAGGAATACTGAAGCCAGTTGCTCCTTGTGCGCAAAGGCCAGTTGAATATCTATAGAAAGCAACGCTAGACAATCGTTTGTTCCTTTGCTCCTGCGAAACCCAAATTGTGTACTTGATAGCGAATCGTTTGTCTCGATCCATTGATCGAGTCTTCGAAGAATCATTTGCTCCAACAATTTCCCAATGCACGAGTAAATAGCAATCGGACGGTATGAGTTATGGTCACATGCTGATTTGCCAGGCTTTTGAATTTCTATTACTTTGATCTGTCTCCGTTCGGGTGGAATAATGTTGTTTTCTAGTAGGGAATTGAATAAGTCTAGCAAGCGTCTTTTCACGATATCGGGAGGATTTTTCAGAAGAACGAATTTAATCATATCGTTTCCGGGTAAGGAGTTGTTCGATGAAAGAAGAGCCACAGAAATTTCCAGTATTGTGAATGGAATGTCCAGAGGGCCACCGCTCGGAGACGTTTCTCGAAGAATTTGTTGGGCTGGAACTGAATCTGGACAGACCTTTTTAGCGAAATCGAATATCCATCGGTTGGAGTATTCCTCACTCTCGTTGGTAGAAGAGCGGTTACGCATGTTACGAGCTACCCTCCACAAGGTACGTATTGAGGTTTCACGAGAAAGACCTTCAATGAAATTGCGCCAGTAACCGCGTTTTTGACGTAGGACTACGTCTTTCATTTCTATACCGGGGTGTAAAATCAATGTTTCGAAAACGAAAGCGTTACGCCGGAGACCGAGATTTTGAGTGTTAATAGCTCCTAAACAACTGAACGAAATGGTATGATAAACACTTCATTCGAAAGATAAAATGCCTACGCGTTATATACTTGTTACTTTCTGATCCAAAAACTTGTTTCAATAGTATTAAATTTGCTTTCAAAATAGGCTATTGAAATCACCAATCGGTATATAAGCGAGCGCCGCTCGGAAATCCACTCAGTTCTAATTGAACAGCGATTGGAGCATGTTGTCGCTGTTGTGGTGAAAATAATCTGCCAGTTCCTCTAGGAATTTAAAAATACATTCATGTGAAAGAGTTTATTTGAATGTTTTCTATCCATGTAACACTGTGACCAAATATGTTTCAATCAAGTGCTATTAACAGATGGTTATCGAGTTAGCATTAACCACTGGTGGGCTTCCAGTATCGAGGAAAATGTGTAAATATCTAAAATAATCTGCCAGTTCCTCTGGGAATTTAAAATTACATTCATATGAAAGAGTTTATTTTAATGTTTTCTATCCATGTAACACTGTGACCAAATACATTAGGTTTTGTGATTTTTCAATCAATCGCAATCAACAGGATAGCTTCTGAAGATTATTCTTCTCCATCAGTAGGATATTTCCGTATCCAATATTGGATGCATAAAACCTTGTGCCTCCAACGTAACGCTCTCGTTTTCGAAGTTCTCCAAATATTCATTCATTCAGAATGAATTCAGATTCAACTTCATACAAATGATCTCTAAATCAACGATAGTCCTACGTCACCCTTGCGGTTATACCATAGATATAACCCACTTCCTTTTTTTGAGTTAAAGCGTTGAGTTGATTCAACTGTAATTCAAGTATTGAATATTCGTCGAAGTGTGTGGATGTTCCATGTCTACGAAAAGCTTTGAAAGCATCAGATTTTTTCAAATACAATTTTGTGCATTCATACTCCCAGCCAGGAGTGGCTGGTTTTCTTTTAACCCTCCTGTACTCGCGTGCAAAATCATAACACGTATACTCGCGCATGGTGTCACAGACCGAAAATTGAATTGAACTCATTTCTGAGAAATGAACGAATTATTGATTTCTCGGTCTGACAGACCAATGCGCGAGTATAGGAGTGTTAAACGAAGCACTTGGAACTTTTTTGTGCTTCCAGTGAACTTTTTATGCAGTGGAATATGTCCAAGAGGACAGTAATGGCGCTGTTGAGTATTGAAAAGATCTTGAACAATGTATGGAACGACGGCCTGGTGTACAAATTCTCTGATAGTGCATTTAAGATATTTCTGAATAATGTGTGTTCAGAGCGTGTTTAATGTGTTTAATGTGTGTGTTTAATATC